>NC_060210.1:133023000-133628500 GCF_021130785.1 Homalodisca vitripennis | reverse complement strand
TTCGATATACCAATGCTGTTTAGGGCATATATAGGGGTTTTAAATTATTGTTCTGTTATTCTTTATACCAAGATTAAATCAATAGGCTTCAATATATAGAGGTCCATAAAAACTATTTACATACCTGTATAAGACTAAACGTTCAACATCATGTAGTCCAAGATTTTAGAAAGGAAGGCATTACTACCTAATTATAATACCCATGAATTTTGATTATGATGTTTTATAATGCAAATATATCTTTTTTTAAATCAAAGAAAACGCCCTTGAATGTATGAAAAATATTTGAGATTGTGTGATATTTTAAATTGTTTAATAAAATAAACATAAACACTTAAAAATGACTCGGAAAAATTGATTTCGCTACTATATCCCTGTGATATTAATCTTAAAGATTTATTCAGACCAACTCAAATTCGACAAATTACACAGTTGAGAAATGAGCGAATTTAGAGAGTGTAGCATATATTTCACATATTTTGATCAACGGAATAATATTAGAATTAATAGCAAAAATGCAGTATTAAGCTTCAAAATATGTCAAGAGTTCTAAATGGCTAGCTGTAAAATCTCGCAAGATGAAATGCGATTATAAAAAATATGATAGAAACTGTTAAATTAGTCACTGTTCCAGATGAAACCGTTCCAAATGAGGTAGTTATCCACTACATGTTCCTGAACAAAGGTTTCATAATCAGATGGTAAGAAAACATGAATATACTCTATATAAAGTCGTCAAAGTTAAACATCAAATACATTTCTTACAGTCAAAATTAAAATAAATAGAGGACATTGGGAAATAAAAAAAACCTTATTTTTGTGTCCATCTTTTACAACTATGGAGCATTATTACGTTGCATTATCACCTGATGATTACACTTTTGGTTCTGTGTGTTATGACAACTAACCATATTTTACCTCAATAATCAGTTCCGTGGCTGTAAATAATGACTGTAGTATTTATTATTAATTTATATTTATACTTAATTTTTATGCTTCCTATGGGTATCTACACATATATATCCTTATACTGATATATATCCTTATACTGATATATATCCTTATACTGATATATATCCTTATACTGATATATACTGGTTGATGAATAGATAAATGCAAGTTGTATCGATACCCCTCTTCATACAAGATAAATAAGTTTTGTTGACAACGCTTTATTCTACTACTAAATATTTAACGATAGATTGATCAGCAATATATGATCATAATTGTACATATATTCAGCCTTTTCAAAAGACGTTTACGAAGATATAAAGCAATGAACCAAGACTACACAGGAAGCCGATTCTAATGTGGATGTGTAGCCGGCCGTTCAGTAATCTCTAATCGACCGAAGCCGATCCCTGCTAACATTCTAATCCACCCGTAACTTAAGCTATGGTGTAGGTTTCGTCACTAATAATGATAGAGCAATGAACCAAGACTACACAGGAAGCCGGTGCTACTATGGGTGTGCAGCCGGCCGTTCAGTAATCTCTAATCGACCGAAGCCGATTCTTGCTAACATTCTAATCCACCCGTAACTTAAGCTATGGTGTAGGTTTCGTCACTAATAATGATAAAGCAATGAACCAAGACTACACAGGAAGCCGGTGCTACTATGGGTGTGTAGCCGGCCGTTCAGTAATCTCTAATCGACCGAAGCCGATTCTTGCTAACATTCTAATCCACCCGTAACTTAAGCTATGGTGTAGGTTTCGTCACTAATAATGATAAAGCAATGAACCAAGACTACACAGGAAGCCGGTGCTACTGTGTGTGTAGCAGGCCGTTCAGTAATCTCTAATCGACCGAAGCCGATCCTTGCTAACATCCTAATCCACCCGTAACTTAAGCTATGGTGTAGGTATCGTCACTAATAATGATAACGCAATGAACCAAGACTACACAGGAAGCCGGTGCTACTGTGTGTGTAGCAGGCCGTTCAGTAATCTCTATTCGACCGAAACTGATCCCAACCAACATTATAATCCACTTATAAATCAAGCTCTTGTTTAAGTATTGTCACTGATCTTCCTTTCAGGATAGCTGTTATATAAAACTATATAAACAAAGTTACTGACTTCAAATTACTTTTCAAAATTTGCTCCAATAGTTTTTATACTTAGTTAAGTTATTGAACAATGCCTTACCACCTTGTGTAAATATATATACCTTAGTGTGTGAACGGAAATGAGAGCTTTTATGATGTGAATCTAAATGTTAATTCTCCTATAATTATACAAAAATGAACATATAATTGTTTGAGGCTTAATATTTTTCTAATGGGCAAAACCAAAAGACCAATAGTATAGCCGGATCTTTACAAAAGGTACCAAATCAATCCACGTCTATGCCCATTCTTAATAAACACTTGTGCGACGAAAAAACAAAATGGCTGTCTGTAAGGCCAGAGACACACGAGCGTTGTTAACGGACTTAAACTCGAATTTCTGTTTCAAATCTAATGCGTCTATTAAAATACCGATACAGGGATTACAAAAGAAAGCCAAACGGACGTTAAACACATCGGGGTGTGTACAGCTTTACGGTGGAAATTAAAAGCAGCAATATCAGCCAGACAAATTTATCTATATTGACGCCCGTTCTAGCATAAATCTGTGTTAACCAGCTACGGCGGACGTTACATACATACATACATATATTACTGACGAACGTTGGTCATGTGTCCAGTTACATTTATTCGCTGTAATCTGTGACGGACATCATCAACGAATGTTGGATAACGTTAGTTAACAACGCCCGTACGTCCCAGCTTGAAGCTGATTAGAATTTGTCATAATATATCAGCACCAATAATTGTACTGCGATATCTCGATGATATTGATTAGGTTATTCTGTACCTTATTCGTTCATGGCATCAAAATTCCAGCTTGTGTTTAAGAAAAATATGTTTTAATTGCAAAATAAACCTATACATTCCCGTCGAAATCAAACTGTTACGAATATCTTTTAATGTGGGTAAAAACTATAAGGATTTGCTTATTGCATTTAAACTCTGCTATGGACTGTCGAACTGTTTGTAGTAAGTTTATAAAGAAATTCTACAAACAAAAAAACAATAAAGAAATCGATGTCGTTTTTCCCAACTTTGATTGAAGAAGAAGAAGATTTTTGACAGAAACCGCCCATGGATATGTAATTCAGGAAATGACGAGAGTGACATCTATCTATACATTCAATATAGTTTTATATTTTAAAGTAGTCAATAATTTCCCAAGATTTATTTATTTACATTGCAAGAAGTTAATAAAATAAATACGTAGTTATTAGATATGAAGAGCTTCTAAGAGATTGCTTTGTGTAATCGTTTGAAAAAATAAATTGGAAATTCAAATTTGATGAATTTACAAATATACATTGTTGTCTATGAAGACGGTTTCAGTTAAAGTTTCGATGAAAAGTCTTTATTTCTCTTGTTAACAGGTATTTAATTTTATTATTTTTTTCGTGTTTTTGAAGCATAACTCAACAATTGCATCAGAGACTTGGTATATTGTTTGCCCCAAAATGACATTTCTTGTTTGTAAAAGCGGTTTCCCATTTCTTTTTAATGCTAAACATTCTTTCTGTTGAGTATTTATTTTCGTCTTGACATGGAATGAAGGATGACGTTTCTTTTTAAGGATGCCACAAATTAGCATAAAAGGTGAACTTTACCAACAACTTCTATTGACCGCAAGCTTCCGCGGATAGTCTTGCTTGGCTCACTGACCTTAATATGTTTTATATCTCATATTATCCGCATTTGAACTCGCATAAAAAGGGTTTATATATTCAAGGATTCAACCTCAGTATATGTAAGGAACTAAAAACAAATATGTTATGCGCATCATGGAAGAAGAATATTTGATTATTTAAATGCAAACAAAAGTGAGAAAGCCACTCTTCTACAAATCTCGTAAGTGCCATGTGAGGCGTAAAGGATCATGTTAAGCAATAAAATAAACTTATTTTAACTGTGAACATTACCATACCGAATACTAAACTTGGTAACTGCTGTGTGAACACATTCTCCATGGATCTGTTTATTAGCTTTGAGTAGTTTTTTACTTTTATTCTTAACGATAATAGTAGTTAAAACATAAAGTGCAATAAAAAGTCATATCATAACGAAAATGAAAGATAGGAGTTATGAACCAGAACCAATTTGCATACGAACACAAGAGAGTAGCTGATGTAAACATTGCCATGTATAGATGTTCCAGCAGATGCGGTGAATCAGCGGGTTTATCTTGCGGGGTTGTAATACAGTATCTACTAGTAACCAGGTGAGGGTGGGGGGAACATTGTCTCTACTCTTTATTGCATTCTGTAACATCATTCCCTCACATGCAACAGAGACCGACTATCACAGTTGACACATTTCAGATATTACACAAGAGAGTAGCTGATGTAAACATTGCCGTGTATAGATGTTCCAGCAGATGCGGTGAATCAGCGGGTTTATCTTGCGGGGTTGTAATACAGTATCTAGTAGTAACTAGGTGGGGGTGGGGGAACATTGTCTCTACTCTTTATTGCATTCTGTAACATCATTCTCTCACATGCAACAGAGATCGACTCTCACATGCAACAGAGACCGACTATCACAGTTGACACATTTCAGATATTACACAAGAGAGTAGCTGATGTAAACATTGCCATGTTCCAGCAGATGCAGTGAATCGGAGGGTTTATCTTGCGGGGTTGTAATACAGTATCTACTAGTAACTAGGTGGGGGTGGGGGAACATTGTCTCTACTCTTTATTGCATTCTGTAACATCATTCTCTCACATGCAACAGAGATCGACTCTCACATGCAACAGAGACCGACTATCACAGTTGACACATTTCAGATATTACACAAGAGAGTAGCTGATGTAAACATTGCCATGTTCCAGCAGATGCAGTGAATCGGAGGGTTTATCTTGCGGGGTTGTAATACAGTATCTACTAGTAACTAGGTGGGGGTGGGGGGAACATTGTCTCTACTCTTTATTGCATTCTGTAACATCATTCTCTCACATGCAACAGAGATCGACTCTCACATGCAACAGAGACCGACTATCACAGTTGACACATTTCAGATATTACACAAGAGAGTAGCTGATGTAAACATTGCCATGTTCCAGCAGATGCAGTGAATCGGAGGGTTTATCTTGCGGGGTTGTAATACAGTATGTACTAGTAACTAGGTGGGGGTGGGGGAACATTGTCTCTACTCTTTATTGCATTCTGTAACATCATTCTCTCTCACATGCAACAGAGACCGACTATCACAGTTGACACATTTCAGATATTACACAAGAGAGTAGCTGATGTAAACATTGCCGTGTATAGATGTTCCAGCAGATGCAGTGAATCGGAGGGTTTATCTTGCGGGGTTGTAATACAGTATCTAGTAGTAACTAGGTGGGGGTGGGGGAACATTGTCTCTACTCTTTATTGCATTCTGTAACATCATTCTCTCACATGCAACAGAGATTGACTATCACAGTTGACACATTTCAGATGTTACACAAGAGAGTAGCTGATGTAAACATTGCCGTGTATAGATGTTCCAGCAGATGCAGTGAATCGGAGGGCTTTCTCTTGCGGGGTTGTAATACAACATTTACTAGTAACTAGGTGGGGGTGGGGGGAACATTGTCTCTACTCTTTATTGCATTCTGTAACATCATTCTCTCACATGCAACAGAGAGATCGACTATCACAGTTGACACATTTCAGATATTACACAAGAGAGTAGCTGATGTAAACATTGCCGTGTATAGATGTTCCAGCAGATGCAGTGAATCGGAGGGTTTATCTTGCGGGGTTGTAATACAGTATCTACTAGTAACCAGGTGAGGGCGGGGAGGGGAACATTGTCTCTACTCTTTATTGCATTCTGTAACATCATTCCCTCACATGCATCAGAGACCGACTATCACAGTTGACACATTTCAGATATTTCGATTCTTCTGGGTCACAAAGTACTTCCTTTAAATTTCTCTGGGTAAAGCTTTACTTTGACTGCCTCATTTCAAAATTTTTCATAAAACAGTTTTAATCTAAAATAAGATTTGATCAGATGTAATAGTGAAGAAAACGACGTTTTTGATAAGAAACATTCATTTTAACAACGTACAATATTCGTTTGTTATTTAAATGCAAAAGGATTATATTGTGAATAAGAAACCAACAAAAGGAAATTTGTGGAAAGTCTTGAACATAGTTAAAAAAACTTCAAACCCGAGACTATTATTTAAACTAGAAACTATTATTAAACTAGATTGACTGATACTTCAGGCCATCAATGCATGGCTGTATCACTACATGTCATATACTGATGGCGACAAACGAAAAACATCCGTCCTAATAAGTAGTATCAGTAACAGATCTGAATACTCGATATTGAATGGTCTAAATTTATCATAAATCTGCCTAAGCATCATGATCCAACCTAATTGAGCAGCGCTGTTATCAGATTGACCGACCTTTGCCTTATCAACAAAGTACAGTAGTTATCACTGGTCATTCCACCTGTCGTGGCTATAGTTATGTTCACAAGTATTATTCTGTCCTCAAATAATACGTAACAGTTGAATAACAATATTGAGAATGAGGTAGTAAAATTAAACCTTTGCTCTTTTGTTATGTAAATCTATAGGAGAGCATTATCATTGTTCTTTTGTGCGTTATTGGATAAGATCAATTTTCAGGAAAACGGTAAAACTGCTAAATAAAAAACAAGAGAAAGTAAGAACCACGTGAAGTAGATGGAAAATAAATGCTCAACAGAAAAGATTGACGAGCGGTACTGAAACAACGGTTTCAAACAGTGAAAGTGTGGTACGATTACTAAAGTTGTTTTTATTTCCATTTTTACCAGTCCAATGGGAGAAATTAAATTAGAAGTGTTTTGTTTTTGTAGATGTTTTCTTGGCCGGTTACCTCAACATATTAGAGTTAATTTCCGCTCTTTTAGTCTGCTCTGGGAAAGGGATCTAGACTACCAAATACTCGACTGTACTCGGTGTCTGCGGAGGAGGTTAACACTTGACCGCCCCCTCCCTCTCAGCCCGGTCTCATCTGCCAACTTCAGGCCAACCCACCGCTACCCGCTACCCGCTACCCGGTACACTATAAATCATGAATCTGCCAATCTCGACACTTAGTGATCGTCCGTCTATCTACCTCAAATTGTAGTTTTTTTTTATATTTTACATTGCGTAGCGGATTAAAGCCAATATAGTCCATAGTCAGTTAAGTTGTGGTACTTCTGTTGATTCTTAGATGACTAATCTTTACTCTTAGAAAACCTGCCAGAAATTCTTATATTTGGAAAGCTTTTAAGAAGTTTCGGTGGAAACTGAAAACAATGTCACTAACCTGTCAATATAGTTAGTAAACTAATATTTAAATTACAATTATAATTTCAAACTGTGCTAGTTTGTGGTCTACAGCGAGTACTTTGATGTGTTTTACAGGGAATAGGCAAAATTATACCGAAATAAACCGATAAACTTCAAGTGGGAGGTGTGTTGGTCTCAAAAAATATTTATTTTTTATTTCGCAAAATCAAAATCGTAGTGTTTTCTCACCAGACACTTAATAGATTTAAATGGTAACATTAATCTGTAATGAGCTGTTATCTTAATGGATATCTTGTGTTATAAATCTGATAAAATACTTTTGTATGTATTAGTGATTTAATCAGAAGAAACTAGAGCAGCCAGTAAATGTTCTGTACGTTACGTTTTACTCAAAGAACAAACAGTGGGAGAAATGTTTTCAGAATATTTCGTTCTCAGCACTTATTTATCACCATTTTAGTAATGGAGAGTGAATCCTTAAAGCGGTAGGAAGTATTATTACTTACTGAAGAAGTCGTGAGGCGGCGCTGATGCAGTGGCGACGTTTCGGCGGGAAAAAGGGCCAGATTCGTTGTTAACAGCTGACAAGTGACAAGACTACGCGACCCTCGCTCTCTGTTAACTGACAAGTGCTAGACTCGGATGGCAACATGCCATACCACTGCCAGCCATGTCCATTGATCGACATGACTCGGTAGAGAACAAGAGTCAGATCATGCCGTACATGCCGGGGTCAGGCCCGGTTACTTGTATGATCATTGTAACAATGCTAACTTAGCTAATATTTTGTAATCACTGTTGCAGTAAATTTCCAATTTAATGTTTTATTATTTAATGTTGTGGTTACTTAATACTGTCTTCCCGAGTTTTGCCATCCAAAATTGTCAATACCACACTCAAAATCAAGTAACTAATATGTATCTCGGAATAGCGTTTGTTAATTGTACATATCTTTTATACCGCTGGCAATAAATTATAATATGCAATATCACCAAAAACCCACCGCAATGGAATTTCACTGTAATATTAAGGCTGAGTTAAACACCCACTTCCAGCGTAAGTCAGGAAGGTGATTCAAAATTGGCTTGTCTCAGACACAAACCAATTCCCAAGAACTCTATCCGTAAATACTAGTTTTTTTTTTATTTTGCGTATTTATAAAGTTACTACGCCGAGAACTTATTTTACATAACAAAATTAAACCTTTCAAGCATTAAATGATATCAACTAATTCTTGCCTTTTTGAATTTAATAATTAAAGCCAAGAGTTATGTTTACACATTCTGAACTGGTATGGTCAAGAATTTCTTAATTTTATAAGACATTAATATCTGTTCTTTGTTTATATTTTGTTATTGACGATGGAAGGTTTTGACAGGATAACACGATTTCGGACATTTACTATCCTTAAAGATTACGAAAGGCATAACACAACGTTTCGAGGTTTGGAATCTATCCTCTTCGTCAGGTGGTGGAGCTATTAATATATACAAAAAGAAAGAACGGAAAGAAGTAAAGAAGGGAAAGAAAAGGATCGAAAAATATGGACAAGCTGCTTGGAGTCCAGTCCAGGCGTTGTAGTTGCACAGGATGCAGTCCTGAGCACAAATCACAAGTACGAGGATCACAATCACACATCACACATGCACAGGCTACAAATTCAATTTTCAAATTCTTCTCTGCTAGAGTATGAGACAAAGTTAGGTAAAAATGTTTTAACTGAGATGTGAAAAATATGGAAGTTTTGATGACGGATTCATGGATTAGATTAGGCTAAGACGAGATAGTTTATTTCTGCGCTCAGGCATATAATGTAAATACTTTACATACAATTATAGTTGTATATCGATAATAGTGACAAAGGGGGCCAGGTTTGGTGCTTTTCAACTAAAACTTTGAAAATTCATAACTTGGAAAACTTAGTTTTATACTAGATATTACTAGATATATAGAAGTTTGAACGCATAAACCACCAGATTACCCAGGGTGGTGTTGCCTCGGTTCATACAATTATCAGTACAATTATACCCATCCTATATATAAACTTGGTTCTAATCGGACCAAGTTCCTGAGTTATGAATTTTGAAAGTTTCAATTTGATTGAAAAAAAAAAAAACTAAAAATCGGAGCCAGTTTTCGTGGTTATCGACATAAAACTGTTATAGTTTGCAAATTATTTTCATTATATTCTAAACGCAGAAATAAACGAGCGACTACACTCGAATGTAACCATAGCTACTATATTTCTAGTATTTAGTTTGAGGTTAGATTTTAAACTCGCCTATCTAACTTTTTAATCCAAGAGTAGGGTCTTGTGTCAGTGTATGTGGAGTTAGTGCGATGCAGTAAAGTTTTACACTGTCCATAACATACAAATTTACAATGTAAAGTAATATAAAAGATTACTGTTTACTAAACTCAGTCATTATTTATTAAATTAATAACTGTACTCACGAAATGGTGAATCAGATGACTTGAAATGCTTACCTAAAACAAATAGGTTAACGATTAGTTTATATTTTTATTTATAACACTGTTGAGTTCATAACAGTGATTGTTTGCTCGGAAAGGTGTCTGTGATTTTCGTTAATTTACCTGTGTTCTGGCTGCCGTAATCCACTTTACTCATCGAACTTCACACTATCTCATAGCAGTGAGTATCGTGTATTTATGTGAACACCCCACCACCTTCCAAATCCGTCGCTAAACGCATTTTCATTTTAATAAACCAACTTTTGTATCTAATAAACAAAACACCTAACGAACCTGTCAACGAACATCTGTGTATACATGCTAATGACGTCATCCATAGAGGAATCTACGCTGCGCGACTTCTCATCCACAGCCTTCTGAATCACACAGCGTCTTCAGTGTCATCACTATAAACATTTTTTATAATCTGGCTTTCTCGGCGGTGGACTGAGCAGCTGTTGAGGAAGTTCTGGATTTGCATCGTTCAAACACACACCCGTCATTTATTATTGGAATCGTCTGTTTATTTTCCCAGTAAAATGGCTAGTACTGCAACCACCTGTAAAGTTTGTATAAAACAGGTTCTAGATTCGGAGGAGGGGATCGCATGCAAATCAAAATGCAGCCGCTGGTTTCATCGAGCTTGCGTAAATATGTCTAAGGCTGACTACACCCAATTCTGCAAAGATACGAACAAGAGATGGCTTTGTAACCGAGTGGACTGCGTGCCCTTTCTTGAGGATCCTATCGTAGTTTTGACATCTAGTCTTAATAAGCTCATGAATAAGATTGATAGTTGGTCCGATCAAATAGGAAAAATAACAGAAGTCACAGAGGGCATCGGGGAAATAAAAACCGATATTGGACTTATCAAAGAACAGATTTCTATGCTTGAACCTCAAGTCTCAGCGAACGAAGCAAAAATAGACAATTTAATATCTGCAGTGGAATCTATTAAAGAAAATAAATCAAACAACCCTCAGTCTATCATCAGTGAAGTCAATGATCGATCCCAGCGTGCCAAAAATGCTATTATACACGGAATTCCAGAGCCTAATGGCAGGGATGCAAGGACAAGGGTTGAACAAGTTAACGGATCTTTTAATTCTATCTTTCAGTCCCTTAATTTATCTAACCTTCAAGTGACCAAAGTAATCAAGGATTGGGAAGCAGTCGCTAGATAAATCACGCCCAGTTAAAGTAGCATTCAAGGACGCAAAAGATGCCATTTCCTTTTTTAAAACTTTCCATCCAGACTCCTGTAAAGAAATCTTCCCAGGTTGCAAAATTGATGTATCCCGCGATCGCACGCGAATGGAAAGGTCTTATTTGGCTGAACTCAGAAACACTCTCGACGCTAGATCAAAGGCTGGTGAAAGAAACCTCACCATAAAATCAGAATGGAAGCCCTAAAATTGTGCAATCCTCAAAAAACTAGCTTCGATAAATGGACATCTCTTAGCTTATTACCAAAACGCTAATGGTTTAAGAAGCAAACTGGAAGAACTAAAATTATCTATAGCCACATCCAAATTTGATTTGATAATTATTACTGAAACAAATCTCTCTGATGACATACATGATGTCGAAATATCTCCTAATAACTATACCTCTTATCGTTGCGACAGATCCCATTTAACCAGCTCCAAATCCTGTAAGGGTGGAGTCATGGTCGCTATTAAAAACAACATTGCATCAACCCGGCTATTGTCTGGTGTGAGCAATATTGAGCATTTGCTGGTAAAGATTGAGCCCTTTAAGGGCATTTCCTGGCTCCTAGTAGCTTGCTCTATCCCTCCTCAACAGCACGTGTCCAGTTACAACAGTCTTCTATCGTCCATTGAGGAAGTGTCTACAGAACATGAATTCCATGAAATTATTGTGATCGGGGATTTCAACTTACCCGGTGTGGATTGGGCAGATCCTCTAAATTGTGTTCACACTCCTGCCTCCAGAGTGATGCTATCTCTCATGGAGCTATACGATCTTCAACAAGTTAATTCTATTTACAACGGAAGAGGAGTCCTGTTGGATCTAGTTCTATGCACAAATTAAAACACTATCGTATCTCTAGAAATTGATGCGCTTCTGCCTGCGGAGGAGAGGCACCACCCTCCACTGTCCATTATCTTGCACTGTAGCAACAGAAACACCAAGGGTTGCACCACCAAACACTTTAAGCCTGACTTTAAAAGATGCAATCTTTGGGAAACTTACAATTCCCTCTCAGTCGTAGACTTCACAGCCGTCCTGAGTTCCACTTATTTTAATGAAGCAACCGAAAAATTCCTTTCTACGATCGCTGAAGCAGTCAGGCTGAACTCACCATTGAGAAGAGTTGGTGTCTCACCATTTCCCAGATGGTTCTCTGCCGAAACAAAAGATCTGGTAATTGCAAAAAAAATACTCTACACAGACAGTATAAGGAGCTACCGACAGCCTGCAATTACCTTCGTTTCTCCAATGTGAAAGCGTCTTGTAAGTTATCTGCGAAGAGAGACTACCGTCAGCACTTAGAGAGAGTGGATCAGGGAGTATCCGTGAACCTTCGTTTCTTCTGGAGCTACGTTAACGCTATTAGAAACTGTTCCTCGCTGCCCTCACGCATGTTTTACAACGACATCGAATCAAAGGAACCTCAAGGGATGTGCGAACTGTTCAGGGATTTTTTTCTCCTCAGTGTATACGAGGCCCACGGAGATATTTATACCTGTTAGTGGTGACCACTTTGGAAACTCCATTTTTTCAAGACTCTCACACCAAGAAGTATTGAGCTGAGGAAGCTCGATAAGACCAAAGGATGGGGGCCTGATGAAATTCCCCCGATGGTTTTGAAACATTGCGGTGGTCTGTTGGCGGGGCCAATTTGTGATCTTTTCAATGCCGTCACTGTCATCTGGTGTCGTCCCAGAATCTTTAAAATTAGCCTACGTTGTTCCCCTCCACAAAAAAGGGGCCGTTGAAGATGTTGCTAATTATAGACCAATCTAGATTTTGCCAGCTATTGCCAAAGTTTTTGAGGACCTCTTTCTTGACCGTTTAAAGCTTAAACTGGCTGGCTTAATCTGCGCACAGCAGCATGGTTTCATGAGTGGGAGGTCTACTGTGTCGAACTTAAAGTTATTTCAGTCCAAAATACATGAAGCCTTCACCGTCAATAATCAGTTAGATGCCATATATCTGGATTTCTCCAAGGCTTTCGACACGGTAGACCACACCCTACTTTTGAGAAAATTGCTTGATCAAGGATTTGGAAGCACGGAAATTAAGTGGCTGACAAGCTACCTCTCAAACCGGCGTCTATTCATCAAGTTTGCTTCGGCCACTTCATCAGAATTCATTTCATACTCTGGAGTTCCCCAAGGATCGCTGTTGGGACCCTATCTCTTTTCACTCTTCATAAATAATGACCTTCCTGAAGCTCTACAATGCGACTCACTTCTGTTTGCTGATGATGTGAAACTGTTTTCCATCGTATCCACTGAAGAGGACTGCCTACGAATCCAGGAAGATCTTTGTGCGATCGACCGCTGGTGCGAAGAGATGACCTTCCATCGCAATCTCTCCCCCGTTGTCTATGAGTAAAATATACGGAGTGAGCCCTTAACTCGTGTACTGCAGGTAAAAGATCTTGGTATTACATTAGTACCTTCACTGAATCCTGAGTTGCATGTGCGAAACATTTGCAGCAGAGCAAACAAAATGCTTGGATTTGTCTCCCGCTTCTCAAAAGGCTTAAGTGACACGGCTTTAAAAACTTTGTATTGTGCTTTGGTACGCCAAATCCTTGAATATGGCTCTCCAGTGTGGAACCCCCACCAGAAGTTTCTCATAGGTGAACTAGAGACTATTCAAAGAAGATTTATTCGAATGGTGGGTGTCAGGAGTGGTCTTCTCTATCGTCAGGTTCCCATCGGGGAAATGTCTCGTGATCTGGGACTCCTGACTCTTGCGGATCGCAGATTCTCCGCTGACGTTGTACTGCTATCAAAGATCCTTAACGGCAAGATCGACTGTCCCGATATGCTGAGCCAGATCCTCTTCAGGACCCCTTCAGCCACTCGCTCCAGAGACCTGTTCGCTAGGCAGCAACATCGCACAAACCACGCAGCAAACAATACGATGTACCGACTTCAGAGTTCTGGTAATAGCGTCGCCGACATCGTTGACTTTTTTGTGGACAGTATACCAGTGCTCAAGAGGAGGATCGCCGGTCTGCATGAGTTATCTGCCTAGTAGTTGCACAATGAGGGAAGACACTCGTTCTTATACTTTAACTGTACGTCTCGCATTGCTGTTATTTTTATATTGTGCCTTGTTAATTCTTGTCTATTCTTGTTTATTCATGGTTTTATTCTCATTGTTTCGTGCTAATTTATTGCTGTTATTGTTCGTTGTTTTCCATAGTTCAAATCACGGTACACTAATAATTAATTACGTTATTGTCATTCATAGTTTATATCCGTTTCGTCACTTTATTAATCGTTATTGCTCTATTTGTCACTGTAGTTGTTAACTTTTCATTGTTTAATTATTGTTCAAAACTGTAAAAATGGAGATGTCCGTTGAAATGTAAAATAAAAATAAAAATAAAATAAAATAAAAATGTAACAGGATTGCAAAGAAATTAGCAGTTAGTTACATATGAGTATAAATAAACCAATACAACGGATTATCGAAGGAAACGACAAAACGTGACAAAAGAGTCCGTTTCAAATGGACAGACAGGCAGACAGACGGATTGCCCTTTGACCTTTTGACCCCAAAATCAATAAAACTCATCATTGGATCAAGAAGAACGGTTAGGAGGACGGAAAGACATAGAGAGGGATTGGCCTTTAAAATTATGATCAAAAATCAAGAAAAATGTTTCTTCTGTAGACCAAGAAAAATGTGTCTACTAAGTTTCTAGTTTCTAGGCCCTTTCTATCAAAACTCACACAGTCTAGTACAGAGGGCTAGACTGTGGCGTGTGCCACTTTTATTTTTTTGGCAGGTGGTCGGGCCAGTAGCTTTGCCGAACCTTTTTTCTATTCTCGTCTACAACTAGGCTTGCCGTCTGCTTTTTCTGGGCTTCTAAGCTAGTTGCTATTTGTTTCTCTAGAGATTACTTGTCTGTACTTGTTCCTTATAAGGTTTAATCGGGAATATGTGTTGCTCGCCCTCTTCTCCTGGAACTACCTTACAGTGAAGTTACAGTGCTGAAGAATACAACTGTACACAGAGAAGCTACGTTTCTTCAAAGCTGACTCCCCCGCTCCCTAAAGATCCCGACACCCAATGGTTTTCAGCGTCATTCCTTGATTTCCAAAAAGGTCCACGTATCTTTAAATTATTTTAGTGTCCAACACTAAATTTATCGCAAGTCGAATGGACAGATTGACAGATAAACAGACTGCCCTTTTATTGTTCAACCTTAAAATAAATTCTTCCTTGGACCAAGAACACAAAAGGAACCTATGTGCCAAGTTGTATGCGTCTTTTGCCTTTATGTCAAGAGGGAGAACGAATTAAAATGTCCTGTCGAATACTAAATAATTTGGAAATTAACTGCTCTGGGATACAAAGATTTTAAAATTAATGCTTTTAATTGCATTATTGTCTAAAGACATAGCTGAGCAATATCATTCACTAAACGGAAAAGCACAGTACAAAGCACTTTAAATATAATGCTTGAATAATATCGTCAACTCAGGACATGATATCAACCGTACGCTGCACTATTGGCGTGGTGCATTCATTTAAAAATGCAGCAATAGTGAAAGAAATACAATATTTGTCTGTTTATTCATTGACTGACGTCACGATATAAAGCGACTCGGTTCTATACTATCGATTTTAGAGACGTGCCGAACCACATTATTGTTGTGGTACTGCAGGAACTGGAAGTAATACAACTACAAAGCAATAAAACTTAATACTGCATCATCTCATGAAAGTTGCGTTATGGTGGGTAGATACTGGGTCATCGAGTCTGACATTAATTCAACACTTTCTCACCTGTTTTAACAGCGATTAGTAAACAAACCGATACAAAGGAATACCAAAGCACGCGACAGAACAAAAGTTTTAGCGTACAGACGGACAAACATACGGATAGACTGTTTTTTTTTTAATTTTTGACCCTAAAAGCAATACAGATCGGCCTTGTATCAAAAGGACATGTTTACCAAGTTTAAAGTCTCTAGAACCTTCTATAAAAAGTTATATCTCCGATGATCAGGTGGACTGACAGACATCCATAAGGACCCGGAGCTCTGATTGTAGATTATCTCTCATTCAGATCGTACATTATGTTTCATATTTTGTAGCTCAGATTGTACATTATCTCTCATATTTCGGAGCTCAGATCGTGATTATCTATCATATTTTGGAGGTCAGATTGTATTTATATCTCATAGTTTGGAGCTTAGATCGTACATTATTTCTCATAGTTTCGAGCTCATATTTTACATTACCTGTATCTCTCATATTTCGGAGCTCACATCGTAGATTATCTCTCATAGTTCGGAGGTCAGATCGTAGATTATCTCCCATTGTTCAATGCTCAGGTATAGATTATCTCTCGCACACAGTTATAAATAGTAGAATAATGAACCCATCCTCTATTTTTAATGACATCTTAAATTTCTTTACCAGTCTAATTTGTTATAAATTAGACAATTACTTTTTATTCAAGTGAAAACTGAAAATAAATATATTTTAGCAAACGAGATTTATAGGTTACGAATTTAAACAAATTTAATGTAAGGGCTTACCAGAACGAGGAAGCCAGAGAGATACCTGTGTTTTCTCTTTGAGTTAAGAGAGGAGATATGAAAACAAAGGATATTGAACTAATATCTCATGATTACAAAACGACCTAATGTTGAATAATGGTCAGTTGTTTCATTCCGTACCGTACCAGTGGTAACACTGTTGAGCAATTCATCAAAGGGGTTGGCACAACTGTCGTATATTTCATATACGCTTACACTTTATGGCATTTCATTAATTAGATTAATTATCATTATACATTACTCTACAAGGGGTCAGAGTTGGAAAACATCTATAATTTAATTGTAGTTTATGACTAAAATGAAGAGAAATTAACAATCCCAATAAATGCGAAAATGCCTCTGTTTGTTTGATTTGTTTTCACGTTTAAATTACTCAACCGATTGTACTGAGAGTTTACATGGACATTCTTACTGCTCCTGGAATGAATATAGGCCTATTCTTATTTATAAAATCTCGGTGGGCTACGCCTCATTAGCCTTTAAAGTAGCGAAAAACCCCATCTTGGTAACTAAAGTTGTTTAATATTAATTGAACGAATCTGTCAAAAGTAATCAACTGTTTTGTGTAAACATTGTTTATTATTGTTTCTATTTAGATTTCAGCGATTAGGTAAGTACTAATCTACCTTCGAAAATGTTCTGAAACATAAGAAAGTCAGAATTTGACTTCGAAGACTACCTTTGAAGCAGCTGACAAGAACTACGTTAGATGAAATTCCGGTGGACTGTTCTTTAAAACTAATGTACCAATTCCAGCTTTAAATGTTCTAAAATATTTAAAAACATTTAATGACCCTAACATATAAAATCCTTCTTAGTTTCTTTGACAGAAGTAGGCTTCTCTGATATGTGTTGTATATTTTTTGGATGGGGAAACAAAACATACTAAGAACAAAGTAAATTACAATGACCATTATTATAAACTAAATGGTCGTGGCAACAAGGCAAACTCAACATTGGCTTCAGAAATATAATTAGCTTGTACCAGCAGCGGTCATAAACGTGCAACGCCTACTAATTACATGAACATCTGTGGGTAACTGCTAGAGTGCAGATATGAGAGCCAATATAGTTTGACTTTTACTATACAATTAAATACTTTTATGAAACCTATCTAAGCTGTGTTTTGACAAAAGTAGACTTCTCAGAGCTGTGTACATGTATTTTCTTGATCAGGAGAGAAGCAAAATAAGCTTTGGAACAAAAAAATACTAAGACCGAAGAAAATTATAATGATCATAAATATTCTTATTCTTGATCGTGGGAAAAAGGCAAACTCAATATTGGAGTGGGAAATATAATTCACCCCTCGAATCAGCAGTGCTCATACAAGTGCAAAACCTATGAAATTGCGTGCAAAGTCGTGGGCAACTGCTAGTTTTGAACAGTTTTCAATTAGGTAAACTAAATATTAATTATAATATATTTATTACTACGATTACTATCATAGCTGGCATAAGCAAATTATTCTTAACCTACATTATTCTACTGGTACTTTGTTATCATGGCCGCAATACCCTACAAGCATACGAGTATGTGAACTGTCACAAATCACTGCGTCGCTTGTTACCAAAATTCTTAAAATATTGAATCTTTCTTACCATATTAATCCCGCTGAATTCAACTATAGTACATAATAATATGCAGGTAAAATTGCTTATTTATAAAGTCATTGCATGTAGCTGTCCATCATGCCTTTATACAATGAACAGGGCAGCGATTCTTTCATTCGACCAATACTCCAACCTAACAAACCCAGTATGGTCTTGATAGAAATATAGTATACTAATCACTATGCATGCATAATATGGATACAATATTCCATAAAATCTGTTGTACTACTAATGTTATTTTTATAAAAAGGACGTTTCCGTCCGATAAAGGATGATGGTTGTACGAAGATATTGCAAACATTATTGTGACGTTCAATTAAGAAAAAATGTTTTATTGAAAAACTATGAGAAAGCAGTGGGACTCAACATGAAGTATAGTGTTTGAAGTTGAATTATTTATTAATAAGGAATAAACAAATAAATGCCCAATTTAAGACTTTGAAGTTAACAATCCCACACACACAGTTTATGTTGGAAAAGGACTTGATTTTTCTTTTATAATTGCACTTTAATATTGGTAAAGTATATAATTAAAAATACTGTGAACTAATTCACACCAAAATATGCAAACATGATAAGACCTTACCTAATAGGTAAGTAAGATTGTAAGAGCCCCAAGGTATATGAAGGTCATGCAACCATATGACCTCGATAGATCAATCTTGAATCCTCAAGACCTGAACTCTTAGCTGTGAACGTCTGTGACCTCGGTGGCCTCTTTGGACACGAAACGTCCTCTTAATCTCAGCCTCCAATTGCTAAAGGTCTCCAGTATCTTAGACTGTTTACCTACCTAATCAGCAAGACCCTGAGGCCTTTTTGATTATATCAGTGCTCATGAGTTCTCAGGAAATCTTGTTTCTGGAACAATCCAGCTTTTATTTGTTTGAAGGTTATTTTTGACGATGGAAGGATTGTGAAGGAAACAGGATTTTTCCGGACATTTGCCATCGTTCAGTGAAACAATAAATCAGTAACACTACGTTTCGAGATCTGCAATCTGATCTCTTCTTCAGGTAAAGAACTAACCTAATACATAATATTACAAACTAGGTTAAAATAAACAAATCTTACTAAAGCGTTGTGGCACGCCTAAGTCAGGAATCACAACCTACATGTTGTTTGTCAACTTCACTAACTCTATAAACATGCACTTAATAAAAAACTATACAAAACACTAATCATTAAAACTGAACTACGGAATACAGGTCACAATACGTCTTCATTCGTCTACTAACCACCTACGACTGACTACGTGCCACAACGCTTTAGTAAGATTTGTTTATTTTAACCTAGTTTGTAATATTATGTATTAGGTTAGTTCTTTACCTGAAGAAGAGATCAGATTGCAGATCTCGAAACGTAGTGTTACTTGATTTATTGTTTCACTGAACGATGGCAAATGTCCGGAAAAATCCTGTTTCCTTCACAATCCAGTTTTTTAGGCCCCTGGGTTCTTGAGGTTTCCAATCTGATCCTGCATATAACCACTTCCGAGAAGCATCATACATGCATCCTCCTTGTGTCAACTCTAATGCTTGCATAAATCTAATGAAATCTCCAACTTTCTACGACAACAGGAAATATTAAATTCTTATTTATACGTCAACAATTCTTTTAGGGAAGATTTTAAAACATTAAAATTTACTTAACGGTATAATTCCCTAATAGATAAGGATTCTAAAATGTTCACATTATTATTTAACATTAGCGTCATATGTATGATATCTTAAAGGTAGACCACGTAAGTACTAAACACAGAACTGAACTAGCGTAATTTCGTGTAGCCTAAGATAAGACTACTGTAAGATTTTTCATGTAAACAGAATCTGTAGGTGGCGAACTGCTTGCGTGTAGCGATGACAGTGGGGGGGGGGGAGGAGATGGGTTGTTGTATGACCCACCCTTGATTGTGTCGTGATGTATCACACATTATATACATCGTGACAAATTAGCCCATATATCACACCCCTCCCTGCGCCATTCTCATCGCAACTCGTCCTTCTCACCACACCGCACGTCCTTTTCATCCGCCATGTTCTCGTCGCTTATCCTGGCCATTAGGCTCCAGCAATCCCAGGTTGAGCTTTGATTAATACAACTCTTCTCCGAATGTGGTGCTCAATTTGCAGCGCTCCGGGATAAGGAGACAAACCGGTAGCAATTTTTCAGAAGCGGGAAGAGAATGGGAGAATATTGCTTCTCATATTGAAAGTGAAAGTGACAAATTGACATTTTCTGATTTCAGCTAAGAATATATTGGGCGTTTGAAAATCATTGAGAAACATTTTAGCAAAGGAAATTAAATATTGATTCTGGTTAACAATATAATTAATTGCCCATTATCAAAACATCTTCAATTCAGCAGTGATTTTTTTTTCAAACCAGTACCATTGTACATCTTCAGCATACCATTTTCACACCTTGAGAACATAGGCTATGATAAATTCGAGAAAATTTAAATAATAGGCCACGCTGTGTGACTGAAAATCGTCAATAAAGATAACTACAATTTACCTATTACAGTAATGGGTTTGTGAGTTTGTATAATATATGATGCTCACAATATCACCTTGCTTCTATGAAACTTAGGCTATTAAAAACATACTGTAGTCAGTATTGACTATAAAATATATTTTCATAAATATTTCATTATTCATTCACTCTATTTTCATGTCCAATTTGTTGTCCAATTCTTTACTTGTCATTTTGAAAATCCCTTTTTGGTTATTACACGATTTGCCACTTTGATTAACAGCCAACGGTGAGGGTTTTAGAGTTAAATCGTTTAAAATAATAATTCGATGTATATTTAATGCTGGAAGCCGTGGCGGGTGGTACCACTGCACACAACAGCTGACCGCAATACCCACACTGTTGACCCTCCCCCTTCCAACCCCACCATTTCTCGCCGCAATGTATCACTTGGTTAAGCGCATCCTTATAAATCTATTACGGATAAAATGTGATTAATGCAATAAATGTCTGATCAAACACTTAGTCTGGTATATCAAGATACTTGTTATTATACAATATATCTTCGTGGAATAGAGTTTAGATATTGAACGTTTACTAAAGATAAAACTAAATTGATTTCATAGGAAATCACTATAGTATCACAGCCAAGTTCAATTTGCATTGCATAAGACCACAACTTATTTGTTTCCTGATATAAATAGAAGAATTCCCCCTAAAAGAAATTGACTGCCAGCCACGTAGGTTTTGCTGAGATGGAATTGGGAAGGTCGGTATTATAGTATGGGTTTAAACTCATATGATCATATTTTCTCAGATCATGTACTTTTAGCTAGACTCCGACTATTTGACAGGTAAATAAAGAAAATACATTAACCAACCGTATGGAGAACGAAAGTATCTATATTTCGTTAGCTGATGGTGATGAAAGTGCTATATACTTTAAGAATTTAAACTGTTTTTAAGACCCTCTCATTTAGAAACCCACCAAAATTGTGTGATAGAATATCGACGTTTCTCTTGGTACAGTTGCAATGATTTTACAAAAATATGTGTGTTTATATAAATCAAATGTTTCTCGATTTTGTAGTATTAGTGAGTATTTAGGGTAAAAAAAAAAATTAACAACAGTGAAACCTATGTTGTAAACCTATAATTACTATGAAATACATCTTTTGTAGAGTTACAGTTATTGGTAATTTGTAATAAATCCCGTATAATAATACTCGTAAAAATACTTTATTAAAGTATACTATTGACATTGGATGATTTGAAATTATGGTAGGATTTAAGATATTTTACGTTATTATACTTTTTGTAATATATAACGATGACCAATGTTTGAAATCTTACTATACTTACAAGTAGTTAAAGATATTGTGAACAACTTAAAAACGTGGTGAATTTTTATAAAAAGTGACCAAGGTTCTGCTTAGTTCACCTTTACTTTGTCGTCATGTAAGTTTTATATCTTCTCATAAATAAAAATAAATTGTGAAACAAAGCGCTAATTTTGAGAATGCCTGGGCTTATTGGGCTAATTATATTTGTAACATATTGATTTAAAATCCGAAGAAGATTTATATAAAGAGAAAGATTATAAAATTTACTTTTTGCATTCTGAAAAAAATTTAATATTTGTGTTTCATTGTCCAAATTTAAACACACACTAAACAGCTGTTAACACTTCCAACTAAATTTCGCCAAATTGGCTGAAACATCTGTTTACACTTAAATGTTATAAAATACTAGCAGTTACCCGCGGCTTCGCACGCATTTTCCTGTTGAACACTCGAACAATATATTCATGTATTCTTTATCTATGACATAATAAACACTCCTGAGATAATCGATAGTCACTCAAAGCTATTCCAATCTCCTGATCCATTTTAGATTTAAGTTTAAAGAACAGTGTTTTGGGGTTCTGAAGTCGTAAAGTGAAACAGTTTTTATAAGATTCGTATTCCCTCCAACATTCCATGATAATTTATTGAAGTTCTCCGACGATTTCAGTAACAATAAGAGTTAACCTTTTTATCTCAATGACGAAAGTGTATAGTCCAACTAAAAAGTTGCTGCGGTCAATATGAGTCTGTTCTGGTCGTTTAAATTCACCCCCGTCTAATCTATTTACAGTTCCACAATTGATTTATGCTGTTGCACTAACCAAAACAATGGTTAGTTTGTTGGTTTCATATGTTGGTTTCGGAATTCAACTTAGATTAAATTTTGGTGATTAAGTGATTTTGATATTTTTACCGATCAATAAATATGTATAAGGGGTATATGCTTCTAGTATAAAGGCAAGAATGTGTTATACCCATTTGCTTTTCAATAACTACAGTAAACATGCCAGACACAATGCTAAAGGAGCTAACCAGATTCGATTACTTTATGTGCAAACATTCACAGCTTTATGTAATGAGGTAGTTTTTATAACAGCGTATAAATAACATTTCAATGGCATTAGATGGATTATTGATCATTTTTAAAATTAGATAATAACTTTGTATTTGCAATCTGCATTACACTACTGGTTAAGTACTTTACAATAATTTAATATTAATTTACTAAAATTTAAATGTAAACACATGTTCCTGCCAACGAATTGTACTAATGGAACGCGCTCTGGGCCGGAGAAACTGAGCCGAAATCCTGGGCTGCGTTCTGAATCTGCAGGCGCTGGAAATGGGCAAGAACTCACTCCGCCCACATGGCTGGCATTATAGTAATGATCTAACATCACTTTAAAACGCCATCTAGACTTAATAATATTGTTAAATACTACAATTTATTTATTACTACAAAATAACTGTTTTTTTTTACCGTGGATTTTTATTTTTAATTAAAAAAACTGATTTTTGTACAATATCAAAATAACTGAGATTTTGACTTGGTATTTTACTTATAAAGTCGGAAACGAAGATTACAGACATTAAAATATTTCGCAGGTGAAAAAAAAACAACTTTTCTATTGACAGTATTTTATTTCAAAGTAAACTACATAAAATGTACAAACTCCAATGGCTGTTGCATATGAGATGGAAAATAAAAAATTGTTGGAACTGCTTAATTTTTTAGACATTTTCTTAGTGTGTCAGGCAAAATTAAATGGTAATCATGTTCAGTAAAATGTTTACTGCATAAAACAGTATGTTTTGTTGGCATACAACTTTTTCTCTTTGTCACAGTACAGTAATCCACTTTTTTAATAAATTGTCATCATTCAATGGAAAGCTAAAACAAATAAATTAACAAATAATAAAATACAGGTAGCTGAAAATCACAAAGACCCAATAATTATAAAGTAGAGTAGGTCGGTAGATATTGTTTTTAACAATGATTTATAAGTGTATGCATTTATAAGTGCTATAACGACCAACATTGATATCTTGGATCAATGCGGATGAAATAATTGAGTGATAAGCATGTTTTACTCAACTATATAATTATTGTTCATGATTAAAAAACGATAGCTCATTGGGCTATTAACTCATTAACAGTCTTACCGTAATTTTAATTATTTGGGTAATCCAGTTAATAATTTGGCAATACAGAAAATAATATTGGTGAGAATTACTATTTTGGAAGTTGTAAATAAATATTGACATGGTTGATACAGTAAGAACTTACTTGTGAAAAGAAATGTGGCTGTCTTTAGTCCATCTGCACGTGCAGTTGTACGCAGAGCAACTCTTCACCATGTCACGAAATAACAAACATTAATAACATTGACAAATAAAAAGAAAACAAACTAGTTGAGTTGCTCAGATCAGACGTCTTGACGTAATAAACAGAAAGTGTTGCCAACAATGCTAATAACAACAATTATTTTTGTTTCGGCATGAAAAGGCGAGATGCCGTATCGTCCCGATGATCGCCGCACAACTCGGTGAGTCCTTGCCCACTTTAAGCGCCTGCAAGTCCATGAATACACCCGAAATGCACAGCTGTGTGCGACCGGAAAACACAACATGTGGTTTATGGGCAGTGCGCGTTCCAGTAGTATAGTTCGTTGGTTCCTGCCTCTTTGATGAACTTCAGCTGAAAGTGTTAACAGCTGTTAAGTATCAGTTCAATTTATATTACGTGTCGTAGCGCAATCTGCCGGATCCAATGTAAAACACTCCAATATCAACAACAATTTATAAATTAATAAAAAGTTAATTAAATAGACTATTTAAATAGGACCAAATTGTGAATGTAAACTATTCTCGAATCACCATCAACACACACACAAAATTTCATCAAAATCTGTCCAGTCGTTTAGGAGGAGTTCAGTCACATACACACGAACACAAGAAACATATATATATAAAGATTAAGTATTCAGAGCTTGATCAATAGTATGCAGATATAAAAAAAGGTTAATATCTGAAGTTTCCTCCAGATTGCGCTAGTATCATCTAATGCATTGTAAATACTATTTAAACGCTGTTATAATACCAATTTTATTGAAAAAACCTGTGATGTAACACATAATGAACTCCAAATTGGTTGGACTTACTTTAAATTGTGATATGGCGTTTTAACAGTGGTTTATGGAAAAACAGAGAAATAAATACTAAACATGCTTCAAAGATCCATTCTTTTTCATACTAGAGTCCTAAAACAAGACTTCTATAACACAAAATCTTATAAACGATTATTTTGGAACTGTACACTAACTTATAAGGATTTCCCCCTTATACCGGAAGTGGCTAGAAAATATGTAACATTGCTCATATGTCGTAATAGGTTTATGGGTCCTACCTATGTACGAATATTTTCTGTAACGGGACAACTATGCACTAGAAATGGTTAGACCGAAAGCAGATTACAAGAGTCGAAAGTAGACGCTTTTTGACCGAAGAAGACTTCAGGGTGCTAAATACGTATATAATTCTTTGATCGGTGGCACCGTAAATGAACGGCCGGAAGTAGGGACCTTTTAAACTAAAGTAGGTTTCTCCTACGTACCGGTATGTATATATTAGGCTAAAGTAGTCCTCAATACGAATATATTTTTTCTCCGACGGGAAAAGGCAAACTCTACTATGGTACTGAAAATATCTTTGATGGGAAGTACATGAAAATGAATATAAGTAAAACGCGTTTTACCCGCAGTAAGTTTCAAGCCTGTGTGTTCGTGTATTTTCTTGATCGGGGTGACATAGCGGACTCAGCTGTGACGTTAAAAATATAGTTAATAAGAATCGGAAATGCTCATACAAGTGCAAAATATGATACTAAAGCCAGGTTAAAATTTGATACTCTTAACCATGAACATTTAAATGATATCTACCTGACGTATGTCTACTTACGTTTAAAACATTTTGTGGTACTCATATTACATCTAAGTGGTTTTACTAACTTCGATTTTATAATTGCGTGTGAAGCCTCTAAAATCTAGTTAAAAAGTAAAACACAAGAATACATGGCATGTTTTGCCGTATACGATCAAATTACATTAAAAATTTGTTTCACATGGGGGAAGTCATCGAGTCGGTATTTTTCTTGTTTAAAGCCTCTCTTCAAGAATGGGTGCATCGTTCCTTCCATCCTATCTCTGCCAATGCCAATGTTCAGAGCTAAAAGAAAAATACTTTACAGAAAATATGCTAAGTATTATAAAACATATTTATAAATATTTGTACATCACATTTTTACCAAATAATATAATGCAAAAGATTACTCGCAGCAGTATAAAAGAGACTTATTTTGTTACTTAAGGACTACTAACAGTAAGGCATTTAAATGGGTTTTATATGTACACGATTTATTTAACGACAAAGTAAAAGCTGAACAATTTGAGGGTATCATACCACGACTAACAATATTTTACGAGTACTTTTATTACCCAGTTGATACAATCTCAGAGCAAGTGGTCGTAACTTACAGATGTGCAGATATACTGCAGTGGTGTCCCGGAATATTACGTGTGTTACTCGTGTTTCACAAGGAAATATTGAGCACACTCTGAAGCGTGTTGTAATTTAATATTACATGTGTTTTGTTTGTTGCATAATGAAAGGCCCTCATAATTTTAATGTAGAACCACTCTAAGTTAAAATTAATCTAATAAGCTATTAAAAAACCAGTTTTATGTTTACAGTTATTTTAAAGACAAAATTATTGAACTTCATTCTTAATCTGCATAAAGAAACACGTTAGGAAAAACAGCTTTTAACTGCAATCATAGTAGATAGTACTGTACTGAAAGTAATATGGTGATTTATATGGATCTTAATTAAATGAGTAATATATAAAGAAAACTAAGATTAACATAGACCTTGAATAGCATTTGTTTATTAGGTAAAATTCCTTTCTTACCTCTCATTTTTATCAACATCTCTACAATCCTCATTTCCTCTTCTGGTATGGCGTAAACAACACTGATTGACAATGATCTTTTAACATAAGCATCGAGAGTGCCGTAACTTTTTAAAAGGGGCGGTTACACAACTTGCTATGTAAATATCTATTAAGACATGGTTAAGCATAGGCCAGACTGTAGGTCAACGAGAGAGCCACTGGTACGCGACTTTAACTTTGTTACAACTCGGAAGTAGCATGCACTTTCCGCTCGATGGTTCTGATTGCACGCTTCTAATACATATATATATATATATATATATATATATATATATATATATATATATATATATATATATGAACTAATGCAATATAGTCCCCTTCCACTTTGTTACAGCTCGGAAATAGAACGTTTCGAATTTGACTTTGACGTTTCCTGTGATTTCTGGATTATCTTATTATATTAGTGTCTATATGAAAACGATCATACGGAGTTGTAACCAGGTAAGGAAACTGAAACTGGAAACTGTAACTAATGAAAACTGAACGTGTCTCAAACAATTTCTCAAGTTTAATGTTCTTTACAGTCAGTTGCTACAACAAACATTATGAGGGGATAGTGAGTACCCCATCCAGGTTCAGTGTGTGTACAAATATAAATTTCTATCATTGAATATCTTTATAGTACTCAATTTAGGGTGGTGTAGTTGGTTTATTTTAATTCCAGATTCATTCCCTTTAAATTTACTTCCCTGAAGGGAAATAAGTCTTTATTTTTTTTAATATTCCACGATTATGTATATGCGTTTAAATCAAAATTTGTAAATATTTTGTAATTAGATCCAAAGCAAAAACGCTGGGGATAATAATGTGTTGTTTACAGTTTTTATGTTAGTAATAGCTTCAGGAAATTCTATGGTTTAAAATAATTTATATCTTAAAAAAATGAAAATGTACTAATTAATTTCAACTAAAGAATTTATTTTCAATGTAAATTTCAATTAAACAGATTACAGAGTTTTAACGCAATATTGCCTAAGAAAATTAAATTTTTGTAAATAAAATGTATTTATTAAGGCACTTTTTATATACATATTGTTTAAAATTTAATTTCCTAAACCTCCGCCAATTTTCTTTGGCCCTGATACAAAATACCCCCAAATTCTATTTTAAATGCCTTCAATTCATCATGAAATACCAAATAATCGTGTCCCATTTTTCTTTTCTTCAGGAAAGATATCTTACAAATCTGTGATTAACTTTTCGTAATTTCAGCCATCCGAATTCTGATTTCTCACCAACTAACGTGCTTTCTATAATCGGAAGTAAATTTGCACAGACATGTAACTCGAGCCTTGTGTCCAGACAGGAACTTACGAGTAGGTGGTGGGATGTAATCGGAAAGACTTGAATTGGACACCTTAATTCCTTCACTAGCTCATATTATAGTGCTTGTTCTCAGAGTGATTACACTAATACGCGTATTTATCTCTAAGAACCTTTCTACTAATGTCTGAAGAATGAGAAATGATTGTAAAACGATTGTAACTGAACCAGAAGGATTTTTAGGTAAAGCTTAACCTACATCTGTTTCTCAATGCTTATGCTAAAAGATCGTTATCAATAAGTGTTGTCCAAAATATACCAAAAGTTGGAAATGAGTGTAAATCTCGTAGAAACAGTTATAAAAATTAAAAGTGATACAATAATTGTACCTCACAAACAAATGTTATTTGAGGTTAAACCTTAACCTTAATTTGTGTTGTACATTTATGGAGTAATTAAGATAATTAGTCTGGTAGCCGAGAGCCAATCTGCGTTATATAAGCACCCAACCTAGATTTTCTTAAAATTGATTCAGGGGTTTAAACTAAGAAAGAACGTGATAGTCAGTCACGCAGGTTTGGATAAAGTTGAAATAAAAAGGTCACAAAAAGGTTATAAAAATGTCATACGTAATTTTTTTCCAGTCAAGTTGTTTTAACTTTACGATTTCTAAACCAACTTTTGGACATGTAAAATATAATAACATCAGTTTATCCACCATCAGCAATCTAGATAAAGAGGCTGAGATTTTCAGCCGAATTGTTGATCTTCAGATGGTTACCTGATGTTGAGCTTCAGCGAAGACTATCTACTCGTGAGGCTGGAAAAATTATATTTCTGTCTGTCTGCCCGCACGATATCTCGAAAAAAAACTGACCTATAGACTTGAAATTGTGGATGCAGTTTTATTTATATATAAGGAACACTGAGTTCGATAATGGTGCACGTCACTCCATGGAATTTGGCTGAGGGTCGTTGAAGCCTATCATTCAGTACACTAACAGAATTTCTCATTTTATAGCCGGGAGATGTAAAAATTCCTTTGGCGTATGATCTTCTATTGTTCTACCTAACAAAAATCACATGAGCTAGAACATGAAATTTTGTATTGAACCTCAGCGAAGTCTCATACTCAACACGTGGTGTGGCGTACTTCTGTCTACCTTGTTTAACTTAACGTGTACGTACTTTTCCACGTATATGACACTTAATTTTAAGTGTGTTAATGTGATAAATGTGACCAGAAAAAAAGTTGCCTTTATCGTTTAGTGCCTTTATCCCTTCGGACACATTTATAGTTCTACGACCCTCATCAAAACCTGCGCGGCTGCCAAAGCATTTATTTTTTCTTAGAAGGAATTTCTGAATCGATTGATTACACGAGAAAGTAGATTGTGTTCCTATACAGGACAAATCAGCTCTCGACTTCTAGTCTGCATAAAACGCTTCCAATATTTTCAATATTCCTTATTTAACCCGTTAATTTAACGACATTAATAGTGTGTTTGATTTATGCACATAAAGAATTAAGTTGACCGATTATCTTTCCTAAAAATAAATCAAACATAAGAAAAGTTAAAAAACAGAATTCAATGATTTTAATTTTAATCTAAACTATGAGGTTTTTAGTTTACACAACGTACAATACAGTATATTTCAGAGTGTGCTCAATATTTCCTTGTGAAACACGAGTAACACATGTAATATTCCGGGACACCACTGCAGTATATCTGCACATCTGTAAGTTACGACCACTTGCTCTGAGATTGTATCAACTGGGTAATAAAAGTACCCGTAAAATGTTGTTAGTCGTGGTATGATACTCTCAAATTGTTCAGCGTTTACTTTCTCAAACGTCGTAAAGTAAAATACCGTGTACATATTGGGAGTAATCCTTAAGTAACAGTTTCTTTGATACGATCTCCAGATCATGTCTTATCTGCATTAATGAGTAGATATTATCGTAGAGTTATGATACGGATATGGATTAATTATGGACAGATTATGGTAGAGGATTAATGGTAGAGATCGAAATGACTGTGTATCATAAGGGTTGACAATATGAAATGATAAACACATGCGTAAAACTACTACTATTACATAATGTTATAACTGGTTTTTGTTTGGATTGATAACAGTTATGAAGTAAATAGCGACCTTTAAAAGGAATTAAATTTGTTACAGATTAATTACTAGATGACTAAAACTGACATTGGAATCTAAACATGAAGGCACATTGAAATGTTCACATTTTCTTTCGAAATTTATCTTTCATTTTCGTGATGCACATAAACTGATACACCGAAGTGTCGAAGGACTTTGCTGAAGGTAACGTCTCAGAGGAGTTTCTTTACGGGGTTACTTGCATCTTTACTGCCTTTTGATATTTTAATCCCAAACTCAATACGGTTCTACATTGGACCTGTGTACCAACTTTCAAGTCTCTAAGACCTTTCTATCAAGAATTAACGGACAGACGGTCAACGACATGATTTTAACAAGGAGCTACCGAGTCTTTCATAGAGTAAGCACAAATTTTGATAAATTACGAGATAAGAAAGAATATAATACATCCTACGAATATACCATGAACAAAATTCCTTTTATTGTATTTGCAGACCACATTGATATTTATGGCTCGGGACAAACATAAATAGTATTCTTGAGCAAAGCTAGAAGGGGAGATAGCTAAAGGCAATACAAGGTGACCGCACGAACAAGCAGGCGGCTGGTTTAAATAGTTGACGATACTGGTGGCTCAGGCGGGGTGAGTCGGGCGGAGGGTGGGTGGTTGGGGTGGTTCGATATTGCACTGCTCTGCAATGCGCCACCTCACCCCAAGGCCGTTACCCAACTATACTAACCTCTGGACTCGTACACTTCAATCAATTTCAGTAGCAACTTTTTATTCTGTCCACCGCTTGTACTCTAGGAGTAGAGAGCTAATTTGCGTTGCACAGGCACACTACCTAGTTCTTCCTGAAGTCAACCGTCACCCAACACTACTGAGTGGGTATCACAAGGGTTAACAATATGAAATGATAATTTTTCTCAGATCATATTTGACCTAGCAGAAACCGACCGTTTGCTATATACAGGGTATTCCGTAACTCTCTGGACCACGTTATTGCTCAGATCAAGAAAAACATATTTCACCATATGTTTTGGGTCTCCGATGCTTGGTTTCCTATCTGTCTGTCTGTATGTGTCCTTTAGTATTAATTAATGTGTCAAAACTAATGAATTAAATTGTACCAAAATTTGATTTAACTGTTTATGATAACAAGGAAAGTTATTGAAAAATAGCATACAATTATCTTCAGTATTTAAAAAATGGCAGCCATATAACCATTTAAACTTTGAATATCTTAAAGTTTTTCTCAAGAACTACAAAAATAACAGTTTGAGAGGATATTATCACAAATCTCTTGACACCAGACTACTTAAACCGAATAATAAATAATTGATTTAGAGCAGATTTACTGTGACAAGAAATGCCCACATTGAGAACTGCCATTCATTTTGTTTTTGTATTGTTGGCTATTCACTGAGAACCTCAAAACTAGACATCACCAATACCGAGTAACACATATTAGAGAAAATTAAAAGGTATTCATTATATTTGTTATTCCTAATTTGTGTGTTTTTTATACTTAGTAAGTTCATAACAGTTTTGCTCTTTTTACCAAGTACAGTATGAAGTGGTTTTTTAAAACAAAAGAATCCTTTCTCAGAACGATGAATACAAAACAGGATTTTCATTTTAACTTCGCAGTATCAACAGACTGACAGTTATTATGCTGAATTTAAATATAACAGAGCTGCCACAATTCACAGTTGGTGAAATGAATGTTGTTATTCTTTTTCTGTATGCTTTCACATGAAAACGCAATACATGGAATAACTTTGCTATTTTGTATTCAGCACGTAGAGACTATAATGTTATTTTGGTGTCCACTACTGTTTACTAAATGTAATCATTAAATTTGTATGGACTAAAATGAAACTCAATTAGTCGTGTATGAATAAATATAAATCGTATAATGCATTTTATTACAAGTGATTTGTATGTTCAATTTAACACGTGCATTGTTTGAACTGGAATGTGCCATACTTCATATAATTTTGCAAAATAAAGTTTATTTTAACTTGAACATGAAAACTAACATTTGTTATGTAGGGACGTTTTAAAGTATTTACAACTCTACATTCATTATGACATATGAATAAAATCAACTACAGAGAAAAATGACGAGAAAATAATTTTACTTTTTTAATACACAACACCCTTGTTCTACGATTAAATATCTTGCATTCTTACCTTATTGTTATGAGTTTTCATTGCTAAATGTTGCTTTGTGAAGTAAAGATTTAAATAAGACTTTCACACTTTATTGGCTTAACAAAATTAAACATTTTAGTTCAATGCGATGAGTACACAAGTTAGACCATCGCTGATAGATTTCAGTAGTTTGCCATAATTGTGTGCACTTTGTTATCTGCTGTTAACATGCTGACAAGAATGTCAGAGTTTTAAACGACAGACAGCACAGTGCTCGCAGAGTATTTGACAATTTAGTACTGGAATGCAATCATTGATAATCACTCGCCAATATTCGTACTGCAATACGGCACTTGCCAATATCCGTACTGTTGTACGGAACTCGCCAATATTGATGATGCTGTACGGCACTCTTCAATATCCGTACTTTTGTACGGCACTCGCAAATATTAGTGATGATGTACGGCAGTCTACAATATATGTAATATTGTATGGCACTCACTAATATCCGCACTGTTGTACGGCACTCGCTAATATTCGTGAGGTTGTACAGCACTCACCAATATTGGTACTGTTACTCAATTTATATAATAGCTTCTATAATTAAATAGTTGAACAGTTACTGTTGTGGTAATTGGGTAAGCTGTAAAAACTATCGTAAACGAAACCTTGGATTTTAGAATATTATTCGTTGGAGTAATAATAATAATATTTTTTACTGCAAAAAAGTTATTATTTCAATATTTGATCGAAAATTCCTTTTAAAATTTAGACAAAATGTTTAAACAAGATTTGAATCACATAATGTTAAAAAAAATAATTTCATGGAAACAAGTTTCAATTAACATGTTTATAGAATTTTAAAACAATCCCTTCTACTCGTTAGATGACTGTATACGAATCTAGGAGGTAACTATAACACTGTAATACAACTATAATAATTGCGGCAGGATGGCCTGGTTACATACTTCTCTGTGGTTGCTCTATTGCCATTCTCACCTAAACTCATGAAAGATCAGCTTGCCTTTCAAACAGTCTCGCTTGCTTTTCACTAATTGCGCCCGTGAAATGTTAAACATGGCGGAAAGGACTATGAAGGGGTGGGGTGCAGATTGTCTTAACGTTTCGCGTTCCGTTCTAAATAATTAATGGAACTAGTTAGACTCGTGGAACACTCGCTACGATGTTGTGAGAGCTTTCATGTTTGCTATTTATTTCTATACGATTGAAATGAATAGAGTTTGAGAAACAATTTCAAAGGAACTTTTTGTCGTGCCACTCCTGCTGTTTAATTATGGCTGCTTACAAGTATTTGTAGCGGCAGACACTGGAGTGAGCTTGACAGAACACTAATGTTAAAATTACAGTCACATATTTTGGACATAGCTCAGTAGGTTGTGGCGATTGTCTGGTTTATCAGATAAACATCCTTGGACATTTATACTGAAGCCTAATCAATGTGTTAAGTACATAATTAGTGTTTAAAAAGGTAAAAACAAAAGATTAACAAAACTTCAATTAATAACCGTACACCATTCTTTGTTAGAGATTGTTATTGACGGGTGGTGATGTGTGATTATCCTAGTACTTGTGATTTGTGCTCGGGATGGACTCCAAGCAACTTTTAGGTATGTTTGAACCCTTTTCTTTCCCTTCTTTACCTCTTTCTGTTCGTTATTTTTATTATTAATACCTCCACCGCCTGACGAAGAGGATAGATTCGAATCCTCGAAACGTTGTGTTATACCTTTTATAACCTATAATGATGGCAAATGTCCGAAATTCTGTTGTACTTTCGTACACTATTCACCTTACAAAGGCTTCAAACCTTCAAACCTTTTTAATTAACATCACACTTTTAGAAAAGTAAACCACACAGTAAGAAAAAGATAAAATATTATCTTAAGTTTGATTGATTTAAATACAAATAAAACACAACCCTATTGTGATCCAACTGCTGTCAGTTGCACCTCTATAAAATAACATTGCACGTTCGTGTCACTGGTGACCGAGACATCGCGACGCCACTACTTCCGGTTCCGTCACGTCACGTGACCGACCCTTTTCTGTGACCTTTATGACCCTCCCTTCATCTGTCGAACCCATTACATCCTTTCTGTGTGCAAATAAAATAAATTGTATTGCCTTGGAACTTATTTAACATATATGTAAGAGATCAAACATTGTAATACATACAACACAAAACTATAAACTGAATGTTAGGGAACATTTGTTGTGACAGTATTCTAAAAAGTTGCTATCCTACCTTCCCCTCAAGTTTTCAAAAAGAGAAGATCTGCTGTAAAAGACAACTAGTAACCTACTTCACGGATGTATGGGCTTGTATTATCGGTGAAGTATGGTGCACAGTTATGACGTCATAACCTCCAGACCAGATGGAGCTCTGCAGGATATGATGGGATAATGAGGTTAGTGGAGATCATGGTTGGCTTTAGGACTTAAGAAATGCAGTTTCACTGTCCTATTTAAAAGCCTCAAGCTATCAGTCTGATATATGCAACATGGGATGGAACTACGATCAGAAATATTTCTATCATAGTTAACCATCATTCGCCAAGGAATGGTTCACCTCTCGTTTATGTATGTAATGATACCCTATGATGGATGTTTTTGTTGGCAACCTCGATCTACCTTATAAAGCGAGAAAACCCTTGGAAAATGGCAGGAGATTGAATAGATTATCGTGTAAGTATGGTTTACAACTCTAAAATTACCACTGCTCCTCGGACCTTCTTGTCAAGACCATTTTCTCTCGGCAGGCGTTGCAAAGTTCACTATATACTTCAGGCAAGTAGGCAATTTTGAAGTGCCACACACGCCCTAGAAAGTTAATTTATTCCTAGGCTTTTAACTGAACCTCAAGAATGTGAAGGTCCTCGTTGACAACTAGCCTATATAAAAGAGGTTATACTCACGAGTCAGCGTGGGAGGTATTGCATTCGCCCTACAGCACCATCATTTACCGTATTAGTATACATATACAATTACGAGGTGTACGAGTGTTTATTATGTAAAGTAGTAAATTTCATATTATAACAATGTTTCCTAGTTCTGCGCTATGATCCGAATTACGAAACCTTAGGTGATTGCTAAGTTAGTTTAAAATTGATTGCACTTAACAATCAGACAAGAAAGAGAATTAATATAAACCTTTGAACTACCATACAAAAGAACCATGCTCCGTATATCGCATTTTATTAGTAATTCCAATAAAAATATCACAATAAATTAGATTTTTACTGTTTTGTGTGCTGTAAAGATGAAACGAGGGTACAGTTTCAAGCCTTTTAGGATTTCAGCCAAACCAACAAGGTTACTTCAGGTGTTGATTGAGTTACCGGAAAAGCTTCACATGATTAACCGTTACTATTTTTATAAATATTTTATTCTAAGTCATTCTTTCTGTCAACATGGATGATCAATATAACCTGTCATTTTTGGACGGAAATCAAGACTCACAATAGAGCGATGCGTATTATTTTTTATGGTGATTTAGAGGCAGTAGAAGTAAATTTTCACCCTAAATCACCTCATTCCGTGTGTACAGACAGATATAAATGGGATTTCGTTCATCAGTAACTGGTAGGAGAAACTTTTTAAACGTTCAGCTAATAAATACAATCTCAAAATGTTATTTTTAAATTAACATACATAAAAAAGTAACGTTTAATAGATTTTTGGTCAGTATAATGCCGAATTTACAACAAACGTACCTGGACATTGATATCGCAGACTTATTTATTTGTTTATTTCAGAGGTAGCCTTTAAATATTTCAATTTATCAGAAGAAAATGTAGATAATACAACATAAACACCTAATTGATTACTAATAATATAATCAGCTGTTGGCCGCTTAACTAAGGACTCGCTTTTAACCATGGGGCCACTGTTTAAAACTGCGTTAGAAATAAGAATTGTATTTCCCAAATGAAAGTCTACATTATAAACTATTAGTATTAACAGATAATCATATTTTAAAATTCATTAGCAATGAGGCAATAGAATGTAAGTTTTATAGTGAAACATTCATGAATTTGAGACGTATTAATATTTATAACGCAGTTTAAAATTTTAGCCCCATTTTGAAAGCGGACCCTAAGATGTGTGCTCCCTTAGCCCACCTCAGCGCTTACTATAATGTATAAAGTAACTTACGGGGGACCAAGTTAACGGTTAGATCATGTAACTGTAGTTACGTTACTCCCATTGGGTTCGCTATACTAGACTGTTTATATCAGGAGCCTTCATCTTGTGATAAACAGCAGGACACATCGAGCAACTGTACTCCATTTTAAGACCTCCAAATATGAGCTCAGAAACATATTCCGACATATTAGTTATTCTAAGAGTAAAAGTCGAAAGCTATACGAATTCCTACTTTTTATTGAAGCGAACGAGCTGAATGTACTATTGTTCTTGCTATTCGCTTTCCTTTGTTCTACTTTCCCATTCTTCTTTAATTCGTGAAAAATCTTTTGTGATCAGCATCCAACTGGAACGCTCTCGCCTCGCTTTTACCAACTGAGCTGGTGAAATGTTAAACAGTGTAGGGCACGTGAAGGGCGGAGTGGAGAGCAGGGCGGGGGGACTTTTCACCCTTTCTGATAAATAATTAAGGGTTCTCATGCAAGAAGTCATTCAAGTGATGTTCACTGACATTCATTCATTTGAGCTCACAGCGAATGGGTGTGAATTTCCATGGAGCGTTTCTTACCTCGCCTTCATTTAAAACGTTTCAACTGTCACACATTTGTATGAATACTGATAATACTTTATCTTTTACAGTCTGTAAAATATATATTTTTCCATATCTGTAGTATTCCAAAGTTTATATATATATATATATATATATATATATATATAATAAAGAAATATATATATATAAAAGGAAATTGTACAATTAGAATATACTTTTTCGAATAAAGAGCCAAAATTTTATAGGATATGTAAGAAGTTAATTGAGACAGCTTAGCTAGTTTAGGTTGATGTTTTGTAGAAATCACTACTTGTGAGTTTATTTATATTGCATATCGTTAAAAAAAATCCTTTACGGAATGTGTGACGGGAACCATTAGGTTAATGTTATGGGTCATACGTAAGCAAAGATATTAACTGGCTGAACATTAGCGAAGCTTATCACTCGAGGCTAGGAAAATTCCAGTCTGTCTGTCAGACTCTCCACACGATATACCGAAAATGACTTGACCTATAGGATAGACATTTTTCACGAAGCTTCATTTCTATTTAGGCAACATCAAATTTGAAGGGATGGGTATGTTCCTCCTTAGGATTTGGAAAATACTTTTGTATTCGTCTTATGGGTAACCACGAAGGTAATAAGAACATATCAGAATAAAGAATTCATTTGTTAACTTGAAATTTTTCATGATACTTTATTTCTTCACAGACAAGTTCTAGGATTGGTCATTTCCTCTGAGGTTTGGCTGAACGTTATTAAAGCCTATCACTCAATTAGAGTAACACAATATTTCTTTTGTCCCGGGAACTTTAATCGTAAATAATTATCTTTAGATTTATACTACTAACGCAGACGTATATCATCAGTCAGCAAATAGTACAGGCGTTGAACAAACCAGTTTCGAAATGTATTAATGAGAAGAAGTAAGTTTATTGTGGCAGAAATACAGTTACTTAATTGGACAAGTCAAGACTGGGACTCCAAACGCTATTGAAGAATCGAGCTCTTTCTTTATATCTCCCCAATAAGGAGTATCTTGAATTGGGATATTGAGATCTGAACTAGGTCATAATTGCGTTTTATTTATCAATAACCTTCTCTCATGGAAAATTATTCAAGTTAACAAACCAGAGTTATTATAGTAGCTTGAGCTCTATTGATTTTACTAACAGTGTTTCTATCTTAAACGCAATAGTTGTTTTATGATATGATAACATTCTAGTGGTAATAGTAAATTACACAGTGTGTAATAAAGCTGTTTACATAAGCTTTTGGATTGGTACCATGGACCAAGAGAAGATAATAACTAAATTAAACCAATGGTCTATCATTTTACGTTTACCGTTCATCTATCAGTATGTGTTTTTTAGTTTTGTTTTAATTTCAGAAACAAGTACAAAATATATAAAATTTGTTCATAAAAGTTTTTTGGTAAATAATGTAGAAGTAAGCTATTGACTGCTGTGAAATACAACAACATTTTAATTGTATACATTTTTACGGCACCATTAACTATGGTTTATAAGTGTTAAAAGTTTATATCTGCATTATTTAAGGACAGATTTGTATGCCCTATACGTCAAAATGTTGGTATTTACATTTAGCTAAGTTTATTATTCTTTCAAAAGTTTCGTAATCTTATCAGTTTTCACAGTATTACATTTTAAAATATTCAATCATCCGCCGATTGAAACGTCATATGATAATAATACATTATTTTTTCCGTTGATTTGAGACTGCATGACAAATAATGTACCAAGTTCGAGTTTTTTACAGACAGACCGACGGTAATCGAAAAGAGGTAGACCGTTGGTTGCATTTAGCTTTTACTTCCTCTTGGTCTATAGAACAGTATCGTAAGTTTGTATACACAGTTGTGTTACGCCCTGTGTAGCATAGCACACAGTGATTGCACACGCAACAAACATTAATCTCGAATGTACTACTCTATTAGGTGTATACTTAACAAGTAATACACATTCGGTATAGTTCAAGGTGTTATAACTTTGTTACAACAGTTAATAGCGAAGTGATGCCAAGCTGTGGTGGTGGTAATCACCTAAGTGCAGTTTGGACGTTTTACCTTATATGTTATGTACAATATGATTGTAAACACACAGTGTTACAAAGGTGTGTCTCCTACTGAAAGTAAACTATCCTATTTATTTTTTAATCAAGAAAAGGACTATTACATAAGTGGTACACGGGTTAAATATTGATTGGAAACCTGCATGGAGATGTTTATCTTAGAAAGAGTAACCATATACGATGTGACAGAGTTACTTTTGAAAATGTGATTATAATTTGTAGCAATAAAACTGAGTTTTTTCATTTGCAACATTAAAAAATGGGTTTTTATTTGTCACTAAAAAACTGTTAGAGATAGAAACATGACGTTTTTAAAAGATGTTTTGCCGTTTAAAAAGAAGTACAGAATATTTATCCCTCTATTTACACTTAGGCTATATATCTATCCATATATTATGTAGGAGATATACTGTATAGTGTACTGAACGATGACAAAACTAGATGCCTACAATAGCAGAAGAGTAATCTTTACTGTAACCTCTGAGGGCTCTAACCTCTGTAAACTCGAACCGAAAGGCCACGGGTTCGATTCCCGGATAGGGCAAAATTTGTTTTCCCTGAAAACAGCCAAGAATGATAACGAATGACGTAAATTGTGGTTATATAAGTTATATATGTATAGTAACTATTTAAGGCATGTATTACTTGCATCCTTGTGTTTAACTTCCAACACAACCACCAGCTGGGATGAAAAATTGCGTTATTGACTCGGAGATGACGGATTGAAATCATTGTGGCAATTGGTTTAAATAATGAACATTATTGGGGTGGTAGTGGATCGAACTACCGTTCCAAAATCCAGTTCACTGAGTTCGCTATTCACTCCACCGGTTCCTTGTTGAAATAAAAGAGGTAAGAAAACGCAGTCGAACCACAAATTCTCCTAGAAACCGAATCAATCATAAATATTACAGTGGAGTATCAGGGGAAAAAAGAAAAACATACCGATAAAATTACACTAATTCAGGATATTCAATTATCGAATAAACAATCTATTAAAATACCATTGTTTTTATTAACGTTAATACATTATTTTGTAAAGACTTCTATATTTTGAACTTGATTCCAACCTGTTATGATATTCTGGCATGCACTAAATATCGTAAACTATGCATTACCGAATAACTTTAACTATATAGTTAACCTTTAGGTCTTGAATCCATATTGTGTATACAAGGTTAATGAAAAGTCTGGAGTCCCCCTGTTAATATTATAACTCCTCACACTAGAAAAACACCTTTATGTAATATTATGGATTACTTTTTAGGCATAATTACTACTTCGTTGACAAATAAAAAGTGGGGGATTTTGGGGGTAACTCTAAAATTTAAACGATTAGCCCCATCGAGTGACTTCTCATTTTTAATGTCGTGTTAAAAGAAAGCTATTAACGCAAATTAAAATAGAGGTATCTATCTTGACCCCATACACAATGGCGGCCAAATGAAAGTTAAAGAATTCATTTCTTGTGAAAAGTTATGCTGGTAAGTAATATCTACCTGCTTCAAAAAATTCATAACAATGTTAGGAAATTGTTAGTAGATATATTTTATTTTCATTGATTGGTAGTTTTAAAAATTATGGGTTACTAAGAAATCTCTACTTGCCGTAGTTAGTAACCTTATATAAATACCTTAAAAATGAGAAGTCATTAAGTGGTCCGTAAAATTCTTTTTTTTAACTACTCCAAAAAGCCCTTATATTGTTAGTTTTCTTTTATCAGAACCTTCAAAATGAGGTGTACTCGATCGGTCTTATTGTTTGAAATTTTTGACTCACCCCATTATCCCCCATTTTGGGTTTGTGAACGAAGTTGTAGTCTAAAGAGAACTTCATAACATGCCATAAAGGTGTGAATAGTTTATTTTTTCTTGTGTAAGCCGTTACAATATTGACAGGGTGTCTGTAGACTTTTTATTAACCATGTGTAGTTGTGTTTCATAAGATAAACTGTTTCAAAATAATTGTGTTTGAGAGAGTAACGTTCGTCTAAACAAGAGCGAAATAAAGTGTAAAGCAATATAAATAATGAGTGTGTTCCTTTCCATAACAATTATTGTAATATTATCAGGCCAATAAATCTTTTCCACTAACAAATTGAATACAGTACAGTCGTTTGTTCCCAACAATGATGTTGAGCACGCAATAAAAACAAAAAGTCTTATGGATGGAATATTTGAGAACATATGTAATGTTGTGGTTACTAAAGCATAGTAGAAGTCCAGGGTTACATAAGAATAGTTCACTAAGGAAAATTACTGCGAGTTACAAGATCGCGTGACCAACTGCAGTTGCAACATTAATGACCCCCTCCCCCTCCCACAACCTCTACATTCTTCTCCATCACCGCTGCCCTCTAATGACGTCATGCTACCCCCTTAATCTTGCGTTGCTTGGAAAAAATATTTTTAATATTTACTGTTACTTGGATACGGGTGGACTACGTGTTAAATAAACACAAAATCTTGAAACGTGACAGGTAGACTGAAGTAAAGTGAGTTTTTTACGATAGATGGATTATGAAGGTATTTGTAATTTTTTAGTGATATAAGAAATCTGTAACAGTTCTATAATGTGAGAAAAACAGGATTTTTCCGGGCATTTGCCATCGTTCAGTGAAACAAAAAATCAGTAACAGGTGTGAAAAATCCTGTTTCCTTCACAATCCTTCCATCGTCAAAAAAAACTTCAAGCAAAGTAGTTCTGTAATCTAATACCTTCCTCAAGTAGATAACTAATACAACTCATAGACTGTTTTGTGCTATTACCGGTTAACCCATACACTGAATCATGTATTAATGAGTTATATAGTTAGTTATCCACTTGAGGAAGACATAAGATTGCAGATTTCGAAACGTAGACTTACTGATTCTGAACGATGATAAATATCCAATAGGAAATCCTGTTATCTTCTGTTAGACCGTTTATAGATAAATATTTGACCGCACTACAGATATTATTAACATAATTTATGTTGGGTCTACTATCACAGTGTAAAACTAAATATTACACATTTGCCAACTTTAGCCATAGATTACAGTAACCTATAATTTTATAATATAGACTTAGTCTAAGGTATAAAGACGATTAAATACAATCATTAAGTTAAGTCTAATTATTATAGTTATATCTTAAGTCTTAAAATGTTAATATTAGTTGTTTTATTTTCGTTCCATTAATATGTATAACACGTTTTTTATGTAACAACATTCAATTTGGTAATTCTAACAATGCACACGACGCAGAATATTGAAAAATCCGAGCCAGTTGAGATATATATTAAAAATAATCTTAAATATATTGAATTATGATAGAAAATAGTATACAACTTATAGATCAGCTCTAAACCATAATGGTGGTAAACATACACAACTGGAAACGATATGTAATAATTGCCAGAGTAAAATTTACTAAATGAAATTATGTTTATATTAATAACATGTACATAATGTGTTATAATACAGATATTTGTAATTGAAATTACTTTAAACAAATACTAAGTTGTTAATGATGGATTAGAAACACTACTAACAAAATATTAATACCAATAAATAAATTATAATAATAGACCTAATTTCATTTTTTTCATGTTGAAATAAATCACACTGTATTATGTATAATTATATACTTTACGACTCCCAGAAGATAATAATAACTATAATTCACTTCATTAAATTCAATGCAAAGTGAAGAAGCAACTTATTCTAACTGTACAAATACATTCAAGTGAATAATTACGGATAATGAATGGACGTTAATGAGCGCAGTTAATTGATAAATGAGACTGCCTTGCTATTAGCCCAAATAAACTTTATCCTACATTAATGTTATTAATTATTAGCGCACTAACTAAAACACTACAGGGACGTTACAACTTTGTCTGGGCTACAAATCACATAAACTTTAGTAATCTTTGATTTTCTAGGGTTTAAAAATGTATTATAAATTAAAATAAATAAGACGGGAATCCTATATATTTACGGATTATTCGTTCCAAGTAAAGGTTCCAAGTTTGAGGTTTGGTGGAGTGAAAATATTTAATAAATTGACGTCTATAATAAATGTAAGTAATATTTGAAGGTATGCATGTTTTTCACTAGTTTATGCGCTACCGTAGGTAATTGCACTTTTGAAATTAATTGTAAGTAGTTTGTGTACACGAAATCAGCACATTGCAATTGTCCTTCTCGTAGTACCTAACTAACGTCTCACAAAATGTACCTACTTTTTCTCAATGAGCCGGAAGGACTATTTTCAACGGTTATCATGGTGGTAAGGTAACAAAAATGAAAACTTTATGGCGGAAAATCAAAACCCCACAACGGAGAACGAAGGTCTAATCATCGAACCGGGATAAGGGAACGATAGAAATCCAAAATAATGGAGGATCTGGGACTTGGGTATCTACACTGAGCACTCAAATCACAAAACTGTCAAATCATGAAGATTTGTCTGGAAATACTGAAGATGCAGGAAATGCAGAGAACTAAATTAAATTTTGAATTAAATAAAAATTGTTTAGTTCCAACTATTTGAGATAGATTTCGTATCTGATCGGTAAAATATAAGACTTTGTCATTTTACAACTCTACCCAGAGGGTAGAATTTCTTGAATAAAAAGGAATCAGTTTTATTTACGAGTATACGCTGTATGATAAATCTTTTAACTATCGATATAGCATTCATAAAAATCTGGCTAAGAAACAACATTCATACAAAGATATTTTCATCGACAATGATCACCACTCCTAATACCATCTCTCCTTGAAAGGTTTGTAAATGTGCTTATAGTTGCTTCCGTAAAGTAACAGGGGAATCAGTATTATGGTAAGAAATCTAACCAACAACGTGTGGTTTTATCATTACAGTTTAACTTTTGGACGGTTTCATCAATTGATACGTCATCCTAATTGTAAAAACTTGCAACAAAAAAGCAAAATGAGTAATACGTTTTGATATATTTTTAAACAAATATAAAGTTATTAAACGCCTTAGGAAATAAATACAAAGTTCAGTACAGTTCCAAAAATTAAAATTGTAAAAACACCTCCTGTTGTTGTTTTATACCAAAATTACGTTAACTGTAAAAACGAATCAAACATCGCGTCTTCTCCTCAGAGACTGAATCTGTTGAAGTGAATTCGAGTACTTTCAAAACGTCCGATTCCAGGTCACTTATTTTCAAAATTCCTTACAATGTGAGGAAATTAATGTGATCATCAGGTCGTTTAGCTTCCTCTGGTTGAAGAAATTACAAAATTTGTTAGTGCCCTTTTAGGTCTTTTGATATAGTTTAGAAAATGATATATCTCAAATTCAGGTTTTATTTTTTTGTTATAAAATGTCGTTTGTAAGATTATTTGTTTACATTCATACTAGATGACCTTACTAGAACAAGAAATGAAAAAAGTGCAGTTATTACTCAAAATTTCAAAGATAGCTATTTAATTAACGCCATTGCTTCTTTGAAAGTAAAAGCGACCTTTCTATTTCTCCATTGTTGGTAGATCAAAATAAAGCGCTAGTGTTAAATTTAATCCTAGATAACAAAATGAACGGTTTGAATAGCGTACTTGTAATAATATAGCATTATTTGTAACAATGGTTGTTTAATCTTCCGTAACGTTTCAATGTTTTCTCAAGATAAAAGATTTATTGTTGAAGATGTATTTAAATAGAACATAAAACATTTCCATGCAAGTTAAATAGACGTCTACAATGAGGAAAACGTTTGATAGATAAAGGGCTCTGAACCTTCTACTTGTTCCAAGATGCTGATATTTTCCTATATTTCCCATTGCTGGTTGTATTAACAGTGCTGAACTTATTGGTTTTTTTGCATACGTCCTTGTAATTCTTTAGAAGTTCCTAAATATCAGATCAATAAACAAAGGATCTAGCCGTATAAATTTCGCACCACTTTCCGGTATGTTTGTACATAAGGGATCTTTACATGTGTACCTTTCTTTTAGAACCGTATCCATTTCCTCAGCATCTCCCTTTAGCCTTTGAAGATATATTGATCTTCATATTTAACCCTGTTACCACAAAGGTAAAGTCTCCGAGGTCCAGTTGCTTATTTGGAAAGAAGGAGTAAAGGTAGTTTGTTTTGACTGGAAACCCTCTGGTTGTAGTAATTTGTTGACTTGATAGAAGTTGAGAATCTCGAGGAAGTATCAGTGTTATAGTGCTTCATAATACTAATCATATATAAATCAAATTTAAAAGAAATCATATATCAGCACTCAAAGTTTCATGAAGGTTACTTATTCAAGGCTTCCACAGGCGTAAGCATGGATGAGCGTCTTAAAGCTATGGTTGAACATTTAGATTATTCAAACACTTATAAACAATCTGTGTACGAAAACTGCATGATAAGTTACGACTAGGTACTAAATCTGTGTTCCATAACCCTAAATTTCACCTGACACCATCGTTTATTACCGATATTGACAGAAGTACTATTGTAGTGGAGTAATCTCTAGTGAAATCCCAAACGCAACGTTTGTTGTCAGTGGCTCATTCTGTTGACGTTTGTTGGGACTAAATGGACTGCAGCGTCAGGCGGCATGCGGCACAAGTACACAGATTGTAACGCCATAGATACATAACCACGAAGAGATACATTATTGTTATATACATTATATAGCTACTTCTTCTTAGAAAGGTGATGAATGGCAAGAGAAAACTATAAGACACTCTCAAAACTGTTCTTGTAAATATTATCAATCAACTATAGACACCTTTAGATTTAGAACACAACATAGATTAGTTACGATTTTATAAAAAAGATAATAAAAAAAAAAAAAATACTAGCACACAACATATGAACACAATTTGTTTATATAATTAATATATTCGTTATGTTCTATGTTTCACTATATTTAGAAACTGCTATAAAAACTCTTTTAAAAATAATGCAAAGTAAGAATTCAGGAAGAATTAACTTAATGAGAACAGTATGCTTGTTATTAATTAATAAAAATCCACTTTTAAGTGCATATGAGAAATATGTGAAACGTTTATAATTGTTTACTTTTACAATTTAAATATGTGAAACAAATTTATGTACTGTTATTTAAATTTTATCACTATTACTCAGGATAATGGTGGTTATAGAGTTTATTTTGAAAATAAACTTTTACTGATTTATTGTAATTTTATGAATTTTAAAAGTATCATTCTGTATTTAGTACTAGTTACCGACTGCAGATAATCAATACGTGAGCAGTGGTGCGCTTCGGTAGGTGGTGGCATCTGTCGGATTCTGCTGGAACTACGTGGAAAGAGGCTTGGCACTGCCCCAACAGAGCAATTGGGGAGAACATCATCATGGAGCTCAGTGGACAGTTTTTCTGCTTTGCAGGAAGGAACGGTTAATTAAGATAACTTTTAACATTATTAGCAGAAAATACAAGATACGAAAGTGCCAATTACCATTGTATTGTTAATTAAATAATGTATAATAGATCCAGGTGAAACTAATATGGTTTGCAGAAACTAATATTAGAAGGTAGAAGTACATCTCACCACGTGTCGCGTAGCGTTTCACTGAAGTTGCATGCAAAGTTTTATGTGTTTAGATAATTTAATTCTTAAAATATCTTGGATGGAAATTTAAACAGACAATAATACTGAAAAAACATTTTTACATCCTCCCAGGAGACGAAAAATTGCGCCATCCTACTGAGATCCATAAATGATGCTTAGCCAAATTCCATGGATTAACTGTCTATTTGGAAATAAAGTTTCATGCAAAATTTGAAGTTTGCAGGTATAGCTTTCTCAACATATCTTGTAACATAATCCTATCATTGAGTTATGTTTAACAAAAGTGATCTAACAATCAAACTTCGGGCAAACCAAGAAGGGTACTACAACCCTAAGAGCACGGCGAAATCAAATATTGTCACCGATTTTTAACATTGATATATAACACTATATATATTTTTTTCTGTTTATGGGTAAATATATCACATAAATCTCATATGATTTCTACTCAGTTTGTACACAACATTTTTTATTCTGCTATTCTCATTGTCATCATGGATAACCATATCGCCAATGTAAAAATATTCGCTAACGCTCAGCCAAGTCTCATGGAGTGATATACACCATCAACGAACTCAGTGTTGCCTATATCGAAATAAAGTATCATGCACACTTTCAAGTCTATATTGGTCAGTTTGTTTCAGACACCTTGTGGAGAGAAAAAACAGAAATGAAATTTTTCTAGCACCTAGAGTGATCAGCTTCGCTAACTTTCAGCCAGTAAGAACAATGTCAGAGTTTTCGTTAAAGCTATGTCAAATCCCAAGAAGTGACATGATCCGTCATCGAACTTTCTATAGGAATCTTCAAGTAAAAGTTTAAGTCTGTAAGTCAGTTTGTTCTCGTGATATAGCGCGGCAGATAGACAGGTTTGAAATTTTGATAACGCTCAGCCAATTAGTGAAAAAATTGTAATACCTTTAGTAACAAAGTTTCATCGACACCACCACTTTATTTACTTTCATTATTATAATACTTACTTTTCTGTACAGTAAAATTGCACCCAGAATTACTAATAAATCTGAATCCATAAAAAACTAACAGAAATAATGGTTATGTACTGATAACTACTACGATTCCAAAAAGAATGAAACGGAATTTTGGACAAAGATCAAATGTTTCCCACGTTTAATTTGATATTTTTAAACCACGGAATAACTTAAAGTAACAATATGTAAAAAGTTCAAAAAAATCCATTTTTCTGGTCTACTTTGAATTGGAACACAGTTCTCATGTACAGTTAACTTTTGTTATCCTTCTTAGGTGTGGCTTGTTGATATAAAATGTTCTTTCAATCTGAAATAACCAACGTGTTAATCTCTTTTTCATCGCCCTTGGTAAAAAAATATGAAAAAGTAAATGTTCAAGTGTAAACAAATTGGTTTACAAAGATTTGTTCGTTCAAAATAAATATTTATCGAAATTCTTAATAAAAATATATGTTAGTTTTGTCTCTTAGCTTACTGTTTTGCAAAAAGGGGGAATTATCTATATATATAAAAATGAATGTTTGTATGTTTGTCCTTTATGGAATCGTGAACTATTGGACCGATCATGATGAAAATTTGTACGTATATGTATTTTTTCCACGGAGAAGGTTTATAAGCTATGCCCATCCCTTTCCCGATTCAGGATTCCGCCCCACTGGTTACAGAAATACCCATAAGAAATGCATTGCAGCAAACATATGTTAACGTCTTTTTCAAATTTTTAATCAGCTGTTCTTTGTAAACATATATTACACTTATAGTTTTAAAGCATAGAGTAAGCTTAAGAGAAACGACAAATTTTGTTTAAACTGTTTTTGCAATCACTGTTAAACATAGACTTTACTATCCAGATAATACAATTCAAATTTGACGTAAAAAATTCACCTTTAACTGCAATATTTATTTAATATAAACCATGCTCATGCTTGATCAGAAGAGTAATGCAGATATCATAATTACTATCTTACGTTGGCTACAAATATAAAGAATGTTATAAAATCAACCTTAGTTGTTTTTTTGACAGAAGTATGGTTCTCAAAACTCCGTGTGTACATATTCTCTCGATCGAGACAACAAAGCAAGCTCAATCGTGGCATCGGAGATATAACTAATTTAATCTAAAATTTATTATAGTAAAAAAAAAAAATTTACTAAGTAATATAAGGACTTTGGTTCTTAAGATTTGCGTGCGAAGCCGTGGGTAACAGCTAGATAGAGGCAGGAATATGGTACATACCTTCATAATACGCCCAAGAGGCTCACGATGGAACGACTATCAATTATCTCAGCAATGTTTAGAATGTGATAGAAAAAGAATAAGTGAATATAGTGTACTGTTTTCAACGGGAAATTGCGTGCGAAGCCGCGGGCAACTTTTGCAAAAAATTATTGAAATGCGCAGCAAAGCGCGCCGGGCCCGCTAGTTCATTATAAAACACATCCCATGAAACTGGTTTAATCTTGAAACTGCTATAAATATAATGAGAAAACTAAATGCACAACATACATTTTTGTTATTCAAAGATACACAAAGATAAGATTTTGATAATATTTTTCTTTTGAAGTCCTGAATATTGAATACTGAGTTTTGACAATTACACTCTTCTGAGGGTCATGAAGTATAAGACGCTTTTGTGTTAACCATTCTGTGATCATGCCCATATTGGAGGCTATGAGGCCAGAGTTTTGTTGGAGAGAACCGAAGTTAAGTCCAGAGATAAGAAATTCTTTGAATATCCATCGCCCTTATCACGGTTATCTTGTACTGAGAAACTTCATGCCTAACACGTTGAAGCTTTCTCCAAATACGCAACATATTAATTAATTAATCAAATAAGGGCATTACTAGAAGATTCAAACGACTCCAAAGCAAACAATTTCTGCCACACAATCCTCATAATTATGGATGGCCTATTCTATTTAAAGTTACCACATCCTGGCAATTCTAGGCTATGTGGTGAATATTGTTTTAATGGTAAGTAAAGCACAAATGGAGCAGAATGCAGTTCAATCGTCAATACTGCTCCGTTCACCCCCACTTTTCATTAATCAGCACCACATCATGGACTGAGCCTTAGCGAATATCTTAGTCTTACGGGTAGCCTTGGTACAATCATAGAATAAGCAATTCGTAAACAGACTAAGCCCTGCAATTTTGCAAATATGACGATTTAAAATGTGATATTTAGTGGATTGGTTGGTGAGAATGTTGTTGTGTTCCATCGGGTCATTTTGTATCAGTTAATTTTTATGTAGACAAAATAGAGTTCGATAATGGTGCATGTCCTTCACTAGATTGGGCTGAGCATTCGCAAAGCGTACGACTCAGGGTAATATTCTTACTTATAGAGCTATAAATATTAAATTTTGTACACTTCGTTTGGTTATCATTAAGAGGTCTAGAAAAATTATCTTTCTGTCTATATGTTTATTTGCCTGTGTGTAATTTTGTGCACGGTTACTCAAGAACGAATTGAGCCATAGATATATTGCATTTTATTTTATTTCCCCATAGGCAACGTCGTGTGTGATGATGGCCTTGAGCCTTTATATAACCTAACTCTCCGCAAGGATATTTGGAGTAAGATTTAAGCTGTTGGCCTTAAATATGACATGAAACTTCATAAATAAGAATTAGTGTGATGAAGGTGCATGTCTATCCATGGGGTTTGACTCACTAGGCTGGCAGATCTTCTCTTCTGTCTGCCTGGGAGCTGTACAAATCTGTGCCTGATTCGTTTGTGCCTGATTGCCTGTCTGTCCTCTGGACGTCCCGAGAATGAAATGATCTCTATAAGATCTTGATCCAGTTTTTCCAGGAGGTGGAATAAGAGATTTACACCAACGTTGCTTTGGGTGTACCGAATATGTCACATTTCTAAGAATCATCTAGTCGGAAATACAATAGAAGATGTTAAGACTTTTAACAGTGTACGATCTATTTTCATTGATAACTTTCAGTAGAGCGATGTGTATTAGATATATATCGATAAACCAGACAGATACAACGATAATGTATGTGCAGGGTGCAACGGTGTATGGAGAGGCAGGCGAGAGGTCGAGGGTTTATCGAGTGAGCCGTGGTTTAAAGCTGGTTTAAAGCCAGAGATTTCAAGCGATCCGTTATTGCCCATATTGGTTTGTCTTATTTAGAACGTTTGTTTGAGACCCGCAGCCCGGGGTGTAGACTTTGAAACTGCGAGCTAACAGGTTATTAATTCTTTTGATCTGTAGGAAACTCCGAACCGGGTACACAATTGCCTTATGAAAGTAAGTAATGAAAGTAATGATTTATTCCATATTACACATAAGTATAAATAAAGCACAATATTAAGTTTGGAATTTCACTGGCCACTCTTACAAGTACTGTGGCCAGGAATAAACTAGAAACAATTACAGTTTAGTGTCAGAGTCCAGATGTTATCACTTGCTTACAACCGAGGTGACGTCTGTCAGACACAGCTGACCTTTGAAATATTGTTATATCAAGAATCTAACTTATGCTATAGACTATTTACAAAAGGAGACTGATAATCTTTATATTTTTCTTTTCCGTTAAAATTTTAGAACAAGAAGAACTAACTGCACGTCATTACTATTGACATTTCTAAAATGCATATTAATTCTATACATATTACATCTTTCTACTTCTGTAGTTATTTTAATTTCGTAAGAAGCTTACATCTGAGATATCAAGTAACCAATTTTTTACTTTACTGGCAAATAATTTTATACTCTTTACTTCTTTAACGCTATAAGGTAATTGATTAAAAAACTTCGGTCCATTGTATACAAAAGAATGCTTAAAGGTTGATTTATTAACTTTGGGAACCCTAAAAATTCTACGCTGAATACTCCTTGTTCCATATACTTATGGGCTTACCTCGAGTCTGAACATGTAAAGTTTATTTCTTGTAACAGCTGAAGAAGTTAAAAAGACGAAGGCAGATACAACTCACACACCCACCTTTGAGAGAGCGTTACTTCCTACATCTCAATGGGAATGATATTATCTAGGGGAGGGGGAGAGCCTTCGGAATCGTAGGAAATGAGTTGAGACGTTCTGTATTAATTGGATAGTGAAAACAACATAATACCTTAGCAGTGCTTTAAGATTTTATATTCATTTTTCCTTCCCTATAAATATAACGAGGTAGGGGTATGCTAGACTACGTGTCGCATTACATACTTTTCATTTCATTAACAATTTAAATTTTTTAGTTATTTCACTGTTGTATATTCTCCAACACACAAACAGACAGACAAATAATCAGACAGGAGAGACATTTTTCAGTTGCTAGACAGACAGATAGGATATTTTCCAGTCTCATGATATATGGACTTCAGCAACGCTAAGCCAAATATTGTGGAGGGACATGCACCATAATCGAATTCAATCTACACTGTTATCAAAAATATTTGGTGTTCGTCTGTGTATTTGTGTATGTGTTGCCAAATCTGCTGAATCGACTGTACTGAGATTTTACATAAAGATTATTAGGGTTCATGGTTAACATATGGGGCTATTCGAAAATCCCGCATGGCTAAGCCAAACTGCCTTTTTGCCTTAATCAGCTGATAGTAAATGTGTGTTTGTAATCAAATGTTCTCTGTAAACATTATAATGCGACAACACAATCATATGATTAATTAAAATACACTTTTATATTTATTTCTTTACTTTATGCTTTCAAACGATAAAAGTTAAGAAACGTGTAATGGTACTTTAAATTAATTATACTCATGATTGAGTGTGTTATGTTGTGGTACTTATAAAAAAACAGTTTCACTATTAGAATTCAGGGCCCCACATTTAAACTAAAATCTGAAATGGATCAAGTGATTGGAATATCTTTCAGTGATTATTTCAGTTTGGAATGCCATTTGTAAAGAATATTGTGGCTGTGTTAAAAAAATAAAAAATAAATTGCCTGCAAAGCCGCTGGTAGCTGGTTGTTAGTACTAGTTTTGTATATGTAGAAATGCAGTTTCATGCAAAACTTCAGATGCAATTCTACAGATGCATTCTCAAGATATCCTGCGGATATTTATGCCTAAGTTAACGCTCAGTTGGCCCCACTGACAGACATGAACCGTTATAACACACGATGCCTATATAAAGAGCTAAAGTTACTTGCATAATTCCAAGTCGAAAGTTTAATTCGTTCTCGAGATATTTTACGGAAGGAGGACAAACAAACATGCAGGCAGAAGAGGAACTTTGCCGGCCCCCTGAGGGATAGGTTCCGCTAACTTCGGTTTAGCGATTCTAGGGGTTACCAAAGGGAATTGCAAATTGGAAGTTTCCACGTCACTGTGTGAGTCGGTGGACTAGACGAATCCTGTTTGGATCCTCATTCATGTTTTCATGCGTATCTGGTGTCAAACCTTGGGTTGGGTTGTCAAACAATCGTCTTAGTTGTTTAACAGTGTCTGAGTGGGATGAGACAAGAATGACTCACCCTTGAGATGCCCTACTCAAGGCGGTTAAGAAGAGCTATCTAAAAAGATCCTACGATGAAAGCGTTGGAATAGATTTCTTCACTGTCAACGAACGGTTTTGTACTAAAAGACTCCGACTCCTGAGAAGGGGTCAATCTCTTAACCGTGTGAATGTTCTTTTTCTTAGCTAGGGATCTCAACTACACGTGGGATGGTGAAGGAAGGCTTGAGACTGCATTAGACTATGATGATTTACATTAGAATCCAGAGTTAATCTGAAAACTGGTGAGGAAGAGACTCAGTCAGTAAGCAAACGAGTTACAGAAATGGGAAACTTGGGTGAAGATTTAAAAGAGAAATAAGATGGACAAGTAAAATAGAAGACTCACTATTCTGTAATGTGCTAGATAACTACAGTGGGGAGGCAAGTTTAGTGCTAAAACTAAAAATGTCTCTTCTTAAGCAAAGATCAGCAGGATCAGATCAAGATATAACAGAAAGAATGGATGGTCAGTTGATGACTCGGAGAACTAAAACATAGAAGTCTTCGGGCCTATGTGTAGGTGGGTTAAGAAATAAACTCTGTAAACGGGGCGACTAAGTTTATAATACTCATACTCAGGCGAGGAATACATAGCATGCTACGAAGGTGCTGTAGTAACAAGTCTTTATGGGTTCTCTTGCAGACCTGAGCCATCGTCATTGCCTTCTCAACGAACCTTTGGCGGAGGATATGGTCGTCCTCAGAAAAAGCCTGGGGGTTGTAAACTCCCATGATTGAATGATTTAAAACAACAAATCAAACAGTACAAGTTGTATGTCAAAATTATTAAACATACTCACAATCTAGAGCGGTGAGAAGAAAAGATTACATAAAGAAGAGCACTTCACAGCGTGTGCTATACACACAAGAGACGGCGAGAGACGGAAAATCATACCGATAGTTTCTTTCCTGTCATAAAGCTTCACTTGAGGAGTCAACGATATGCATTAATGTGTGCTTCCTTAAACCTCGTCTTAAAGTTTTGATACCCAAAAAAGAGAATAGATTCCAATTCTCGATATGTAGTGTTCTATTTTTGTAACATATTGTAACAATGGCAAAGTTCGATATACCGTCGTCCTTTATAAATATGATATTGTGTCATTATTGCAGAATTTTTCATGCAAGTATATCTGGACTAACCAAAACGAATCGCCAATTGCAATGTACACTCAAAGACACAATTTTTGGTCGTCTTATAGTAATTGGTCTTCGCTCGTGGTTTTCAAAGTACATACGTAGCATTTGTCACTTTTAATTTGAAATCTGTTGACACCTTCTTCCAAGAGAGACTGCTACCGAGTAGCTCTTAAAATAGCTTTGTTGACAGAGTCCATCACCAGGGCGGGAAAATGTATTAGGTTAGATTATCGTTGTGTTGATAATAATTCATTTAATGGCAGTAAAAGCCTGTCCCAACAAATCTACAATTTATTCTACATTATAGTTTATTGCTTTATAACGATTATTCACCGTTTGGGCCAGTAAGAGGATTTTGAATCCTTGAGATAACATTATGCTGTTGTTCTAGAAGTTAGTTTGTTACTCCAGTTAGCATTATTTATTAGCCCAAGACACGAGGAAAGTATAAAATATTAAGTATCAAACAAGTGAAAAATGTTCGTTTTTACTTAACTAGTGGTCTATTATAGGACCAACTTAACTGCTAGTATTTTTACTTAATTGCTAGTATGGGATTTTATGTTCAAAATTAGAACATACATTTCTTTTATTGCAATGAAAGTTATAATAAAAAAATGACCTTCTGTTATTATAACGGAATTGTAATTATTAATTTTATGGCATCTCTTGATACCGTTAAATAAGCGATTGGTTGTAAAACATGAGCACTATCACTACATAAACACAATATTACTTAAAGAACTATTAATTTCTGTTACGCACATACTTAAAACATTACGTAAACCATATGCGGAATCTATACATATCGTAAACGGTTTTCTATGCGTTATTTAAAATAGAGATATAATATATTGGGTATATATTTCCTAAATTGTTATGCTGGCTTTATTAACGTGTTTTAACTGTAACACGTCTATTTTCTTTATACCAGTAAATTTTAGATGTACAAATTCATAAGAGAAAAATTTACTAGCTATTACTCCATACAATTGAGCTTTAAATTATTACAAAAAATTAAATGTCTGGAAAATTAATTTAGCGACATCTATTCATAAGTAAGAACAAATTTTTTGCATATAACAATAATCAGACAAAACAGAGCGTATTTCAGCGAGCGTGGTTAACAAAATGCAGAGGCTCTACTACTGACAATATTGTTATCCAGTACACATAAGTATTGATTCCATCCAAACGGCTTGCAAAACAGTATTCCGAAATAAATATTCAACGATCCGCGAACAGAAATGAAAATATTCCTCACAGCTCTATACAGTAGCTCGTTGATAGAGTGAGTTCGTTGTTCTGAATCTCGTTGGCCTACAGTGGGCTTGCTTCGGGCTTAGAAATGGAAACATGTCATTTTAAAGCTTGGAGTAGCTGGAGTGATACTTGATCAAAACTGGAACCGATTTAAACTGATTGAATTTTCCATAGAGTTGTATAGGTATATTTTTATGTGGTAGTGAAAATGTGTCGTTTTTTAATAGTACAATTTGGTTTTTCTTCTACATTTTACCTAAGAACGAAATTGGTTGTCTACGGCGCTAGTTTTCGTGCAGGTCGTAATGGTAGAGTGTCAAAAGGGTTAATTAAATTTATAAAGTGGTAATTTTGTTCTCAAATGATATTTTTCATATCCTAGCACACTTAAATCCAATCATCAGACAAGCAAATAAAAGTTAAATGAGCGTCAGCCATATACTGGCACAGACTCTTTTAGTGGCGACTCTTAGTTCCTTATCCTATTAGTCTGATGGTGATATATCTATTATTTACGAGTATGTGTCTGACGGTCGGTTTCCCAGACAGCTCGATGGGGATGTCAATCCCCTCTTCGGCCAGTTTCTAGGAAAGTCCCAATAGCTGCAGGACAGATAGTGCTCATAGCTCATAGTGAGCTTTCGTGCAGTAGAGCAGGTAAGGAAAACTAACTACTCGAACATTTACTTGGAAAGAGGAGTTCAGTAAAGAGCGTGATCAGGTAGGATAGGCAGACTTTAGGTCAGTGATGTTCGGATAGTGATGTTGTTCAGCAGTGCTCTAGGTCTCTGCAGTTTCCCGGAAACCCACTCCTTGAGTGGCCAGTTTTAAAAGATTAAAACTAGGAACAAATTTAATCTAAGAACAAAATTTCCGTTACGTATTTAACCTCTTTCATACCCTCTCATTGTGACCTTCACGAAACTGCTATGGCTAACGATCAATTCCTTTCTTAGGAGAACTCCTTCTACCGATTTCAAGAAAAACCTATTTATGTGCATATACATTGCGAATTGGTTCTAGAATTCTTGATACTATAGATACTATATATAAAAAAGAATTAAACATTTTACAAGTAATTATAAACTGTCTAGAGGAGCGTAACATATGAAGTGCTTCACAACCTCATCGACCCAAACTCTCTCCCCACGCATTCACAGATCTACGTTCCACCTGCACTCTGTATTATCGTTGTCTCTTTTGGAAGTACTTATTTTTATTCTTATTTAATCAAATATATATTTTATCAGATATGTATTTTCTATAATAAAATAAACAATTTATTCGTATTAACATTTACTGACGAAGTAGTAATGCTTACATTTAAATGTAAATCATTGTACTCGTATTACTATTGTAACACATCATTTTGATACTATGTTTAGTCTCATTATTTACTTTTTGAACGAACTATGAGATAAAATATCGCATATAATTTCAATTAATTTTACAAAAGTTGTATCTGTAGTCCATTGTGCCAGAAAAGACTGGTATTAGCTAGGTAGTGAAGTTGGGAGGCCAGCTATGGGAATGTGTGCATATATGTGTAAGCGTTATAAGGTAGTATCTGTAGTCCTTAGCGCCAGGGTATCAGCTAGATAGTAATGTTCGGCAGCAGATGTGGGAATGTGTGCGTGTGTGTAGTAGTGGTAAGGTAGTATCTGTAGTCCTTAGCGCCAGGGTATCAGCTAGATAGTAATGTTCGGCAGCCAGATGTGGGAATGTGTGCGTGTGTGTAGTAGTGGTAAGGTAGTATCTGTAGTCCTTAGCGCCAGGGTATCAGCTAGATAGTAATGTTCGGCAGCAGATGTAGGAATGTGTGCGTGTGTGTAGTAATCGTAAGGTAGTATCTGTAGTTCTTAGCGCCAGGGTATGAGCTAGATAGTAATGTTCGGCAGTCAGATATGGGAATGTGTGCGTGTGTGTAGTGGTCGTACGAATTTATACTCTCTCAAAGGCAATGGTCTTGTCAGGAAAATGAACAATCAATCGAAAAAGTAATATTTTATCGTGTACGGTAGAACATAGACGTTGCATTTATTTATTAGTAATTATAAATACTAACATGTTTCCATAAAAAGTTGAGAGAAAATGGATATTTCTGGTGATTCCTATAGCTAAAACACCGGAAACCCGTATATCGTTTCAGAAAGGAAACACTAAACTGCTTCGGAACTACTTTTATTACTGCGTGGAAAGTAGCTTACTACACATTTATACAAGTTTAATGAACTTGGTAAAGACATGTTTGGATACATGTATTACATTTTGTGAGCTGTATCAGCACACAACCAGGGTTTTCTTGAAATAGATAGAGAAATGTTTCTTAAGAGAAAATCGATCGGCAACCACTCTAGTTTTGTTGGAGGTGAAATTAGAGGGTATCAAAAAGGTTAAAAAATTGAAACAGTAATTTTTGTGTGTGATTCATACCTTTAGTTTCATCTCTTAAATTAATAATATAATCCAAAAGAGTACACTTTAAAATTTTTAACCATTTTGATACCATTACTATTTTATCTACATCAAAACTAGCGTAGGTGACAATCACTTCCTTATTACGGGACACTTCTCTATAGATTAAAAAAAACCCGGTTCTGAGCTTAAATAATGCAAATTGACTCTCGGGTCCTGAACTAGAGTTGCTGTTCAGATCATATAAAGTTACCTAAAACAAATAAACAATCAAATAGTTATGTTAGCTTTATACTGCATCTATCATCTCATTCACGATTTCTAATATATATTAATTTAGAAAGTTCAAATAGTATTTATCTTTGACACAAATCCTCCATTTGGCCCAGCCTATCACACCGTTACATCTTTCCTCACTAAATAAAATCCATTGCAGAAGAAAAATGACAAGCGGCTGTGGCACACGTGTCATATGATGAACTATCTATTTCAGGTCTAGTATATTTTTACGCTGGTGTAAGAATAATGCCCTGTTAAAAATACACCGGAAGGTGCCTTCACTCTGTGAGAGAACACCGACAACTTGTGAGACGTAACATGCCCTTGTCCGCTATACCGGTCATCCTAGAGTTACAGGATGTTCGTACATGGATGGTGGCACTTTTTGAATTGTAGTCGTAAACAAACTAAACAGGTTACAGTTTTAAACTCTGTATTACTTATTTACTTAGGTAAGTGAAAAACCTTAATTAATTACCAGTTAACGTTTAGTATGTTTCCGCAAATATCATTACCGTTCAGTACTCAACTAGTTTTGACTTTTACAAGCCGTCTTGAGGCCATCGTTTGGGATTTAGGTTTAATATTTCTAATATAAAATTTTCATGTGAAAAAGTATTTTTAATTGATATTTTATTTTGAATTCAATGGTTCGAACTGTTCTCCGCTATTTCAATTCGTTCTAAAGTCATTATAACATATTTTCCAAAACTTATTTTTTCAATCCAGAATTTAGTTATGAAGTCACATTTCAACTAAAACTTATCTCATGAACTCTTAAATTAGTAGGCGGCTACATGAATTAGAAGAACTGTAGTTTGTGTTGTGTGTGTCACATAATATGGTGAACAATATTGAAGACCCTCAATAAATTAAGGTAATATTTAATATTAAATTGAATATTTTTAAATAGGTATTAACAGAATTTAAATGAGCGAGTAATCGTTTGCACAACTGAATTTAAAACAATAAAAACGTAAATACTGCGCCTACATCCAAGATTGATGATAGATTACAAATTAAAAATACCTTCAAAAAATAAGAAAAACATAACAAGAAACAATTTTAAAGTCTAACTGGTGCGTAAATCAAGTAATGTGTAAGATTGTTCTTTCCATACTTTATTGAACATTATACAACCATCCTTATTCATACCCGAAGACAAATATTTGCTATAACACCAACTTTTGTAATCAAACTTGTGTTGTTATTCAATGCTACTATTATTTTCAGAAATACAACCGATGACCAATAATTTAAAGTTTAAAGGCTTGTTTAAATAGATTATTTTCTCCTGTATTAGTATTTTATAACGAATTTGTAATATGATCTTTTCTTCTTTAGCCTTTCTTCAAGTATCCCAAAACAGTAGAAATTATGAACTCTACCATAATTTTCTGGATAGGTAACACCGGCACAAGAAAATTAAATACAGGCACTTAAAACTATAAACTGGAAACTGCGAAATAAATACACATATTGAAGCCAATGTTTTCCCATTTAATATATATTGAACAATAAATAAATGCCACATCGAATTATAAACATTACATTTTTACTTACAACTAGCCCCTATTTTTGTAATAACATCCTGCATCGAAGTCAAACTGAATTTTTTAAATATAAAAACGGAACGTCCAACTCAATCTAGTCAGTGACAATGAATAGAGTTTTAGGAACATTTTTCCATAACTTCACAAAACATGCACCCTCACCGCTATACCTTACGTTCCTTGCAAATATATATATATATATATATATATATATATATATATATATATAATATAAAATATGTTATATAAGGCGGCTTGTGATAACAATAACTGCCTCAAAAATATCCTAAACAAGTTGAAACGGTGATTATAAAAATGTCACGGGTGAGTTCATTTACTGCGCGGCTATTTCGTTTCAATATGGCGGCCGTTTAATTAAAAAAATATTATTAATTATGGACCTACGGAAAAAATAAAATGTATACTCTAATCCTTACAATAATTCTAAAACGTTTTGTAATAAACTATTTTTTGTATCGTGAACTGTTTTTGAGATATGTGTTACATGAAAATCTCAGAAGAATGTTTAAATAACTTGCGAAATAAATGTTCAAACAAAAATCAAACTTGGTACAAAACTGAGCCTCTAAATATCTTGTCCACGATAATAGGCTAGCTTGGTACACTATTTCATTCCAATATGTTTGGTGTCAAAACTTAACACATTCACAACGCCGTAAATTTATGGACATATAGAAAAATAAATACTGTTCTGGAATTCTGGAACATTTCCTAAAAGTTTTATAATATACAAGTATTTATATATTACTTAGGTTTGTGAGATATTAATTACATGTAAATTTCATGAGAAATTAATTAGTAATCTATCATCTACCTAACTTCCGACAAAACTATTTATTTGTTTGGACACCAACATTCTAAATAGTAAACTAGTACGGCCAAATTACAAACATACAATTTTTATGTATAAGCAACTTTGAAAGCCTTTTAATTATGTTACAAGGTCACGTCAGCCTCTCAAAGTCACAAGGTGGCAGATATTCAGTCTCAAAATTATACCGAAATTATAAAATATTGTACAAGCAACCTGAAATAAGTGTTTTTACTGAGTAACGTACAACCTATTATACTCCGATAACTGTTTGGTGTCTTGTTAAGAATTCAAATGGTACCTTGTACAGAAATAGTTTCCAGTAATATTTCTGGGGTACGAGTATTCATGACATTTTTAATTCTTAACTGATTCCAACCAAACCTGGTATACATATTGTGCATTAAAGAATGTTTAGGCCACCTTGATGTCTACGAAAAAGTTGTATATGATGATTTTTACTCGGGAAATCTTTTTCCCTTATCTATTTCTACAGACTAATTATTTCAATATTTTAAATTGGGAGCAGTTTAATTATTATATAAAAACAATAAAACCAACTGCTGTTGCTTGCTGCTGTTGTTTGTTTGTTTTATATTATATTTAATACAGACTATAAATCCATATATGACCACAGAGAATTATTTCATTAATTTAAAAATATTAAAATCTATGCCTTTGCTATAACTATCTAGCTAGATATCGTGTGATGAGAATTCCCAAAGCATGAATAAAATAAAGTCATAGACGATTAGATACAGCAATGATTTTTATGGATTGAAAAATCAAAATTTATTCATAAATATCTTACATTTACATTACAAGGCCACGTAAACATTTATATAATTTAGTTTATTTCCATTTGTGAAGGAAGGAATATTTGTTTTGGGTATCACAATGTCTATTACACAGTAGATGTTGGCTTTAACTGGCGATTCCATAGATTCTTGACTTCTAACCAATTAGGTATGTTTTCTCTTTGGATCCAATAAATTTAGAAGATTTTATGTTCTCATTCAATTACTTACTTAGTAACGTAAATGCCAAAGAGTAACTCTATGACGAAGCTTAGGAAATACAGAATAAAGATAAGTAGAAAAGCCAGGACTAAAATTAAGCTTAAGCAAGCAAGGCAGAAAACCCAAATTTCTCAACATAATTGAATCAAGATCCAGTCTCTGGATGCCCTTAAAGAAGAAGTGAAAATCAGTGTAAGAAATCTTTATCCTTGCTCACGTCTTGTGTCATTACATCAGATCTGAAGTATGAATGTTTTCACGGAAGCGTGTGAACTCATCTTTCAGCGGGAAGAGTAGAAATACGCAAAGGTCGATCAGTGTTGGTCACACGCAAAAAGTCCCATCCCTACACCTAGTTGCAGCAGGTTTAGAATCTTGGTAATTCTATAAGGAACTTTTTATAAGAGACTTCAAGAATCTCCTTGTATCTGAAGTGCACATTTAGTTTTATTATGAAATTACAAACTTCTAACCAAAAATTACTCACTGTAACGTAACCCGCACGAAAATAATCCAATGACATTTTTAAGGTGACGTTGCCATATCGCAGCCGACTACCAACTTTGTGTGACGTGTTAACACACTGGCTGCTTGATTTACATGTTGTCTGGAAAGCACGAATGAAAAAATGTACGTTTACGTGTTTACGGTAACTGATAATGTTTAAAACATAACTGATATGTTGAACGGATCAATAATTTCCCACTCACGTAAAACTGGCAACAACGGTAGGCACTGTGCGTAGAGTGGGGATTCAGGGGTAACAGTCACCCTTGCATTACTTTCGCGCGTGTTGCTTTAGTTGTCTCCATCAATACAATATTACTTGGAATCAATCTTTGCTCTAAGTTAAGACGTGATTACGCTTTTATTTATTTAATGATAAATGTTAGTATATTAAAATATTTACAAAAGAAATTTACCAATAAAGAATTTATATATTTAGAACTAGTTTCCTATTATTATAGTCTTGATGTTGTAGTTGTGATGCCTAATACATTCAATTACGCAATGATGAAGTTTGCTATACCTGCGATCTCTATACCTGTAACAAAGGTGGCAGACACTACAATCTTTTACTGAAACTACCAGTGTCGGCTATTCATCCGAGATTGCAGGACACATTGAACAGTAGCGCCATTGTTCACTCGCCGCATTGTGCCAAGCAGTGATCGGCCAGACTTCCAAGAAATCTTTTATTGTCGTCTATCGTGGAACTCAACAGGTCGTCGATTGACTGCTAGCGGAAGGAATTCTATAAAAATTTTATTCGATAGTTTGCCTCAAATGTGGACGCATCGTGTTTCTTTTCTCCTCAAACCGTCAAATAGCATTTTCCACTCTATTTTTTAACACTTAACTTGGACCATAGTAAAAGCAAGCGTGTATCTCTCTTTCTGATCCTGGAACTCATTTTAAATCAGGACCGTAAACAAATCAAGCTGAATTTGGCAAAGTCAGAATGATTTAATTTGTCAGTATGAAGTAGAAATAAAACAGCTACTGATACAATTTTACAATGGTTATTGATATCTACCCGGAGATTCAAAATTAATAGGAATGCATGTAACTGAGTTTTGCCCAGAAATATGTGGTAACTTAAATTTGTACGCCATATTACAGCACAATGTATTTTCTTAAAACAAATGTTGTCTTCATTTGGTCCTAGTATTAAGGTCCTAGTATTTAGTATTTGGTCCTAAGATTACCGGTATTCATAACTTCTTTAACGTCATTTACGTAAGAAAAAATATAAGGGAATTGAACCCTGTGGAACGCCATATTTTAACTTGGATGGTCGGGACAATTCACCTGAAATCTGAACTTGACAACGATCAGAGAGATATTATTGCAGCTAATTTATAGGAACTACTCTAATTTTATAACCATAAAACTTATGAAGAGAAACTGGGTTGTCTACTCGATCTAAAGCTTTTTATATTTCTAGAAATATACTGCATTTCGTTCCTCCAAGCCTTCAGCTACAAATTTAAACAGGTTATTAATTGAGTAAATAGTGGACATTGCCTTTCTGAAATAAAATTTTCTTAAAATTGACGAAATACTAGCCAGATTGCTAAATCAACATGGGGCTTAATATGATGAATATGATGAGTGAGTTTTTGACAGTGTATAAACCAATCGGAAGAGAAAAACCCCTCATGGGTTCTGTTTTCCCTAGGCCTGATTGTAAAGTTGCCTATTTAAAATTTTTTTTGTCTTTAGGGAAGCTATCTTAAAGAGCAACAAAAAACCCTAAACTTGAAGCATTTGAACTAATTCAATTTTAGTAAAAAAAACAACATTTTAAAAAAACATCGTTATTTTCCGCATTGTAGTAATCGTTATAAAACACGAATTTATCAGCTGCGTATTTTATATTTTCCTAGCAACAAATAGAAAGCTCGCTGACTTTCAGTTGTTGTATACAATTCCAACAGTCTAAAAACTAAAGTAAGATCAAACGTCTAACTTTGCATTCGCTTACACGCAAAACGTTATTGAATTTTTACACTCTATGATGTACAACGCGTGTACAATGTGACAAAAAACATGCAACCGATGGTTTGGTGGAAGTAAGACCATGAGTATAAAATAAACAATGCCAAATATAAGCACATGTTTTTTTAATTATAGTAAAACATTGTAGGTAACATTGGTAACCAGTAATACGCAGTTGAAAGTCAGATTGTAATCAGAAAGGTTTTCATTTAGCGTAGGCAACGTAAAGTTTTATTCACGCGTACTGATGCACAAACACCGACGAGAGTAAACTCATTAACGGCTTATTCACTATTTAACGATGCTGTTTTGTCTCGTTTTTCATTCGGCTTGCAGGGGTAGCTCATTGATCCATTCAATAGAGGCGACCAACGTTAATACACAAAAACCGACATCGGGGGAAATGTTTTATTTCTACAATCGCTTATTTTATAACATTAAACATAACACAATACAGGAAACATTTACAGTATTTACTAATTGATGATTATAGCGTTGTGTAATATAGAATCGAACCCAACTGAATTTTAAAATTTATTGTATTATTTGATAAATAAAATTACGTAATGTTAAATTATGTGTGTACTTAACTTACATTTTTGATGTTACATAAAACAGATAATTATAATTAAAACATTGCTTTCAACAATCCATTTATACAAATGTCCTTATTTTGGATGCACATGTCCAATAAAAATAATCTTTGAGATCAATTTTGTATTGTGTCTCTCTTAATCACAGAACATGTTTTATAAACTGATATTTAATTGAGTTTTTTCTAAATCATTGTATATTTTGGATTTTATACAATTATGTTGTTTCTAAATTAAAGGTTTTTAATAAACACAATTTGTTAAGTGAAGGAGATAGTTAAATATAGACTCCAAAAACGTCAACTTTTGAAACGACACACATATTGTTTACTATAATTGTAACGTAACAAAAGACATTAGGTAAGTAAATATAACGAACTCGAGGCGGACGTTCTGTAAAAGACGGGAACTGGCAAGAAGTAGGAAATGGAACGTTGAGATGGCTTATGAAAAGTCATCCAGCTGAAGAGAGGGAATGCCCCGGAATGAGATGAGATGCAAACGAATCATTAGCCGGTCTGGAGCAGGGATATTCCGGGTGCAGAGGTTGGCAGTGGAGTGCGCAGAAGGGGTGCGCAGAGGCCGAATGTTGTCACTTGAACTGAGGTGTGGAGAGGAGAGGGTGGGGGTCTTGTAGTGTTGACGCTTGATAACGCTGGAGAGGTCACTATTGCTCTGTCCTTCGCCAACTTGAATTGTTGGTAATATGATAAAGACCGTATACATGTTCGATTGAATTGCAGAATACAAGGATCTTTTCATTTAATAGGCACAACATTACTGTTTAGTTAATAAAATAAAGAATTAAAATGCAAATTTTTAAAATTATATCCTAAAATATAAGTTCTGAAAAAATTAAAAATTACAGGAACTCTTAGTTAAAATTCAAAATCTTATATTATTTATTTGTGCACCACCTATAATATAAATAATGGTTAACTGAGAGAAAGAATGCTCAGTAAACGCCACAATGTACTCAGATCTTTGTTCAGTTCACCCTACTCCCGCACTTTGGGGTATGTCGGTTGGAATGTCTGAATCCGTGCAGCCCATGTAGCTCTGGTGGTAACCGACAGACGACAGACGACTTGCATCGGCCAAAGTCACCGAAGCCTTTCAGACGGCTCGACCCCGTGCCATGTGTTTGTGCATAACGATAAAATACGTTTATGGCCTGAAAGATGTTTTAGAGAGAGCTAGATAACGTATTCAATTGTTAATTCTACACTAGGTAACTTTCTCAGCACACACGTCTGAAGAAACTATATACTTACTATTGGTACCATTGGAGTGTCGATGCCTAAAATCGTCGGTTATTTTATATAGATTTTTCTCGCCACTATCGATAAAAAATTCTCCTCTCTCACGCAACGTCAGATAAAGCCGTCGCCAATTCAATACTTCGATAGGACAATAATTGGCGATAAAAGGCAATCTCGTGATCTGATATTGGAAGCTTGGGATAATTTTTTAAAACTAATCGCTCCTGTAATTTGAAAAAATAATATATTTTAGATTGCACAGAATATAGAATATTTGAGGTTATATTACGTGACGTTATCATATTACTATTATATATGCTAAAAGTTTGTTAAGAATTATATTTGGATATTTCATTGTATGTTTTTGTGTTTGGATGTTTGGATGTTGATGCTCAACCAGAAAGGGTCTAGTGGACAGATAAAGATTAAATTTGACATGCATATTGCTTGGATATCAGAAAAAACATACACTGTTTAATCCCGAAATACTATTATTAAATACATAGTTATTCCAGAATTTTGTTTTTACATGAACAAAATACCATATTCTATAAATATTTATGATGGTAATATTATCTGACTTTTAATGTAGATGGGAGCACTGCTGATCAATTTAAATCATATATTTTGTTTTCATTACTCGAACTTAGTTCCTGAGATATTATGATACAGTATAGCTAAAGGAACAAATTCGGAGGGGCCGCAGTATAATATGACTCAACGAACCATATGCTCTGTGACTACAATTTCAGAAAACAAATTAGTATAGTGAGCCGTTGCAAATGGAATCACAAGTAAAGCTTCTGACATAAAGTGCAATTTGTATGGCAGTAAAACCGTCGGGAGGGTAGTGGGTCCGTTTTTCAATGAAGAGATATACAACACTGATAAGATATAAAAAAACTTATATAATTCTTAGACTGAACCAAGAAAATAGGATGATATTGCGAACAGAGAATGAAGAGCAAGGGCATATAGTGTACTGTATCAGGTTTACGGATATTTATGCTTTGAAGACCAAATACAGAGGGCACAAGCTAAGGCAATGAGCAATGCAATGCAATGAGGGTGGCCGCAAAGAAAGCATGCATTTAATTGTAGGGAATTAAAATAGTAAAAATATTATTATATCTTGACTTCATTATTCAAAACTTCAGGATCTGGTCACTGGAACTATATTAGGAGAATGGAATAGGTTGTAGTGACCATACCTTATGACTGGAGTGTTTGGTATGTTATTTAAAAATGAATATTTCTATGATGTTCCAGATGTTCAGTAGAAAATTGCCTGGGAAGCCGCGAGTAACTGATGGTGTTTAATAATAAAATGTTTATTAATCGACAACTTGAAAAACTGGTAGTTCTATGACATTGAGTTTCATTTTAGAAGAATATTGTTAAGCCTTTAAAAACACTAGTGGAAAACTCCATAGTTCTATTACCAAATGTCAATCGATCAATGAATCAAAATCTTTCTATTCAATATTTAAGTAAAGGAATATTTTAGTAAACGAATTGCGTCAATTAGGCTACATATGTATACTAGGTATAAAAATGTAGGCCTTATATTAAAACAAACACAAAATTCATACATCTCTAAATATAATTCAAACAAAAATATTTATTAAAAAAAGTAAAGTGGATTCTTAATTAAAAACAGTATAAGATCCTTTCTTAATTTTTTCGTGTTATTTTATCTTTTTAAAGTAAAGAGATTATTTTTTATAGAACCGCAACTTTTTTATAGATCTATATATTTGGCTTTCCAAAACTATGTGTCTCATTTTAAAGATACAAGTAATAGTATCCAAGCACTCTTAAAATGTTCATGTAAAGTGAGTAATTTTACAATATTTAAATGATAAATGAAATAAAAGATTGAGATTTTTTTGGACAACTAAGGTACAACAAAAGTTAAATATGTTTGGATGCATATCTTATCATAAAAATTAAACGTTTCTTATAATTTTACGACCAAAATTAAGGTGTAATTTATTCAGTTTATAACCAATATGGCTTTTATTACAGCCGGCTCTGAATGCCTGTTTGAACTTTTAGCCGAAGTGTGCAAGAAGCTTTATTCTGACTTGTCTTTGGTTAACTGGACTTAAATACGACTTTTATTAATAATCCAAGAGATCCCTGTTAGCCAATATTAATGATATATTTTTGTTCGAAAACAAACAACTAATTGTATTAAACTCATTGAAAGTAAAAATTGTATGTTCTATTAGGGAAGTTTTATGTCATTGAAAGAAGAATTAATTAATGTGAAGAATTAATTCTTCGCGCATTGTTTTTGTGTGTCTACAGAGATCAAATTTAAATCGAGTACTAATGACACATTACCATATGAGTACGAAATACGATTTTTTATTGTGATTAAATAAAATTTCCTGTTATAAAGGGAGACTTTTACAGATTCCTGACTTTGTAATTTCTAGTTTCAAAATGCAAAATAATGTTGGTTATGAGTCACGAGTAAAGTATCACTTATCAATAATTCTGTTAACCGTACTTTCCCAAAAAGTAACTTCTTGTCATAGTTTGGTTTGTTTATTTTGTAAATACGAATTCAAAGACGGTCTTTTTTAACTGCAATAAATGGAAATTTGGAATAGAAGGCAGAAACGTAATTTAATTTTCATACATTTTACTTGAGGGATAAACTGGATTAGAGTTGGAAATAGGCTGTGTATAAAAGCAGCTATGCTATGTTATGACAGGCTCTATAACGGAGGACTGATGTTGGTGTCGTAAAATACAAACGAGATATGCCAGTTACAAAATAATGTTTACATACCACTCAGATATAAAATAACACGCATTAGAAACTTCCACACAGTATTAGCTTACAAACAAATTTTGCATAAACATCAGCCTGCCAAACACCACTTAATGATAGGAGCTTGATTACATGTGATGTTTATGGAATCAAATCATTTGTATGGTTAGTAAATGATTCGTTAAAAAAGGTTGTAAGGTTGCTGCATTCATATTAGCTTAAGTGAGAAATCATTGGCCTAATTTGGTATGGTAGAGGCCGAATTAAAAGCTCTGAACTTTGACCCCAGCTATAAATAACATGAAATCAATCTTGATTTATACAATTAGTCTTGATTTATCAATACTTTGTCCACCTTGTACGGAGTTTAATATTGTTGAAAAGAGGCCTTAATTAACGATTGATGCTTTATTACTATTATGAATTAAGATTATTCCAAAAATGTTGTTGTAGGGCTTGAAAATATTAAAAGGAATTTCATAGCATAAATTGAGAGTTGAGCTTACGCACCTCTTGATATGTATATTGTTTGAGCAATAATGTTCTGGTTTAGTTTTAACATGTTAAAAATTATATTATACCAGTATTTTGCTACGTAAAATATTTTTATATTTACAAAAGATATACAAAACTTAGAAAACACTAAAAACATTCGGGATTGTTTTGAAAAATCCATGACGTTATTGTAATTTGTAAATTCTACTCATCTAATAAAAATACAGAACACGAAAAAGTAAAAAATCACATTGTTTTACATAATCTTGGTTAAACCAAAAAGGTATCACGATCACAGAGTATATGTGCACGTATCAGAGATTTGCTGTAGCGCATTTGTGATGTAAAGACTGGTCAGTATAGTACATATTTAACACAATTTAAACTCAACATTAAGGTTATTATTACTACGTAAACACTATTGGTTGACACACTGTATTGACGTAAACACTGCCAATAACCGACACGATCCTTAATTTAGTGAGGATGGAGTTCGGCAGTGACACTAAGATATACGAGGTATTTCACACAGTGAAAACACTTCCGGTACAACGTTACTAAGTTGGTGTTGTTTGTTGTAGGTATTTATTAACGAAAACACTGCCAATAATTGTCATAATCCTCGATTAAGTGAGGATGAAGTTCGGCAGTGACACTAAGATATACGCGGTATTTAACACAGAGAAAACACTTCAGGTAGAAAGTTACTAGTTTGGTGTTGTTTGTTGCAGGTATTTAATAACGTAAACACTACCAATAACTGTCAAGATCCTTGATTTAGTGAGGATGAAGTTTGGCAGTGACATTAAGATATACGAGGTATTTCAAGCATTGAAAACATTACAGGTAGGAAATTACTACGTTTGTGTTGTTTGTTGCAGGTATTTAATAACGTAAACACTACCAATAATTGTCAAGATCCTTGATTTAGTGAGGATGAAGTTTGGCAGTGACATTAAGATATACGAGGTATTTCAAGCATTGAAAACATTACAGGTAGGAAATTACTACGTTTGTGTTGTTTGTTGCAGGTATTTAATAACGTAAACACTACCAATAACTGTCAAGATCCTTGATTTAGTGAGGATGAAGTTTGGCAGTGACACTAAGATATACGAGGTATTTCAAGCATTGAAAACATTACAGGTAGGAAATTACTACGTTTGTGTAGTTTGTTGCAGGTATTTAATAACGTAAACACTACCAATAATTGTCAAGATCCTTGATTTAGTGAGGATGAAGTTTGGCAGTGACATTAAGATATACGAGGTATTTCAAGCATTGAAAACATTACAGGTAGGAAATTACTACGTTTGTGTAGTTTGTTGCAGGTATTTAATAACGTAAACACTACCAATAATTGTCAAGATCCTTGATTTAGTGAGGATGAAGTTTGGCAGTGACATTAAGATATACGAGGTATTTCAAGCATTGAAAACATTACAGGTAGGAAATTACTACGTTTGTGTAGTTTGTTGCAGGTATTTAATAACGTAAACACTACCAATAATTGTCAAGATCCTTGATTTAGTGAGGATGAAGTTTGGCAGTGACATTAAGATATACGAGGTATTTCAAGCATTGAAAACATTACAGGTAGGAAATTACTACGTTTGTGTAGTTTGTTGCAGGTATTTAATAACGTAAACACTACCAATAACTGTCAAGATCCTTGATTTAGTGAGGATGAAGTTTGGCAGTGACATTAAGATATACGAGGTATTTCAAGCATTGAAAACATTACAGGTAGGAAATTACTACGTTTGTGTAGTTTGTTGCAGGTATTTAATAACGTAAACACTACCAATAATTGTCAAGATCCTTGATTTAGTGAGGATGAAGTTTGGCAGTGACATTAAGATATACGAGGTATTTCAAGCATTGAAAACATTACAGGTAGGAAATTACTACGTTTGTGTAGTTTGTTGCAGGTATTTAATAACGTAAACACTACCAATAATTGTCAAGATCCTTGATTTAGTGAGGATGAAGTTTGGCAGTGACATTAAGATATACGAGGTATTTCAAGCATTGAAAACATTACAGGTAGGAAATTACTACGTTTGTGTAGTTTGTTGCAGGTATTTAATAACGTAAACACTACCAATAATTGTCAAGATCCTTGATTTAGTGAGGATGAAGTTTGGCAGTGACATTAAGATATACGAGGTATTTCAAGCATTGAAAACATTACAGGTAGGAAATTACTACGTTTGTGTAGTTTGTTGCAGGTATTTAATAACGTAAACACTACCAATAATTGTCAAGATCCTTGATTTAGTGAGGATGAAGTTTGGCAGTGACATTAAGATATACGAGGTATTTCAAGCATTGAAAACATTACAGGTAGGAAATTACTACGTTTGTGTAGTTTGTTGCAGGTATTTAATAACGTAAACACTACCAATAACTGTCAAGATCCTTGATTTAGTGAGGATGAAGTTTGGCAGTGACATTAAGATATACGAGGTATTTCAAGCATTGAAAACATTACAGGTAGGAAATTACTACGTTTGTGTAGTTTGTTGCAGGTATTTAATAACGTAAACACTACCAATAACTGTCAAGATCCTTGATTTAGTGAGGATGAAGTTTGGCAGTGACATTAAGATATACGAGGTATTTCAAGCATTGAAAACATTACAGGTAGGAAATTACTACGTTTGTGTAGTTTGTTGCAGGTATTTAATAACGTAAACACTACCAATAATTGTCAAGATCCTTGATTTAGTGAGGATGAAGTTTGGCAGTGACATTAAGATATACGAGGTATTTCAAGCATTGAAAACATTACAGGTAGGAAATTACTACGTTTGTGTAGTTTGTTGCAGGTATTTAATAACGTAAACACTACCAATAACTGTCAAGATCCTTGATTTAGTGAGGATGAAGTTTGGCAGTGACACTAAGATATACGAGGTATTTCAAGCATTGAAAACATTACAGGTAGGAAATTACTACGTTTGTGTAGTTTGTTGCAGGTATTTAATAACGTAAACACTACCAATAATTGTCAAGATCCTTGATTTAGTGAGGATGAAGTTTGGCAGTGACATTAAGATATACGAGGTATTTCAAGCATTGAAAACATTACAGGTAGGAAATTACTACGTTTGTGTAGTTTGTTGCAGGTATTTAATAACGTAAACACTACCAATAACTGTCAAGATCCTTGATTTAGTGAGGATGAAGTTTGGCAGTGACATTAAGATATACGAGGTATTTCAAGCATTGAAAACATTACAGGTAGGAAATTACTACGTTTGTGTAGTTTGTTGCAGGTATTTAATAACGTAAACACTACCAATAACTGTCAAGATCCTTGATTTAGTGAGGATGAAGTTTGGCAGTGACACTAAGATATACGAGGTATTTCAAGCATTGAAAACATTACAGGTAGGAAATTACTACGTTTGTGTAGTTTGTTGCAGGTATTTAATAACGTAAACACTACCAATAACTGTCAAGATCCTTGATTTAGTGAGGATGAAGTTTGGCAGTGACACTAAGATATACGAGGTATTTCAAGCATTGAAAACATTACAGGTAGGAAATTACTACGTTTGTGTAGTTTGTTGCAGGTATTTAATAACGTAAACACTACCAATAACTGTCAAGATCCTTGATTTAGTGAGGATGAAGTTTGGCAGTGACACTAAGATATACGAGGTATTTCAAGCATTGAAAACATTACAGGTAGGAAATTACTACGTTTGTGTTGTTTGTTGCAGGTATTTAATAACGTAAACACTACCAATAATTGTCAAGATCCTTGATTTAGTGAGGATGAAGTTTGTTAGTGACACTAAGATATACGAGGTATTTCAAGCAATGAAAACATTACAGCTAGGAAATTACTACGATGGCGTTGTTTGTTGCTGATCTTTAGTGGCGTAAACACTCCCAATAATTGCCAAGATGCGTGCTACATGGAGTATAAAATTTGGTGACATTATGATTTATGAATTTAGGTTACACTTCTGTTATTGAGACAAAGAAATTGCTACGTTTTCATTATTAATTACGTCAAAGTTTTAACGTAAATATTGGAAATAATTATAGTGACACGTGATATACGGTTAAGGGAGTTTGGCAGTGACACTATGATCCTAGTATACAATTTATTACATTTTTACTTTGGCATTGTTAGTTACAGAACTAATGACGTAAATATACCAATACCCTGCACGACCTGTAATATAGAGAGGAGGGAAGTTTAGATCAGAGTGGTTATATGTATACCACAATGGAATCATTACGGTTAGCACTATTTGTTTCAAGACTTAAGTATCGTTAACACTACCAAAACAGTACAAACAGCAACATAGAGAGAAGGGAGGTTGAAATAACAACGCATTATCTGTTCTCCAATATGATGGAAAAAGCTATAGTTACAAATTAAAACTTTTGCAATATTTGTTGCAGAACTTTAGTGTTATAATCACTACCAATACTTGCTACTACACGTGATATAGAGAGGAGGGACGTTGAAATTGACAACGCATTATTTGTATTCCAACACGGTGAAAAGGTATAGTTAGCAAATTAAAACTTTTGCAATATTTGTTGCAGAACTTTAGTGTCATAATCACTACCAATACCTGCCACTACACGTGATATAGAGAGGAGGGAGGTTGAAATTGACAACGCATTATTTGTATTCCAACACGGTGAAAAGGTATAGTTAGCAAATTAAAACTTTTGCAATATTTGTTGCAGAACTTTAGTGTCATAATCACTACCAATACCTGCCACAACACGTGATATAGAGAGGAGGGAGGTTGAAATTGACAACGCATTATTTGTAGTCCAACACGGTGAAAAAGCTATGGTTAGAAATTAAAACTTTTGTAATATTTGTTGCAGAACTTTAGTGTCATAATCATACCAATACCTGCCACTACACGTGATATAGAGAGGAGGGAGGTTGAAATTGACAACGCATTATTTGTAGTCCAACACGGTGAAAAAGCTATGGTTAGCAAATTAAAACTTTTGTAATATTTGTTGCAGAACTTTAGTGTCATAATCATACCAATACCTGCCACTACACGTGATATAGAGAGGAGGGAGGTTGAAATTGACAACGCATTATTTGTAGTCCAACACGATGAAAAAGCTGTAGTTAGAAATTAAAACTTTTGTAATATTTGTTGCAGAACTTTAGTGTCATAATCACTACCAATACCTGCCACTACACGTGATATAGAGAGGAGGGAGGTTGAAATTGACAACGCATTATTTGTATTCCAACACGGTGAAAAAGCTATAGTTAGCAAATTAAAACTTTTGCAATATTTGTTATATAACTTTAGTGTCATAATCACTACCAATACCTGCCATTACACGTGATATAGAGAGGAGGGAGGTTGAAATTGACAACGCATTATTTGTATTCCAACACGGTGAAAAGGTATAGTTAGCAAATTAAAACTTTTGCAATATTTGTTGCAGAACTTTAGTGTCATAATCACTACCAATACCTACCACTACACGTGATATAGAGAGGAGGGAGGTTGAAATTGACAACGCATTATTTGTAGTCCAACACGGTGAAAAAGCTATGGTTAGCAAATTAAAACTTTTGCAATATTTGTTATATAACTTTAGTGTCATAATCACTACCAATACCTGCCACTACACGTGATATAGAGAGGAGGGACGTTGAAATTGACAACGCATTATTTGTATTCCATCACGGTGAAAAAGCTATAGTTAGCAAATTAAAACTTTTGCAATATTTGTTGCAGAACCTTAGTGTCGTAATCACTAGCAATACATGCCACTACCCGTGATATAGAGAGAAGGGAGGTTGAAATTGACAACGCATTATTTGTATTCCAACACGGTGAAAAAGCTATAGTTAGCAAATTAAAACTTTTGCAATATTTGTTGCAGAACTTTAGTGTCATAATCATACCAATACCTGCCACTACACGTGATATAGAGAGGAGGGAGGTTGAAATTGACAACGCATTATTTGTAGTCCAACACGGTGAAAAAGCTATGGTTAGCAAATTAAAACTTTTGCAATATTTGTTGCAGAACCTTAGTGTCGTAATCACTAGCAATACATGCCACTACCCGTGATATAGAGAGAAGGGAGGTTGAAATTGACAACGCATTATTTGTATTCCAACACGGTGAAAAAGCTATAGGTTAGCAAATTAAAACTTTTGCAATATTTGTTGCAGAACTTTAGTGTCATAATCATACCAATACCTGCCACTACACGTGATATAGAGAGGAGGGAGGTTGAAATTGACAACGCATTATTTGTAGTCCAACACGGTGAAAAAGCTATGGTTAGCAAATTAAAACTTTTGCAATATTTGTTGCAGAACCTTAGTGTCGTAATCACTAGCAATACATGACACTACCCGTGATATAGAGAGAAGGGAGGTTGAAATTGACAACGCATTATTTGTATTCCAACACGGTGAAAAAGCTATAGTTAGCAAATTAAAACTTTTGCAATATTTGTTGCAGAACTTTAGTGTCATAATCACTACCAATACCTACCACTACACGTGATATAGAGAGGAGGGAGGTTGAAATTGACAACGCATTATTTGTAGTTCCAACACGGTGAAAAAGCTATGGTTAGCAAATTAAAACTTTTGCAATATTTGTTATAGAACTTTAGTGTCATAATCACTACCAATACCTGCCACTACACGTGATATAGAGAGGAGGGACGTTGAAATTGACAACGCATTATTTGTATTCCATCACGGTGAAAAAGCTATTGTTAGAAAATTAAATTTGCTTACTATTATTTGTCATGCATTATTTGTATTCCAACACGATGTAACACCTCAGTTACAGCAAGTTACAACTTTTGCAATATTTGTTGCAGAACTTTAGTGACGTAAATACTACCAATACCTGCCACTACCAGTGATATAGAGTGGCGGGTGGTTGTCAGCTGATCTTTCCAGGCCCAGCTGTGCTTTATTAATTACCACCACCCGTTGTCCTTCGACCCTCTTGGTAATATTTCACTGGCACCCAGTTCCCCACACATTTCTTTAAAGGCACATAAAACTCACTGAACAATACCTCACTGGTGACAACAACCAGAGAGAATTCGTTACTTTTGTCATTAAACTTTTGTCTTTCTTTCAACACCGCTTAATTAAATATACTATATTTTAATTTGTTATCTTTCATAACTTAGATGCCATGTACTATGTTTACTATTTCTATTTATACTGTGATTTATCATTGACTATAAATAATTATTATTAACCCTCCAACTGTTGTTTATCCAAATTTTGATAAACATAACCCTTAGCGGATTGTTGTTCGTCAAAGTTTTGATAAACAAACATTCCCTTGCATAATCACTCATAACAGTATATTCCGGCAACGTATCGATTCGATTCATGCACCATTGGATTCGGGGAAAAAAGCATAAGGAATACTATAGTTTTATTCCTCTTTGTATTGTAGTTGCAACGTACCAAGTTCGTAGTTTGGAACGTAAAAGATGTGACCGCCATGTTGTCGATGCCGTCTGAGTTGTTGATGTGACGAGTCGTGTTTATTAGTAAGTTTTAGTAGGTTTATTTGTGTTTTAGTGTTGTGTTTAGTGTGTGGTGAATTGTTAAATATTGCAGTAGTGCAAATAAATTTATTTTAGAATAAATAAATTTCTCGAAAATTTTTCGCAAAAGTTTTGAGTAATGACAAAATGAAACTTTTTTTTCGACTCTTCAAAAAAAAGTTATGGAATTTATTTTACTACTGCTGTATAGTTTACTTCATTCTGAGTAATAAAATATGCAATATAACATGTATTGAAGTAAAACTGTATTAGTAAAACTTTTATTAGCAAACTCTTACATATACACCCTATTTTCACAATTTATGCGCATCGCTGCTTTTTGTTATATAGTGTTATTATAGTTTCATAAATTTGTATAATGCTTATGTGTTTCTGAAACTAGAATAAATTTGACACACAATGGTACTCTCACTTTTATAGTTTTCTTACTATAACTTGGTTTGCTAGGTATGGTCCCCCCAAATAAAAAAAAAAAATGTAAATTTTGAATTTCATGGAAAAAAAATTTTAGTAAAAATTTTTTTAAGGCCAAATTTAAATACTAATATTATTATATGTTTAATTCTGAACACAAAAATATATACTTCTATATATATTACTTTTAATTTATATTTTTAATAAATTTTTTAAAAAACCCTTGCACGAGGCTCGAAAACATGCCGCCACTACAGGAAAAAATGACTGCCAGTTGGAGGGTTAAACTAGGCTTTTAAAAATATGCCACTGTGTGTAAAACGTGTATTTACATTTAGGTTACACATAACATTAGGATATTCTACCATTTTAAATATCAAACACTTTGTTTCACTAAATAAACGTGAGTGATCTAGATAAAACAATTTAGAGTAACGACTACTTTTAATATTTCATAAAACTGTTTGTTGTACCAACGTGTTTTATGTATTGAAAGTAATAACATCAATGCCAGCGTCAGTTAAGTAAATAAGTAAATGAAGTATGTAAAATAAGAGTAAGGTTTCTAGCAGACAAAACTAGATTTCCTCGCTGGAACCAATAGAGATAGTTGACTACTAACAGGAGAAAGCCAGTTGTGCCTATTAAATACAGAAATTATTGCTAAATCTAATACAGCATCTATTTTAAATTAGAGAAAGCTATTCTGAAGTATCGTACTGTACAGAGTTCGCAACCCGCAAAAAGGCAAATCATAAGGTGTTTTCAAACTAAAAATGCAATTATGCAATACAGTGTTCACACCCCGAATATTCTTATATACACCGAATACTGTTCAGTCGACGGGTTGTAATCCTTACAGTAGGTGCTTGATTAACATTTTGAGCTGTACACAGAGTTATCGGTAACTAACAGTAAATCAATAAAGGCATTCGTAAATGGGGGTAAATATTTGTCCCTAGAAACTCTCGTAACTGGAAGCAATGTAGTACTGCAATTCCATTCGAGTATTCAACAATCGTGAATAGTAAATACTATGAGTGTAACCAAGCGTACAGTCTGAAGTGGGTTTGTAGTATTTTGAACCAGCCGGAATTGGGAAAACGAAAAGGATTGCTATTGGTGGAGAGTACATATATCGCTATAAATATGAATAAGTGAGAACACACGTCAGTCGAGGGATGTGAGGGAGTCACGAGGGGGTGGGAGTGGTGGTAAGTTGGGGTGGTACGCGAGCTTGTAGTAGAGGGTGGGACAAATATCTGTACTGCGAGTTTATTGCCTGCAGGTGTGATTGACCGTGATTGCAGAGCATCACCGCAATTTCTACGATATTGCACTGGTCAATTACAATGTTCCATCCACAAAATATCTTCTTTACTGTAAAGATGTTGAGTGCGGCTAATACTTGTTTAGAGTTTACTATCTGTAGGTAGGACTAACCGTGATTGCAGAGCGTCATCGCAATTTCTATGATATTTCACTGGTCAATTATTATGTTATGTCCTCGCAATACCTTCTTTACTGCAGGGATGTTTAGTGCGGTTAATATAACTTTTCTGAGAGTTTACTATCTGCAGGTGTGATTGACCTTGATTGCAGAACATTATCGCAATTTCTATGATATTTCACTGGTCAATTATTATGTTATGTCCTCGCAATACCTTCTTTACTGCAGGGATGTTTAGTGCGGTTAATATAACTTGTTCTGAGAGTTTACTATCTGCAGGTGTGATTGACCTTGATTGCAGAACATTATCGCAATTTCTATGATATTGCACTGGTCAATTACCTTGTTCTGACATCACAATCTCCACTTTACTGTAGTGATGTTGCGTGTGAATAAAACCACTTAATGTGAGAGTTTACTGTCTGCAGGTGTGAGTGACCGTGACTGAAGAACATTATCGCAATTTCTACGATATTGCACAGGTCAGTTACCTTGTTCTGTCATCACAATCTCCACTTTACTGTAGTGATGTTGCGTGTGAATAAAACCACTTAATGTGAGAGTTTATTATCCAATATTCTGAGATATTGGACAGGTCAAGAACCCTGATTTTTCATCGCAATCTCTACTTTACTGTAGTGATGTTGCGTGTGAATAAAACCTATTGATCTGAGAGTTTACTGTCTGTAGGTGTGATTGACCTTGATTGCAGAACATCATCTCGTATCCACAGCAATACAAATTTTGTAAAGAAATATTAAACTAGAACTTTATAAAATCTATATAGCAATAAAAGTTATAATGCACTTTGATCCTATTTCTGTATCTCACGTATATAGTAGTATTAGCTGTTAACAGCGGCTTCTCCCGCAAGTTTTAAAATAAAATTCCGTAGCCAACTTGTTAAAGTATTCATGATGTAATATGGTGGTCTCAATGATATTTTCAAACGTAAGTAGACGTACGATCAGGTATTTATTGTGACAGTTGTTCATGGTTAAAAGATCAGAGGTCGATGGGCTAACAGTCATATTGTTTTACGCGAATAGGAGCATTTATGGTTCAAATAATTTATATTTCTGATGCCACATCTGAATTTGTCTTGTTGCTCCGATCAATAAAATACATGGATCTCAAAAACTTACTTTGGTTAAAAATACAGCTTTTTCAGCTCTTATCATTTACTTATATATATTACTAATAATAATAATAAGCCAGTATTCAAACCAGGGTCCCTAAGAATGTCCATGTAACATTCCAGTATTTCAATAATTTACGCGTGAAGCAAAACAACGAAGGCACTTTCGAATTTATAATATTACTAGCTGACCTGGCCCCGCCTGCTGTGGTTTGGTTATCATACGATAATGTGATGTACAAATTATGAATCATATTAACCGTATGAATAATAAATAAGTGGTATACAAATGTGATATCACGTACATTGCTCATGAGAGGAGCATGGATTTTCTAAATCGAAGCCGCAAAATAACATTGTCTGACCTTGGGATATTATTCATAGTGAATGCTAATCGAACAGGAAATTTAGCATGTTTAATGATAATGTGGTATCTGACGGCATAATTGGGATATGTGGCAACAAGACAATTTGTCCTTTAAATCTTCCAGTAAAAATGGTTGACATGCAAATCGATCGTTTGATGACCAAGCGTGTTCCGTTGAAGCAGTTACCCGTGGCTTCTCCCGCAATTTTGTAGGCTTTGCGCGTGTATGAGCACTTTAAATTCGAGTGATTTATATTCCCGTCGCCAATGTTGAGTTTGCCTTGTTGCCACAACCAAGAAAGTCTGTAAAAAAGTGGATATTTATAGCCATTATATCTAAACCGGTCTTTGCATTTTGTTCCATGGTTGATTTTGTCTGGTTTCCCGATCAAGAATATAATATATATAAACATTGAATCACAAAAAGTACTTGCTCCGCCGGGAATCGAACCCGGATCTCTCACTTGCCGGGTGAATGTGCGTGTATGTAGGTCTATGTAATGATATATGTAAATGAATTTACATGTAAATAAAAGTCGTTTGACAGGTATTTGGTCTTCCGATAATATGTTAGTTTGCTTATTTAAACGCATATGTGACAGATACGGCCAAATACAAAATAATTATCGGAAAAAATAAGCGCTCTGTGGTGTAGTGGTAGCACATTCACCCGGCAAGTGAGGGATCCGGGCTCGATTCCCGGCGAAGCAAGTACTTTTTGTGATTCAATGTTTATTGAAATTATATATATATATATATATATATATATATATATAATATATATATATATAAAACATATACCCACTGCATACTTAACATTTGCTAAACAAGTATTACAATTTTTTATTTTCTTATCTGAATATTTTGTACTCTATGCTAAAAAGCGTTTATAAGAAGTGATGTAGCTGTGAAGCTTAATCTCTGATTTCAAGACTGTAAACAAATTGAAAATTGTGGTTAAATTAATGGAATATATGGTTGTACTGTCATAAAACTATGTGCGCACAGACAGTTTCAATTTTTCTAAATCTTTATCTATAAAACCCCTTAAATTTTCAATACAAATAATTGACGTTTATAAAAGATAAAAACTATCCTATCTTTTAAGTTGGACCAAACAGTACATATCTACAAAATTTCATGGAGTTTGTGGTTTCGGAGATCAGCGTAAACCAACATCGTGATACGAGAATTTGATATATAAAAATTAGAACTGTTAAATGCTACATAATAGCTAACTTTATATAGGAATAGATCGTACAAGTGTGGTGATGATGGTGGTGGAATTACTAACTTGTGCAATCATAGTCATGGCCTCACACTGCTCGAAGGAAGGTCTTATGATTCATCTAATATATTAGTGTAATTAATAAAAGGGAAGAAAAGAGCAGAAGACTAGTTGAGCGAAACATTATAATGATATGTAATGTACTATGTTGGTAAGTGATAAATATAATTGGATTTCAACTTGTATTGAAATTAGTAATTAGTGCAGCAAATCATTCAATTATATGAAATAGTCGACTATTTCACTGCATACGATTGTCAGTAGTCAATAGTAGTTCAGAGTCCAAATTAAATGATAAGTCTCTTATTTCCTCTGTCGATGGGCTATTCATTAATCGCATATCTAAAATTTTATCTTCCATAGATAGTACACAAGGGTACCCGTAATCAATCTAAAACCTATTGTCAACTCTTACTCAGTTTAATGATTGATATTGGTGATAGAAATTTTGTGAAGACAACAGAATTACGAAAATTTGTCAACAATATAAGTCAACGTTTCGAGAACTGGTATCTGATTCCTTCTTCAAGAGTCAAACATAAAATGTTGGAGCATTATGTCATTTCACACAATGATTGTAAACTATCGAAGTCTTGTATCTCATGTTCTTCCATTACTGAAAGTCCGACGTCTGAAAATAATGAATACATGGCTAAAAACTTGTCAACTTTTTATAGACACACATATATAAGGTCACAACAGATAACAGAATGAGTAGTCCAGACCACGTGTCGCTTAACAAGCATTGAGGACGTTCCATGTGCAATATCATTCTCGAGACATACATATATAAGGTCACAACAGATAACAGAATGAGTAGTCCAGACCACGTGTCGCTTAACAAGCATTGCGGACGTTCCATGTGCAATATCATTCTCGAGACATACATATATAAGGTCACAACAGATAACAGAATGAGTAGTCCAGACCACGTGTCGCTTAACAAGCATTGCGGACGTTCCATGTGCAATATCATTCTCGAGACATACATATATAAGGTCACAACAGATAACAGAATGAGTAGTCCAGACCACGTGTCGCTTAACAAGCATTGCGGACGTTCCATGTGCAATATCATTCTCGAGACATACATATATAAGGTCACAACAGATAACAGAATGAGTAGTCCAGACCACGTGTCGCTTAACAAGCATTGCGGACGTTCCATGTGCAATATCATTCTCGAGACATACATATATAAGGTCACAACAGATAACAGAATGAGTAGTCCAGACCACGTGTCGCTTAACAAGCATTGCGGACGTTCCATGTGCAATATCATTCTCGAGACATACATATATAAGGTCACAACAGATAACAGAATGAGTAGTCCAGACCACGTGTCGCTTAACAAGCATTGCGGACGTTCCATGTGCAATATCATTCTCGAGACATACATATATAAGGTCACAACAGATAACAGAATGAGTAGTCCAGACCACGTGTCGCTTAACAAGCATTGCGGACGTTCCATGTGCAATATCATTCTCGAGACATACAACGAGAGACAGAAAATAAATATAGCCAGCTAGCTAGACAAAGAGAAAAAACGGCATGCAGAAATTCAAGTCGATATGTCAATACGGCCTCGATATACTGTCGACATATAGACAGCAGAGCAATGTTTGCATCCCCTGAGTGATAGATTTGATTGACGCTCAGCCTTTACAATATAAGTGTAATTTGCAGTGAGTCAGTGAAGCCTATCACTAGAGGGGCTAGAAAAAGTTTCTATCTATCTGTGCGCTGATATCTCGTAAGAGAAGTGACCTATAGACTTAAAATTTTGCTTGAAACTTCATTTCTATATAGACAACATTATGATGGTGCAATGTCACTCCATGGATTTGGCTGAGTTTTAGGGAATAGTTTAACTTTGTCTTACGGGTAACCATGAAAAAACCATGGCAACAATAAAATAGCAGAATACATAAATGTATTTAAAAAAAACTGAGTGCAATCATATGAGATTTAAAATGTAGAATTTTTATTCACAAGTAAAAAAATTATGAAACATAACTTAATAAACAAAAATGTGAATGTACAATGTAACAAGATATCTTGAGAAAGAACTCAACTGAAAAAATTTAAATTTTGCGTGAAACTTCATTTTTACCTAGACAAGAACGAGTTATATGACGGTGCAAGTACAACCACGAAATTTGAGTAAGCGTCATTGAATTCTATCACTCAGTAGGCTTACACAATTTCTTTTTTGTCAGCCGGGAGAGTGTATAAATTATTTTCTGAATGATTGCCTGTCTCTCCGCAGAACATCCCATATCGAGAATGAAATGAGCAATATGAAATGGATGAATATGAATATGAATGAAATTCATACATGTGAATGAACGTGGTGTTTAAAATCTTTCATGCAACCTCGTCGAAGCTTGTTACGCCAAACGTGGTATAGCTTGCATATTGTATTTGGAACATCATGGTTATTATATAAACAAGTTAGGGTGTATTATATGGTAAGTGACTAAGTTAAATGTGAATTCTGTATGCATCTTTATGAAAAGTTAGAACTCAATTTTTCAGGGTTGATGTCAGGTGTGGAGCTCCCACATAAATAATATTTATTGTACGACTGTCCTCTTACTATTCTGCCTATATTTATTCTTAACTTAATTTGTTATGAAATGAAATTTAGAACTTGTATGTTATTTTAGCCTAATGTATTCCTCTCTTTAGAAGTCATATATTTCTTGTAATTCATCTGTAGATAATTACCGCAGTACCACGAACCTGCAAAGTAGAACTATTAGAAACTGTGGCCAAAATGCTTTGATCTCCTGATTTAATGTACTGGAATTTTCAAAAACACATATAAGAATGCCACTCATCATAGATTAAGTTATTTTTATCCTCCAGAATCCTTTGGTTTTATTCTATTTTTGAACTAAGCATTGCTCTTTTGACCATTGTAGCCTACTGTACATAGATAAAAGGTTATTGTTTTCGATTCCCTTTGTATACTCGTACAATCCAAAACAATTATTACGTTTGGAAACGGTTTGAACCACTGAAACGACATATCATTTTGCCCTTGATTGCATACACAGGGTTTCTCTTTCTGTGAAAGCTCACAATGAACTGTTTGATTTAATTAACCACTTCATGTTTGATATTGCTAATGGTTTTGAGAGTTTCATTGTGTATTTGAATGTTATTACTATTTTGGAAACATACACGATCATTCAGATGGTCCACGGTTGGGTCAATTAATTAAAAAAATGACATTTTCTGGTTTCCTGGTTAAGAAATTCACTCACTAGGACAAAGTATCAAAGAGCTAGGCACATCATTAAAACATTTCCCAATAAGATTCTGCTTTATTATGTTGCGATCACATACCATATTGGTTCTTCCACATTTATTGATATAGTTACATTCAAAATATAGGATTTTGACGTTGATGCTCAAGTTATTAAAATGTAATCCTAGTTTCGTTATGTAAGATCTATGATTATTAGAGTATGATTTACCATAACCAAAGCAAGGTGTGTCGTTGCAACAGTAAGTTATACATAACCTGAGAACGGTATATAATTACCAGAGTATGGTCTTTCATTACCAAAGTATGGTCGTTTATTACCAAAATATGGCTTTTCATTACGAGGATACATTTCAATCCTCGGAACGTTGTGTCATACATTATGCAACATATTACTACCGTAAGTATCCAAAAGCCCATAATCGTCGTTTTAAACCTTCCATTGTCATTACCATACTTAAAACATGACTTGAAATATCATCTTTGGAAACATTTGCTTCTCATGCCATGAAACTAAAATCTCATGATTCCGTTATGTGTCCTCATAATTTAGACTTTTACAGGGCGTTAGCCGAGTTTGTTATTCGTGATCAGATCTTCGAAAATTGTGTTCTGTGATAGGTACTACCTTGAGAGACGTTTTATGTCCGTGGCTACCTAAGGTGCTGGAGGCATTTACTTTCAGTCCTATATTAATTGCGATGCAATTCGATAGTAGTTCAGAATGAACCCTTATCCCCACACTACATCCAGCTGGCAACATAACCAGTTTGTAAAGTTTTCTGAGAATATAGAGAGTGCCAGAGCCTGGGCGGCTACATGTTTCCAGATATCCTGACATCAATCGTATCCTTTGGAAAAGTTTATCATTCCCTATGTTCAAATTTCTTTGAATCTATTTGATAAACTGACAAAACGGATAAGTAGTTTTTCCGTTTAGGCTGTGGGAAAAGAACGAAAGCAAGATTTTATATAATTACACACTTTTCTGTAAGACTACAATAATTTGAATATTTTACCAAATCTGTCGAACAATGCTATGAAACGACCATTCTTAAAATAACTTAAATAAATTAAGATTACAGTTAACACAACTGAAATCAGAGTGCATATTATATTGACTTATGTTGTTTTTATTATTATTATTAATTTAGCTGTGGCGAATTATTAAAAATGTAACCCAAGCTGAATTGTGATCCCTGTGAGGTACTTCATGTATTAAAATGTTGTAAGGAGGAAATAAAAGTTGTACGTATCCTCTTTAAGAGTATGCTCAAGAAACATTGGTATTAAACATATTAAAATTTAATTGGACGCTTGAAACCTGTCCCAAAGAAAAGTGTCAAAATAAGCTAAAACGACAAAAGAAACAATCAAAAAGACAGATAAATAAATCGTTGCTTTAGTTTCTGAATATTTTTTGTAAGGAATAGATTATATTTTTTCAAATTAATTTTAAAATTCATAGATTATATTTTTTCAAATTAATTTTAAAATTAATTTAAACCTTCATAAATTAAATTATTTTGAAACTAATTAAGACATTTAAATAAATATATCTATTAAATAAATTTAAATCTATTAAAAAAATTATGTTTAAATTATATTATGTTAATCCCTTCTCATGATTGTTACTGTGTCTGGGAGACATTTCACCTTGTAAGGGTTCATTATAAAGACTAATGGCATTCCTGTTGGAAGTCGTAGGATTCCAGGCCTCGTGGTAACAAGGTGGGATGAGATGCGGAGATTGAGATTATTCCCAACAATGGTTTCCGAGCCTAGTCAACGTAACGGGAAGTGAATTGTATTAAAAAACGGAGAATTAATACTTCTTTTCGAATATATATCGCGTCCGGTTCCTTTTTACAAGATCTTAATGTGAAATAATGTGCTAAAATGAGGGGTTATTTAATTAGGCAGGGTACGTAAGATTCAATAAATTTAATATAGTCAACAAAAAGACTTATGCAGCAGGTTAAATCCGGCGGAGCGAGTAATAAACTAGCAATAAAATGGTATTTTGTAACTTTAACGTTGGCAAGAAATGTTCTCCATTTCGTCAAATACCCCAAAATATTAAAACTTTTCATTATTTTAACTACTGAAAAAGTTAGCCAAGAAAAACAGTGTTTATAATTGTTTCAACAAGATTAGCGAGTATTTATAGTTGTCGAATGGCCCGACAGTACTAATGCCTCCGGTCAAAATAATATTTTTAAGGGTCTGAACATTAATACATGAGGGAGCTATCAAATACTCGTACCATACACACACATTTGCTGGGGCATACTCTCAATGTCTCAATTGAAAACAGTATAGTAATTAAATTGTTAGAATAGTGTAAGTGAGGCTAGTTCACTCGTTTGACTGTCCCCGTGTGAAATGGGATTGATAAAACTCACAGCAATTAATTCGAAGGGACAACAAGGATATTCAAATTCTAGTATAAACAAGGTCCATATAAAGTGATGTTTGAAGTGTGAAACTTTATCAATTATTCGTTTTAAATTTAAACACCGTATAAAGTATAAAAACTATTTAATATTGCTGTCCATTCCATAATTTAAAATTACAAACATATACAACTGAAATAAAAATGTCCTCAAACAATTTAATTTGTAGTGTCATTTTTTTAAAATATATTACACACTACACTAAGTTTGGGCAGCAAATTGTATGAGGCTTGTTATTTAATTATTACTGTAATGGTTTAAAAAAAAATCATGTTTTAGTGACCTATTGTATTTGTGAATTCCAAAAACTCTTCAAGAAACGAGAGAGTATGAGATTTGGCCTGGATACATTTCTGTACATGACTATTGAAAAATAAAAACCCGCTACCAAATCTTTGTGGATAAATTAAAACAAAAATGAAGCGTCTCAAATGTTACGCTTATTTTTATTTAAAGATTTCCTTGGAGAATGTGTATGTGACTAAAAATTTATAAAAAACATTGCGTCTATTTCTGTACTTTGAATTTCACCTTTAATATTTTACCTCACAAACTAAGAAAGAGCGTGATGTAAACAATAAGAAAAAGTCACAGAAAGTAAAAAAATAATAACGTTTACCAGAAATATTAATTTTCCAAAATAAAAAAAAACTACATTAATAACTTTATCTTTCAAAAGTGACCAATGCGTTAAAAAATATTCTATGTTAAATATCGTGTTGAATGTAATTATCGGCTGTAATGTCTTTTTGTAAAGTTACTAAGATACATTCGCTATCAACATTAATGGGGAAAATCATATGAATGTTTGCTGAAACAAAAACTGGATGAGTGGTGATCTTCCTACTAACGGCTAGAGAGAAAATTTGCCTTTCTGCAGAGAAGTCACTAGTACGTCAACGGGGAACAAATCATGGCCGATGTCTAGCAGGTAAACAACTCGAAATTTGACACTGCCTAATTGAAAAAGTTGTTATCTCAAAGGTTTCAACACGTTTATAATGTAACATAAATCACAACACGCAATTAAACGACCTTGCTTCAGAACTTTAATATTCTCATTGTCTCTCCTCACTTCCCATTATAAACAGATTTATTTTATAAATATGGACTCTGATATACTTAACACTCCGCTTGATTGATCAAGATCATAACTACAACGTTGATTATACTCATACCAATACACACATACAGTATAAAACTGTGGTATGTACCGTGAAAAATTCGTATTATTTGAATTCTAATTACGAAAAATTTTGCGTAATTACCACCAGATGTCTGTGGCGCTCAAAAATCAGTTTTGCAAAGTGGGCTTTCCCAACTTTTTTTCTTCTATTAAGACAAAAAGCTTATAAATTGCATTTAGTCCTATAAGAACCTTACCGCTGTTTCCGGAGTGACAGGATATTCAGGATGGGTCAGGTTAGGGGGTAGGGGCCGCTTCCTATCGAGATCCATGAGGAAGAATTAAGGCACTAATCTCAGTCTTGTCCCCCCGGTAGAAGGGGAGGCCAGCTCTGAACCAGCCTCTCAAGTCAACGTAGACAGGGGGTGGCACCCCTTGTTGAGGCTAGCAAGAATCTCTAGTTCAGCAAGGAACATCGCCAACTCCAACAGTCATCTCCCGCATTAGACTAGACCTATCGAATAGCCCTTCAACTCTAGAATCTCGACATTTGCGGTTAGTGATTAAATGGACATCCATAAGGTTGCCCAGATTTCAAGTGACACTTCGGTTTTTGCTGTGCCCACTGGTAGGTTCAACTGGAAGGTATAAACCAGCCAGAAGTGATTCCTGCTGGGTCCTCTCCCCACGTAGTACGCAAGTCCCAACAAGGTATTGTATAAACTTCAAACCTTCCTAATAAGGCATCTTGTTCACAAACACACACACACACACACACACACACACACGCGCGCGCGCGCGCGTACGCTCATACAATCACATGCTGTGTAAAAATATGCAATTATTGTACTTTGGATTGGTTTCCACCATTTCAAGCGATGTTAACAATTTGAAGATCAGAAGTAGTAGAATGTATTACTCACATGGACTGTAGAGAGTTGGAGCGGCATTCCCTGGACTGATTAACAGCCTCGACCAGAGAGGCGGAGGCAGCGATCAGCTCGGCTTGCTGGATCTCCCGCAACTCCCGTTCCGCGTGCCGCTCCGCCCTCTGGATGGCTCGCTGCTGCTGCTGGTAGATCTGCTGTTGCTGCTGCTCCTGGAGGTCTTTCTTCTCCTTCTTCTCCTCGTCGGTCTGCGAACGCGATGACCCGGCCCCCGGAGGCGGGTAGGAGAACCAAAACTGATGGGCCAGTTTGATTCGAACACTCGACGTTTATGCGTCACCTGCAACATAAAAGAGAACGGTCAGTTTGTTCTGATATTCGATGATACGCTTTCTCACACATATAATAATAGTGGTAGAAGTGATGTAAATTTGAAACTGTCTGAATCAATAGTATACGTCAGTAGGGTGGTGTAATCAGTTTACGGTTGTATTTTCTTTTCAATTTTTAAAGAAAATTTATATCGAATTTCCTTACAAGGAGTTTTTAAGACAAGAAAAACATGTAAAAGATATTTTTATTATTTCACGAAGAGTGGTAAGAATTTGAAGCAGACTTCTTATAAGCAGGCTGAAAGAAAAGCGCTTGAATATATGTACAATGTACATGAAAGAGAGATGATTTAATTGTAATTATTTTTAGTAGTATAAAAAATGTTATAAGTATAACTTAAAAACTCCGTTTTTCGGTACAAAGTTAAAAGACTATTGGTATTTTGTTAAATAAAATTAATTTGTTTTTATGGATATATAAGTACAAATTAGTAAACATTTATGCATTACTACATACTCATTGTCCTTCATTTAATAAAACATCACAAATATAATGAAAAAATGCTAAAAAATATTTATTGTTCCAATAGTTGGAATGGGTTTTTCAGAGTTACAATTTGAAATCACAAAATGTTTTCTGACATTCTGATGGAAGTACAAGAATGTCATGTTCAATGGAAGATGGAAATGGCTCGTAAAGACGAGTTCTGAAATGTGTATATCTGGTGTAAAACACATTTCAGAGACACTATAACTTTGGCATTTTTTTGGTGACTTAAAACAGCACTAAATCTACATTCAACTGAGTAATGCAATTTCCTTCAGAGACCTATATTTTCTGATCCTAACCTATTTTGTACGAACTAGACACAGTTATTTCCTGTCGGTTGATGTGTATACTTGAATTATTATTCACAGTTTAACATACGAGTATGATATTCACAGATACAATGCAAAATCCCGAGATGGTATCAAAGCTGCTCAACCAAGACTTGAGGTTAGTGACCTACTGCCACCAAAAATTAAGACCACAATTTTTCTGAAAGAAGTATATATAATTCAAAAGCTATTTTTTTCAATTATTACCTGAGATTATATAAGCACACTACACCATTATATGTGCTTGAAATTTTCACTTTTATTTCTCTCCACACGATAATGTCAAAAGCTAAGTGAAATATAGTCTTTTTTATATTTTTCAAAAAAACTGTAGATAAATTATCTCGAGTTTGATGATGGTTCATGTTATTACATGAAATTTGAGTGAGCGTTACCGAAGAACTCATATAACATTGAACCTTGAACTGTTATATTAAAAGTTATTTCTATATAGACATAATCTAATTTGATTATGTTACATATCCGTCCATGGAAGTTGCTTAAGAATTTCCTAAGCCAACTCACTACATCTTTCAAGAGGATATCAAGAAAAAGAATTGAGTTATAGACTTGGAAGTTTAAATAATACTTCATTTCTACATAGGCAATATCGACTTTAATAATGTTGAATGTTCCTGCATAGGAATTGGCTGAGCCTTAATGAAGCGTATAATTTAGGGAGATATCTCAAGAAGTAATAATTGTGCTATAGGTTTTGAATCCCGTTTGAACTTCTACTTAGGCTAGAATGATTTCGATGTTCGAGACAGTGTTTCTTCAGTGGATGTTCCTCAATGGGTCAGGATATCGTCAAGACCACCGGGCAGGCATGCAGCTTGCAAGGATAGGTTCGCTCAGCGGTCACCCAAGCAGCAGCCAAACCACTGTACCCGCTACACTGCGCCATTGACCATTGGTTGATTACAGGTAGCCTTTAGTATATATTTCGCCATGTACCATCAGGATCTCGTTGGGATATCGCTCATGGCTTCTAACTTAAGAATTATATTGTGGCGTACTTCTACAATAGTTACTATCATAGTTTCAAGACATTGATTTTGTTTGTTAAAGTCTTGAGCCATATCCTACATTCGTATTTTAGTAAGCGGCAATACACGATTACTATTGCTGTTTGAAACCCCTATGGAGGTTTAATATTAGCACTTGTTTCAAAGACGTGCTCTAACGATAACAGTTTATTGTTGTTGGGAATCAAAAGGTGAATACTGAGAGGGAAACATTCAGATTAAATAAAAATATTCAAATATTGTGCACTCCAAACAAAGTTATAAAATAATCTAAATATAGTCAATATTCTGACATTTTCACACGCTTAAAACTACAAACAGAATAAGCTATGTAGTAAATGTTGTTAAATAAGTACAATACGCAATCAAATACATATTGTAACCATTTATGACTGCTTATCCATAGTGTAAAATACACTGAGCTTAACAAAAACGCCAATTTCACCTTCATGAAAATTCACAAAACGTTGTAAAATCTTCATAGTTCGGGATAATGAGGGGAGTCACGCTTATGGTGCTCGTTAAACCGTGAGACTTGTCACCATAACAAAGCCAACTATGCTCCAAGAATAGACCCGCCTCAATTTATAATTGCAACGACTACAAAGCAGGCGGAGGACAATGTGCCTACGTCTTCTGTCTGGATTGTTACAACTCTGAACCGTCAAACATGCTTCGTCGAGCAAAGTGTGCCTCTTACTACTTGGGGCTTGGTTCTTGGATACTCTCCAGAAAATATTGTTTGTGTTAAGATGTTATTTTGGCAACAATATTTACCAAAGAAACCGTTATTATGCATTCCTAGCTTGTTTACGTCCACTTGGTGCTCACATATCTCGGGTCCTTTGTGTATTTCAGAGGGAAACGTCACGTTTCTATGACATTTACGACAAGAGTTACAAAACTGCAAAGAAACATAACTTTGAAATAAACCTCTTTTTCTTTGAGTTTAGAATTTTGTTGCATCTTTGTGTGGTATACGTTGTTCCTTACAATCGTAAGATTCTTTGCATCCTTTCAGACCAACATATTTTCATAATATAAGGGTGTCAACTGAACAACATACAATTTTATAGTAATGGCTGAGAAAATTAACCATTATGCAATTTATTTCATTGTATTTTGGCGATTGAAAACTGGTTGTGACCAGTGTTATCACAATAGTGTTTTCATGACATACGCAAACTGCACTTGTAGAAACAATAAACAATAAAAATAACTGTTTCGTAGTCAAGAGTCAATCGGCACTGTATATAGCTTACAATATGGTTTTATTAAAACCGACAGAGGAATTTTTCTAGGAAAAAGTTGATTGTCAGCTACGTTATTTTTGATCGAGGTCAAAATAAAAGGGTGCCGACAGGGTTAAAAATAAGAAACTATGATTTTGTTTGATACTCTTATGCCGACCGTGAGATTCAAAAATAATATTTATAGCACCATCAGAAAAGGAGATAAAAATACTGACAATTGCCAATTCGATGGTCTTTATATGGTAACCTACGCTAAATTATCATGTATCCACATGTCTGATGGTTGGTTTTAAGTGTGTTAAATTGAGAAAAATATATAATTTCATATCTTTTAGCCTTTCACTACACTCCCATTTCGACCTCCAACAAATCTACCGGGTCAGATAATCAATTTATTTCTTAAGGTAAATTTTCAATCAAATTCAAGAAAACCCAGGTTCTGTACTTGTACAATTGGTTGTCGGCTCTTAAATTATTAATTATAGAATACTTGTAATCAAACGTCAAATCCGTAAAATAGTGCAAAATACCGTGAAATTAATGTCGTTGGCCTACCTCTTAATCGGGTAACGTTAATAACTGTAAAAGCTATCGTGTAACTTTTTTGTGTGACCTTAAAGTCGATATACACTTCCTTCTTTAAGTTGATGTTGGTATTTAAAATTCTACATTTTAGGATTTTAATTTTTAGCATTTAAATATCAATCAAACAAACTGAAGCTTATGTGATATAATCGAAAATCTAAAAGTGAAATTAAATCTTGAATATAAAGACCCTGGCATAGAATTTTAATATGTATCGAATTTTCCAAATACAAACTGGGGAACCAGCGAATCAAGTGCTACAGGTGTGTTTCCTAACTATTTTAACCTTAAGGCTCTTAGCTGTATTCGATATTTACTGAATTTACTTTTTCTAACTGATATTTACTAGTTTCTTGAGTTCGAAATACAGACTGTATTAACGCATGCTGAAGAAAATTGTACTCTTAATATCTCAGGAAAGATTGCGCTCAGAAAAGAATGTTTGAATACTTGGGTCTGTAAACATTCACATAGGTCCATTGTTTTCTATTTCCTTTGTAGCCACCGTAATTATAAATCAAGACAGTTCTATTCTAAGAACAAGTTGGCTTTGTTATGGCATGAGGTTACCCTACAATGTCTCGTTGTTCGAACTTTTGGTCGATTTATTTTGGTGTAAGTATTTATTGTTTTTTTCACATAAACGTAGTGTTGTAATCTATGGATATCCATAGCATGGCTGTTGAAATCTAGATCTTTAGACATCTTACTCATAAAAACGTCCGGAATCTAAATGTATATTTACTCTTAGATTCGAGTTTTCGTTGTGGGGGCGTCACTTACAGGGAACGTCAAATTGCTGGTCGTAATTGAATTATTCTCTGTAGCCTATTACTTACACGTCCCTAACAAATTGATAAAATCTTAGTTCACATTTGAAGACTATCTGGAGTGAGAATGGATTGTTATTTTCAATATAACTGCTTCAGACAATTAGTTATTTGTATCAATAAATAATGAAACTTATTCTAATAATATTTTAAAAGGCGGGTTATATATACGATGTGTGCTGTTACTAAAAATGAAGTAATGTTTTGCATGAGAAGAAAGATTTGATTTGGGTAAATCATGAGGCGATGCTAGTGTACGGATCTTAGAGAAGAAGGCCGATAGTGTGGAAGGTGACTTGATATGTCAGACAGCTCGTGGTGGTGCTACGTACTGATGCTATTGTTGTTGACAGTTCCCGTGGGTGATAGCTTGGTGACTTGAAGTTGCTGACTCCTCAAGGTGGCTGAGAACTGACAGTGATGTTATTGTTACGGACATGGGTTCAGGGTGGCAATGTAGTGTGGAAGGTGACTTGATATGTCAGGACCAGCTCGTGGTGGTGCTACGTATGATGCTATTGTTGTTGACAGTTCCCGTGGGTGATAGCTTGGGTGACTTGTATGTTGCTGACTCCTCAAGGTGGCTGAGTGCTGACAGTGATGTTATTGTACGGACACGGTTCAGGGTGGGCAAGTAGTGTGGATGGTTGACTTGATATGTCAGACAGCTTCGTGGTGGTCTAGTGCTACGTACTGATGCTATTGTTGTTGACAGTTCCGTGGGTGATAGCTTGGGTGACTTGAAGTTGCTGACTCCTCAAGGAGGCTGAGAGCCTGACAGTTGATTGTTATTGTACGGACACGAAGTTCAGGGTGGCAAGTAGTGTGGAAGGTGACTTGATTATGTCAGGACAGCTCGTGGTGGTGCCGTCGTACTGATGCTATTGTTGTTGGCATGTTCCCGTGGTGATAGCTAAAAGGTGACTTGAAGTTGCTGACTCCCTCAAATGGTGGCTGAGAGCTGACAGTGATGAAGTTATTGTACGGACACGGGTTCAGGTGGCAAGTAGTGAGGTAGGTGACTTGAATATGTCAGACAGCTCGTGGTGGTGCTACGTACTGATGCTATTGTTGTGACAGTTCCCGTGGGTGATAGCTTGGTGACTTGAAAGTTGCTGACTCCTCAAGGTGGCTGAGAGCTGACAGTGATGTTATTGTACGGACACGGTTCAGGGTGGACAAGTAGTGTGGAAGGTGACTTGATATGTTAGACAACCCCCAGAACACAAATCTCGTGGTGGTGCTACGTACTGATGCTATTGTTGTTGACAGTTCCCGTGGGTGATAGCTTGGTGACTTGAAGTTGCTGACTCCTCAAGGTGGCTGAGAGCTGACAGTGATGTTATTGTACGGACACGGTTCAGGGTGGCAAGTAGTGTGGAAGGTGACTTGTATATGTCAGACAGCTCGTGGTGGTGCTACGGTACTGATGCTATTGTTGTTGACAGTTCCCGTGGGTGATAGCTTGGTGACTTGAAGTTGCTGACTCCTCAAGGTGGCTGAGAGCTGACCTGTGATGTATATTGTACGGACACGGTTCAGGGTGGCAAGTAGTGTGGAAGGTGACTTGATATGTCAGCAGCTCGTGGTGGTGCTACGTACTGATGCTATTGTTGTTGACAGTTCCCGTGGTGTGATAGCTTGGTGACTTGAAGTTGCTGACGTCCTCAAGGTGGCTGAGAAACTGACAGTGATGTTATTGTACGGACATGGTTCAGGGTGGCAAGTAGTGTGGAAGGTGGACTTGATATGTCAGACAGCTCGTGGTGGTGCTACGAACTGATGCTATTGTTGTTGACAGTTCCGTGCGGTGATTAGCTTGGTGACTTGAAGTTGCTGACTCCTCAAAGGTGGCCTGAGAGCTGACAGTGATTATTATTGTACGGACACGGTTCAGGGTGGACAAGTAGTGTGGAAGGATGACTTGATATGTCCAGACAGCTCGTGGTGGTGATACGTACTGATGCTATTGTTGTTTGACAGTTCCCGTGGGTGATAGCTTGGTGACTTGAAGTTGCTGACTCCTCAAGGTGGCTGAGAGCTGACAGTGATGTTATTGTACGGACACGGTTCAGGTGGCAAGTAGTGTGGAAGGTGACTTGATATGTCCAGGACAGCTCGTGGTGGTGCTACGTACTGATGCCTATTGTTGTTGACAGTTCCTTGCGTGGGTGATAGCTTGGTGACTTGAAGTTGCTGACTCCTCAAGGTGGCTGAGAGCTGACAGTGATGTTATTGTACGGACACGGTTCAGGGTGGCAAGTAGTGTGGAAGGTGACTTGATATGTCAGACAGCTCGTGGTGGTGCTTAAGCGTTATCTGATTGCTATTGTTGTTGACAGTTCCCGTGGGTGATAGCTTGGTGACTTGAAGTTGCTGACTCCTCAAGGTGGCCTGAGAGCTGACAGTGATGTTATTGTACGGACACGGTTTCTAGGGTGGCAAGTAGTGTGGAAGGTGACTTGATATTTGATAGACAGCTCGTGGTGGTGCTACGTTTACTGATTGGCTATTAGTTGTTGACAGTTTCCCGTGGGTTGATTGCTTGGTGACTTGAAGTTCGCTGACTCCTCAAGGTGGCTGAGAGCTGACAGTGATGTTATTGTTACGGACACGGTTCAGGGTGGCAAGTAGTGTGGAAGGTGGACTCTGGATATGTCAGACAGCTCGTGGTGGTGCTACTACGTACTGATGCTATTGTGTTGACAGTTCCCGTGGGTGATCGCCTTGGTGACTTGAAGTTGGCTGACTCCTCAAGGATGGCTGAGAGCTGACAGTGATGTTATTGTACGGACACGGTTCAGGGTGGCAAGTAGTGTGTGGAAGGTGACTTGATATGTCAGACAGCTCGTGGTGGTGCTACGTACTGATGCTATTGTATGTTGACAGTTCCCGGTGGGTTGATTAGACTTGGGTGACTTGAAGTTGCTGACTCCTCCCCAAGGTGGCTGAGAACTGACAGTGATGTTATTGTACGGACATGGTTACAGGGTGGCAAGTAGTGTGGGAAGGTGACTTGATAATGTCAGACAGCTCTGTGGTGGTGCTACGTTACTGATGCTATTGTTGTTGACAGTTCCCGTGGGGTGATAGCTTGGTGACTTGAAGTTTGCTGACTCCTCAAGGTGGCTTGAGAGCTGACAGTGATGTTATTGTACGGACACGGTTCAGGGTGGCAAGTAGTGTGGAAAGGTGACTTTGATATGTCAGACACGCTCGTGGTGGTGCTACGTATAATGATGCTATTGTTGTTGACAGTTCCCGTGGGTGATAGCTTGGTGACTTGAAGTTGCGGACTCCTCAAGGTGGCTGAGAGAGCTGACCTGTGATGTTATTGTCACGGACACGGTTCAGGGTGGCAAGTAGTGTGGAAGGTGACTCTTGATATGTCAGACAGCTCGTGGTGGTGCTATGCTACGTACTGATGCTATTGTTGTTGACAGTTCCCGTGGGGGGTGATAGCTTGGTGACTTGAAGTTGGCTGACTCCTCAAGGTGGGCTGAGAGCTGACAGTGATGTTATTGTACGGACACGGTTCAGCATACGGTGGCAAGTAGTGCTGGAGGTGACTTGATATGTCAGGTCAGCTCGTGGTGGTGCTACGTACTGATGCTATTGTTGTTGACAGTTCCCCGTGGGTGAATAGCTTGGTGACTTGAAGTTGCTGACTCCTCAAGGTGGCTGAGAGCTGATAACAGTGATGTTATTGTACGGACACGGTTCATCTGGGTGGCAAGTAGTGTGGAAGGTGACTTGATATGTTCAGACAGCTCGTGGGTGGTGCTACCGTACTGATGCTATTGTTGTTGACAGTGTTCCCGTGGGTGATTAGCTTGGTGACTTGAAGTTGCTGAGTGCTCCTCATGGTGGGCTGAGAGCTGAACAGTGATGTTATTGTACGGACACGGTTCAGGGTGGCAAGTAGTGTGGGAAGGTGACTTGATATGTCAGACAGCTCGTGGTGGTGCTACGTACTGATGCTATTGTTGTTGACAGTTCCCGTGGGTGATAGCTTGGTGACTTGAAGTTGCTGACTCCTCAAGGTGGCTGAGAGGCTGACAGTGATGTTATTGTACGGACATGGTTCAGGGTGGGCAAGTAGTGTGGAAGGTGACTTGATATGTCAGGGACAAGCTCGTGGTGGTACTACGTACTGATGCTATTGTTGTTGACAGTTCCCGTGGGGTGATAGCTTGGTGACTTGAAGTTGCTGACTCCTCAAGGTGGCTGAGAACTGACAGTGATGTTATTGTACGGAAACGGTTGAGGGTGGCAATTAGTGTGGAAGACGTTTTAAGGTAAAGGAGACTTTGAGTTGCTGATTCCTCGAGATGGCAAAGAGCTCACGGTGATGCCAGTGTACGGATGCGGTGTATAGTAGGTGTATCAAGGTGGGGGTGACTGCTGATTTCTTGAAATGGCAGAGTACTCAAGGTTGGCAGGTGGCTGTAGTTGGCAGTCGGCTTGGCAGTTTGATTAAGATGATTCACCATGACGATGACTCAAAGTAATACGCCGGAGGACGAGCTGCTTTGAGTCCAGGATATATTGAGGTGGGATACCTAGGTGTCGTCAACGCGTAACAAAAGTGTTTCCAACATCGAGTAACTATTTATAAAATTCAATCGACAATTGAAGAAGAATATTGAATATCTCGTTGTCTTGGCTGAGCGTAAGGCAAATCCTCTTTTGCATGTTGATGTGAATAGTCAGTGTCTGTTTAAATGTTTCTGAGTCCATGGTTTAAAGGATAAATGTATTGAAGTCATCAGGTTTTAATTTTTGTAAATTTATTCAAACAGTAAACAGACAACTTAATTATCGTGACTCTAGCTTTGAAGAAAGAATTTATTTAGAATATAAAGTAAAAACATTAAAAAGTGAATAAGGGCGCGTATAAAATCATTAGATCTACTTACCTATGCAGCGAATCCAACTAATTCTCCACAGAAAAGACTAGCAATGCAGTCGCAAAGAAAAACAGTTCTGTCCTTGTTTTTAGACCAGCTTGACAACCATAAGTTAGGAATAGCGCAGCAAATGAGACGTGTATGAGTACTATGAGCTTAGACACGCGAAGCTTCCCTCAGTGACTGAGTCAGCTGATACAGCTGGGCGGGAATGTCCTTATGTAGTCAGTCTTCTAACACTTAAATAATAGTTTTCATATCTAGGAGCACAAATGGTTGTTTTTCGGGGAACAATCGTGTTTTACAAACGAGGCGAATAATAATATTGCGGCCCTGAAGACGCTTTTGCTAATAAGGTAAAACAACGGTTTTTATCATGAAGGAAACAAAATTAAAAGTTATAAGTATTAATCATGGCATTGGATATACATTTGAACAGAGTATAAGGACCGGAAGTAGTTTATGATATCACCATATGTATTTTCTTGATCGGAGCAACAAGGCAAACTCAACTATGATTTCGGAAATAGACTGGTTATTTCAACGAGTATTCCTACACACACCAATCAAAAATGAGAGCCATTCGCAATCAATCTTAAAAACTTTATTAACCATGAACACGTATGGAATGTGAGAAACCTAATATGTGTAATCGCTAATCAACTCGAAGAGAGGACCATAATTAAGACAGCTTCAGATTCAGTCTTTGAGAGACCTTCACATTCAAAGGCACTTTCATCTATATATACATGATTTTCTAGTACGTCAAGAGCAGGCAGCCAAGCAACTACAGAAACTTACCAAGAATTTCAGCTGAACAGGAATACTTGATACAGGATATTTGAAATATTCAAAACTATTCTTTCATCTTCTCGTCCATGACATTTATAGATGATGCTGTTGCCAGAGTATGTCCAAAGCAAGTAGACTAGGTCATACAGAAGCTTACCCAGGGTTGAGTCTCAATAGTAATTGACAATTTGAAATATTCAAAACTATCCTTTCATCTTCTCGTCCATGACATTTATAGATGATGCTGTTGCCAGAGTATGTCCAAAGCAAGTAGACTAGCTCATACAGAAGCTTACCCAGGGTTGGGTCTCAATAGTAATTGACAATTTGAAATATTCAAAACTATCCTTTCATCTTCTCGTCCATGACATTTATAGATGATGCTGTGGCCAGAGTATGTCCAAAGCAAGTAGACTAGGTCATACAGAAGCTTAACCCGGGGTGAGTCTCAATAGTAATTGACAATTTGAAATATTCAAAACTATCCTTTCATCTTCTCGTCCATGACATTTATAGATGATGCTGTGGCCAGAGTATGTCCAAAGCAAGTAGACTAGGTCATACAGAAGCTTAACCCGGGGTGAGTCTCAATAGTAATTGACAATTTGAAATATTCAAAACTATCCTTTCATCTTCTCGTCCATGACATTTATAGATGATGCTGTTGTCAGAGTATGTCCAAAGCAAGTAGACTAGCTCATACAGAAGCTTACCCAGGGTTGGGTCTCAATAGTAATTGACAATTTGAAATATTCAAAACTATCCTTTCATCTTCTCGTCCATGACATTTATAGATGATGCTGTTGCCAGAGTATGTCCAAAGCAAGTAGACTAGGTCATACAGAAGCTTACCCAGGGTTGGGTCTCAATAGTAATTGACAATTTGAAATATTCAAAACTATCCTTTCATCTTCTCGTCCATGACATTTATGGATGATGCTGTTGCCAGAGTATGTCCAAAGCAAGTAGACTAGGTCATACAGAAGCTTACCCAGGGTTGAGTCTCAATAGTAATTGACAATTTGAAATATTCAAAACTATCCTTTCATCTTCTCGTCCATGACATTTATTTGTGGTGAAATGTAGTGCCCCGACGTCCTTTACCTCATTTCCTTCAAGGCACAATTAAGCACTCGTTCCAACGACCTCTTCGCCAGGCAACATTATGGGACAAACTATGCAGCGAACAGCGCGGTGCCACGCCTACTTTCTGTAAAAAGGTTTTTGCCGGCAAAACCCTGCCTCTGTCCGTCTATCTATTTCACGATAGTGTGAGAACTTTGAAGTGGAAATTGAAATGTGCAGTGCTTTCAACTTAAGTTGTCCACTTTGTATCGCTCGTTATATTTACAATATTTTTGCTAACTTATTACTGTAAATTTGTTATTGATTTATATATTTCTTGTTATTTTATGCTATAGTTTATTGTTTTATTGTTGTTTTTACACTATCTTTAACGTTACTGTTTTCCTATCGTTGCGTTACTGTTTTGAAATATTTACTTAAATCTATATTTTTTAGTCATATACTATGGTTTATTTAGTCATAATATTGTCATAGTCTACTTGTAATAGAGTTAGTGACTTTGTCTTTTGGTCTGAAACTAACTTATTGCTATCACTATTGTTATTTTAATGGTTATTTATCTTGCTTTAATAATTATTAGATAAGTTTCCTATTGCTTTTAGTTACTATTATTTTAGTACACTGTTCTGTCACGTGTCTAATTAGCCGCCCACACGTCCATTTATCCTTAGGCACCTATTTACTGTTAGGTTAAGTTGCTTGTAAGTTCACTATCATTATAATCCTAGTTTATAGATAGAATGGAGATGTATGTCCGTTGGAAATAAATAAATGATGCCGTTACCAGAGTATGTCCAGAGCAAGCAGACAAGTCCACAAACGAGCTTACATAGAGTAACTGACTACATTGACATTCAGTGATGTTGTTACCAGAGTACTCCATAGCAAGCAGTACAAACGAGCTTACCTAGTGTTTAGACTCAACAGTAACTGACTATTACATTGACATTCAATGATGTTGTTACCAGAGTACGTCCATAGCAAGCAGACAAGTCCACAAACGAGCTTACCTAGTGTTTAGACTCAACAGTAACTGACTATTACATTGACATTCAAGGATGATGTTGTTGCTCCAATACTTCAACTCTAGCAACCTAGGCTCTCAAAATAAGATGAACAGTTTAGGTTCAAAAGACAATTGCTTCATTCCAACTTACTCACTCATCCCATCCATGATACTCATGGTTAGACAGCGGTTTTATACGTCAAGAGCTAGCGGAGTAATATACAATGGAGAAAGAAATATACAACTCTGTTTATACCTATTTTACAGTTTGTAAATATTTAAGAACTCTGTGTTACACTTTTCTTTCATCTCGTCGCACATGATATTTACATATATGGCTAGACGGTTGTTATTCTCTTCAATATGTCAAGAGCAAGCACCCAAGTGCTAACAAAGTGAATGAATTAAGAATTTACCAGTCGTTATGGCTCAGCAGTCAAGAGCTTTGTGGTAACCACCCATTCTTATACTGGTTACCATAAAAATTCTTGGCTAGACATGTTTATTCTCTTTCATATGACAAGAGCAAGCACCCAAATGCTAACAAAGTAACTTTATTAAGAACTTACAAGGTGTTATGTGTCAAGAGCTTTGAGTTAACTACCCTTTCTTAAACTGGTTACTATAAAATTCTTGGCTAGACATGTTTATTCTCTTTCATATGACAAGAGCAAGCACCCAAATGCTAACAAAGTAACTTTATTAAGAACTTACAAGGTGTTATGTGTCAAGAGCTTTGAGTTAACTACCCTTTCTTAAACTGGTTACTATAAAATTCTTGGCTAGACATGTTTATTCTCTTTCATATGACAAGAGCAAGCACCCAAATGTTAACAAAGTAAATTTATTAAGAACTTACAAGGTGTTATGTGTCAAGAGCTTTGAGTTAACTACCCTTTCTTAAACTGGTTACTATAAAATTCTTGGCTAGACATGTTTATTCTCTTTCATATGACAAGAGCAAGCACCCAAATGTTAACAAAGTAAATTTATTAAGAACTTACAAGGTGTTATGTGTCAAGAGCTTTGAGTTAACTACCCTTTCTTAAACTGGTTACTATAAAATTCTTGGCTAGACATGTTTATTCTCTTTCATATGACAAGAGCAAGCACCCAAATGTTAACAAAGTAAATTTATTAAGAACTTACAAGGTGTTATGTGTCAAGAGCTTTGAGTTAACTACCCTTTCTTAAACTGGTTACTATAAAATTCTTGGCTAGACATGTTTATTCTCTTTAATATGACAAGAGCAAGCACCCAAGTGCTAACAAAGTGAATGAATTAAGAATTTACCTGGTGATATGGCTTAACAGTTAAGAGCTTTGAGTCAACCAACATTTTTATACCGATTACCATGACATTTTTCACTAGACATGTTTATTCTTTTTAATCTGTCAAGAGACAGCATCCATATGCTTACAAAGTGAATGAATTACAAATTTACCGGTGCTAAAGCTCAATAGTCAACAGCTCTGTTTCAACCTTCCCTTTCATTCCGTCGTCCTTGGCTTTCATTGGCGCTTTAGGTAACAAATTCTTCAGGTAAGATTTTTATCTCTGTTCTTTTTTTAGAGTTAATTATTATCTATATATACTTTATTTTTAGAGTTGATAAATATTGACGGTAACGATAAAAATACCCCCTCCCCAAAAAGCACCCAAGCGTTAACAAAGTGGATGCATACAGAATTTACCAAACGTTAAGGGTCAATAGTCGAGGACTTTGTGTTAACCTCTCTTTTCATCCCAGCGACCATGACATTCATGGCTTAACGGAGTTATTCTCTTTAATATGTCAAGAGCAAGCACCCAAGCGCTAACAAAGTGAATGCATAAAGAATTTACCAGACGTTAAGGGTCAATAGTCGAGGACTTTGTGTTAACCTCTCATTTTATCGCAGCGACCATGACATTCATGGCTTGTCGGAGATATTCTCTTTAATATGTCAAGAGCAAGCACCCAAGTGCTAACAAAGTGAATGCATAAAGAATTTACCAGATATTAAGGGTCAATAGTCGAGGACTTTGTGTTAACCTACCTTTTCATCCCAGCGACCATGACATTCATGGCTTGACGGAGTTATTCTCTTTAATATGTCAAGAGCGAGCACCCAAGCGCTCACAAAGTAGAGGAACAAAGAACTTACCCAGTGTTGAGGTTCAATAGTCAATGGCTTTGTTTCAACCTTCCCTTTCATTCCGTCGTCCTTGACATTCATGGACGCTTTAGACAACTAATTCTTCAGATTTATATCTCTGTTACGGAGAAATAAAATAGTTTATTTTTAGAGGTAATTAATACTGACGGTGACGATGTAAATAGTCATTTTTTACGTTCCTCATTGCTACTTAAATAAACCACGTTTGTGAACAATAATTATTACTGTCTTAAATTCATAAAATATTCATTATTCTTAAATATTCGCCTGATAAACTTGTTAAAGAATTCAAATAAGAAAATCTCGTTCGGCGTCTTTCCTCACTATTCTATGAGCAACTTTAAATCCAACATTATTAAACACTTTGAGGAAGTGTACATTCATCTTCAAACAAATGTAATCTCGTAATCTATACTATTATACAGGGTGTCATGTAACTCTCTGGACAAAAGTAAGCCGCTTTAACACAAGATCAAGACAAACACATTTTACCGTATGAACATGGGTATCCGGTGCTTAGTTTCCCATCTGTCTGTCTGTATTGTTTTTATAACAAAAAATAATATATTAAAAATAATTAATAAATTACATTTTACCGAATTTACGGGAATATTCATGGTAACAAAGCCAGTTACTACAACTTTTATGATATTTCTTATGATATAGTAGTTCTAAATTGTAAATAAATTATCGTAGTATACAGCGTCCAAATTATATAGACTGCTACGCGTGAATAGTGAAACAGATAAAATCCTGCCTGCGCTTTCCCCAGAATCCGACAATTTCCGCCAGGCATTCCCTAGCAGGCTGGCAGTTTAGGAAAGCTGATTTTCTAACTTCAATCTGTTCAAATAAAACGAGTTTTTCCCCAATATAATCAGATTTTTGTAGATTCAATTCCCACATTTCTGTCTTTGCAATCGTCTCTCTCTACATCCACACGAAACCTAATAAGAATAAAAGAACACATTTTCTGTTTTTTTTTTTTATATATATTAAGAAATCATTTTTATTTTTTTAACGTAGTCATTGATAACTAACAATTTTTTTTCGCACATCAATTGCAAATTTTGAACAGTTAATTTATATAGGCATATTAACTTTAAATAGATATACAGTGTACATACCTGGTTTCTATAATACATCATCTATAAGAGAGTAAAAAATAATATTTAAATACTTTTTTATGTATTTGTATACGATCTCATAAGATTACACGTATCCAATTTAATAATAAACTTGATTTTCATAAATTGCCTTGTTTTGATTGTTGATTTCATAGGACCTTCAAGAAATATATAATCTGAGGTTACCAAAGTAATAACCAACATTAGTAAAAAATACTGTATTTGTCCGTAAGATTTCTCAAGAACAACTGAACCTATTATGTTAAAATTCAGTATGCAATCATAACTAATAATTCGTAAATAACACAAGGGGTAGAGGTTTAGTGGGAGTTTGTACAACAATTAAAATCACCTCTGAAACTGATGAAATAGTAATCTTTTATTATATTAGTTACACAAACATCTGTAAATAATTGGGTCTCGGTGTTAAGACGTCAGTTTGCGTTTTGATATGCAGCATTTTAAATTCGTGACAAAGTTTCTAATTTTAATGTTTGACAATAACGTCTTGCTGATACTACTTTTTTTAAATTAAGTAACTATATTTTGGAATATTAGATGAGGCAAACTTTGGTACAATAAATTTATAAAGGTTTTCAATTGAAAAAAACCTATTTTTGAAAAATTCACTTTGGAGCAAGTAAGTACAAATATTGAATGTTTCTTTTAAAACAATACATTTATTTGACATAGTTGGAGAATGTGTGGAAGAATATAATTAATTAGTTAGCTCAAATAGGGAAGTGAGGTATGAATTTCATATCATTTGAAGAGTGCCTGCTTCTCATTATAGGATTAATTAACAAATTGCTAAATAGCCAAATCTACAGTATTAAATGGTTTCTGAGCTATTTTGGTGGAAAATTATCGTGAATAGATAATAATGTCGATGTTACACAGCAAAATTTTAATACATTCCTGAATGCACATACAGTATACCATGATTATACTTTTAAATAGATTTTATTGTAGAAGAGACTTCAATTTCGTGAAATGTAGAAAAATTACCAGGACTCAATCCAAGACATGATTTACTTTCTGTTCTACTCTTTCTATGTTATGGTCAAGCAGTATATGCGTTTTTTTTTATTTACTTACCACATATTACTGTCATTTCTACGCGTATTACACCTGGATAGTTATTTTACAGTGACAGCGACAGATGACATATGATATAGAGTCAGAGTGAGAGTTGTAAGATCATAACTTTTATCCTTATATAGTTTTGTTAATAATCATAAGAGAATTAAATATCAAGGGAACTAATAAAGTTCCCATACAGATTTAAACATTAAAAATCCCAATCAAGTTTCAAAATCGATTGAAGTACCTATGCTGTGTCTAATGATTTATATTTTGTTCACAAATTAATGTTGGGAAATTCTTAAATTACATGAAACTGGAATTGATGTCGATTGATTGTGATTTTTGTTTGAATGAACCGAGTTATTGGTACATGTGAATGGATTAGTAGGCTTAATTTGTTTTTACTTGAATTGAAAATATAAACTATTGCGGTGTAATTAATTCAGAAGTTTTAAAAAATATATTCATTTTTGGTTTTTACGGGTCTCTCCACAGAGTTAGGTTTATCTTTAGTTTATCAGTTTAGGTTCTCTTATGTTAGGTTTTATAAGCAATACAGGTAAATACTACAAAACCAGAAATAAAATTGCAAAGCGATAGTCTAAATTTGTGGCTCATGTATGTTTTTAAAACACGGATAGATAACACTTAAAATGTACAGTAATTTATTAATAACCGGTCGAAAGTAGAATAGCAGAAAATATAAAAAACCTAAAATTACCATAAAATACCCAATGAAAATTGCAGCATTAATTTATTACTGAATTGTAGAAGTGATCATCATCTATATATCAAATAGACATAAATCCTTAGCACTTTGAATAGTACTCCCGCAAAGAATTCGGGAGCTGCGGTAATCCCGATAGCCATGCGGGAGGTGCTATTGCGCTAGTTTTCACAATGACGTTTCGTGTTGAATAATATCTCACCTAAATTTCGTGTACCAACTAGCAATGGATAAGAAAGACTAAATATTTTCTGTCGATACCACTAGATCACAGTTACACCTTTGTTTTTCTTTTCAGTTCCAATTTACCGCCATGTGATAGTGTTGTATCAGTTGTTCCAAGTATACAACTGATTCTATTTCTGTTTTGTACGTTATTATATCTGATTATGTCGTAAAACTGATTTTTACGTTGTCAGTTAATCTGATAGTTTTTAAACGTTTTGTTGTGTTTACCGTGGGTAAATAAACGTGGATGTTTGTGTAATTACTGACCGTGTAAATGCATAAGTGTAGTTAGTGCAAGCGTTTTGTGTAGTTATTGATGGTGTGTACAATGGCATGAGAATGCTATACGTTCAGACAAAACTTTAGCAGAGATTAATATGAACGAGGAAAATGACTCGATAATGACTGGATAAATATAACTTATTAGGGCACTCTTAAAGAGAAATAAAGAACCAATCAGAGGGTTAATAAGCTAGAGTCAAACAATAGTTATCTTCTACAAAAAACTTTTTACGGTAGTTGTTCACTGACTTGTCTCCTGATTTTAAACAAAACGTGTTTGTAAAAAATAATAATAAATTTCATAAATATTCACCTGATAAAACTGGCTTGTAAAAGAATTCAAATATACAAATATCATTCGGCGTCTTCCTCTCTGTTCTATGAGCAACTTTTGAAATCATAAATATTAAATGCTTTGAGTAAGTGTACATTTGTCTTCAAACAGATAATTTCTGTACAGACCACGTAATCTATACTGTTACACGTATAAATCTAATGATATATGTGTGTATGTGTCAAGAAGAGTAGGAAAATAATTAGAGGAGAAAATTAAAAGTTTTAATAAAAAAACTTACAATTGAGCAAATATTAATTATGCAGTACTGTAATGCAGATAGCTAAGGAAATTTACTCTCTGACTTTAAATAAACAATAAATTTATATAATTTGTTATAAAACCTAGTTTAGTTGTCTTTTACAGAAGTAGTATTCCAAACTTGTGTACGTATATATATTTTCATGAGAGAAAATCCATTTCTCCGAAACGAGGTAAACTCTACTATGGCACAAAAAAACTAAGACCGGAATAAATTAAAATGGCCAAAAATAAACACTTTTGGAATTTTAGAAGAATATATAAATGAATATCGTGGCAACAAGGCAAACTGAAAGTGGCGTCAGAAATATAATTCACTCGAACCAGAAGGGCTCGAATACACGTGAAAAGCCTACGAAACTGCGTGCAAAGTCGAGGGTAACTGCTAATATAATAATATTATAAAATAAAACATGATCGTAAACGCCCAAGGAAAGCTTTACCAACTGTCATTGTGTTAATTAAACATAACTGCTTTCATTTACTGATTTCAATGTGACAGCTTAATAGTCTAGGAGCCGAAAGCCAATTTCCATTGCATAATCACACGTCCTGGATTTTCATGAAATCGATAGAGGAATTTTTCCTAAGTAACGAAATCGATCGTCACCCACGACAGTTTGGAGGGTTGAAATGGAAAGGTATTAAATTTATTTGATTAAATATGAGTACGCGACTAGGAAGCCGCCCTACTGGTCTAGAATACTTCACGTGTTTGAGCTATTTAATAAAATGTAATGAAATGTTGCACAGCTTTCGAGCTTTATTATTTGTGCTTATATAAACCCTTCTTCAGGGTTCCAAGAACTTTCAATATTCTAAAAATAGAAGTTTGAATACTTTCCAATGACTATCACGTAAGAGTGTTTGGTAGAAAATTTAAAAATAATACGCCTATGACGTCACTGTTATTCAGCAGAACATTACAGTAAAATCTCAACCGTCCGGTCCTTAACCAATAATTAACAAAAGAGAGGAACTGACCACCAGGTGTGCATGAGTCTTCAGGCATAACCATCAATATGTTACAATGCTGATATAAACTTTCACAAAATCCTTTTGCTATTTACAGGTCAATTTAATAAAAACAATTATAAGGATTCTATTATAGTTTACATGTTTCAGGAGTCAAGTATACTACCTCTAATCTCATATGACCAATAATTATGTATAATTCTAAATCCATTAATAAGAAAAAGATGGAAAGGGGCTTATTGGAATTTGGACGTAAAAAATTAAGTCATTAAGTAATAGATACAGGGCAAGGAAGTTCAAGGAATAAATTGAATCCAAGCGTAGATCAAACTATGCCTCAATGTTTTATGGGTGTCAATGACATTCAAAGTCAAACTGAAATACTTTAAATCACACATTATCAAATAGTAACAACAATATTACAAGGCCATTTGGGTCCACATATACTACCTGAAGCCAGAGCGATTTATTTAATTTAGTCGAGGTCTTAAATTTATATTTGTACTGTAAAAATAATTTCCACAGAACAAGTAATCCAGAAATAGATTACGAATATAACTAAAATGTTTTTTTCAATAACTGACGCTAATGTGTGGTTATAGTTTGATATTGGTTTTGGTATACAATAATGGAACTATATCGGGCGAGTGCCGATGCCGAGCGGTCTAAGACGTCAGACATTGGATCTGAGTTACATATAGCGCTGGCTCAAATCCTGCCTGTGGCCGTTTTTATCAGTACCATCAAACCTTGCACTGTATAAACTGCCCTCCTTATTCGTTTGATAAGATCCTCGCAAAGGCCTGTAGTCCATAAGGATGGACAGAATAAGGCTTAAAAGGGGATCGCCCTCTCCTTAAAAAACAAATAAATACGTAGATATTAGTAGACCATTATGTAGTTAGAACTGAAAAAATTTAAATTAAATGGTAACACGGAGTTATAAAATTGGTAAGGCAGGATCGAAATATCTCTACAACTAAAGCATGACAGACTAAGCGGCAGGTATTATTAAGTAGTCATAAAGTAAGGTCAAGTCAATTAATGCAATGTCAGCGTCATATTCAATTGCCACGCGTGTACTCGTTTCTTGTTTTAATTATTGCAATATTTATTTGCTTGAGCTGTAAGGACAGGTTTTTTGTTTGTTATGAAGTAAGCTTTGGCCATATCTTATTTGGTCATATCTCTATTGAGGAAACTGCATGCCATCATAGAAACCAATCCTAAATTATATTGTTATTGTCAAATAGATATAATATCAGGTTTCTGTATTTTGCTATGTACAATCAAATCAATGTTACATTTTACTATTACAATAACACAACTTCTTCGTTAATGTTCGACGTAAAACACTGCAACATTCTTTGGCCAGGTCCGGCACTATTTATTTCACTGCACCATTTAAAACAATATTTCACGTTATCCTTCACAATCATCCTTAAACCTTGTGGGCTGAAGTTTAATGATTAATAATTGATTTAATAATTAGTACACAATGTGTAAAAACCCTGTGAACATAAAGCTAGGCCTTTCTGTACTACTGTAACCCTTCAGATTCAAGAAACACATTTTCTTTGTATTAATACATTACTAACGATGGGTATTTGAAAGGATGAAATTTTTAAGGATATTTTAATCTACATGTATTTTTATAAAACGATTATTTATATATGCTCTCTTCTTCAGGTGTAAAAATCTTAAAACACAGTGTTATGTGTTGTAATGTCCTACAACATATAACAAACACTTCACCTTGACCTTTTCAAGATACCGAGAAATCTTTAAGGTTATTCAATTATTGCATTAAAGATTATCTTCTGGATTAAATAACTAATTGTGCGCTTAGCAAATATTTTATATTCCAAATTAAGTTATAGAAAAAGGCTAAACAAACATTATTCTGTTATTAATTTTACTATTATTTTTTTCTTTCTTTTTTACATCTACTTTAAAACTGCATTCTTTCCTCTTTCAAGATGCTACTGCTCTTTTTATGTGATTAAAACTACGATTAAAAAATATATTAAGTATGATTAAAAATATGATTAAAAACTGGGAATGAGAAATGAGAATTTAAGCTCTTCAGGTATTTCAAACACCTCATTAGTGTCTGGCTGGCACTAGCTTAGGCTTTACAGTGATCACTCCAGTTGGCGACAGTATCATCGTTGGTTTACAGTCTTAAATGTTATCAACGATATAAGGCTACTATGATGTTGCAAAGCCTTTAAACGCAGAATGCAATATTATGTATGGAACGTATGAAATGTCAAGTATACGAAGATGCGAGACAAAGGTTGTGAGCTCACACATTAACTTAGCTTGTTAGTGCTGTAGTTCTGGGCTTCACTGTAATTACCACAGTTAGAGACAATCTCATCACCAAGTCCACATCAAAGATTGTTAAAAGAGAGTTAATTATGAGGATATATGTATGGTTCATTGTAAATTCAATAATCCAAAGCCTCTACACAGAGTATTCTGCATTATGTGTGAAAAGGGTGGAATGTCAAGTATATGATGATGGAAAACAGTGGTCAAGAGTTACACATTAACTTACCTCGTTAGTTCCGTAGCTCTGGGCTTCACTGTAATTACCGCAGTTAGAGACAATCTTATCACCAAGTCAACATCAAAGGTTGTTGAAAGAGAGTTAATTATGAGGATATATGTATGGTTCATTGTAAATTCAATAATCCAAAGCCTCTACACAGAGTATTCTGCATTATGTGTGAAAAGGGTGGAATGTCAAGTATATGATGATAGAAGACAGTTGTCATGAGTTACACATTAACTTACCTCGTTAGTTCCGTAGCTCTGGGCTTTACTGTAATTACCACAGTTAGAGACAATCTCATCACCAAGTCCACATCAAAGATTGTTAAAAGAGAGTTAATTATGAGGATGTATGTATGGTTCATTGTAAATTCAATAATCCAAAGCCTCTACACAGAGTATTCTGCATTATGTGTGAAAAGGGTGGAATGTCAAGTATATGATGATGGAAAACAGTGGTCAAGAGTTACACATTAACTTACCTCATTAGTTCCGTAGCTCTGGGCTTTACTGTAATTACCACAGTTAGAGACAATCTCATCACCAAGTCCACATCAAAGATTGTTAAAAGAGAGTTAATTATGAGGATGTATGTATGGTTCATTGTAAATTTAATAATCCAAAGCCTCTACACAGAGTATTCTGAATTATGTGTGAAAAGGGTGGAATGTCAAGTATATGATGATGGAAGACAGTGGTCAAGAGTTACACATTAACTTACCTCGTTAGTTCCGTAGCTCTGGGCTTCACTGTAATTACCACATTTAGAGTCAATCTCATCACCAAGTCCACATCAAAGATTGTTAAAAGAGAGTTAATTATGAGGATGTATGGGTCATTGTAAATTCTGTATCCTAAAGCCTCTACAAAGAGTATTCTGTATTATTTCTGAAAATGGGAGAGTGTCAAGTATAGGAAGATGCGAGACAATGGTCGTGAGTTACACATTAAAATACCTCGTTAGTGCCAGGGCCGCAGTAGCTTTGGGCTTTACTGTAATTACCACAGTTAGAAACAATCTCATCACCAAGTCAACATCAAAGGTTGGTGAAAGAGAGTTAATTATGAGGATGTATGGGTCATTGTAAATTCTGTATCCTAAAGCCTCTACAAAGAGTATTCTGTATTATTTCTGAAAATGGGAGAGTGTCAAGTATAGGAAGATGCGAGACAATGGTCGTGAGTTACACATTAAATTACCTCGTTAGTGCCAGGGCCGCAGTAGCTTTGGGCTTTACTGTAATTACCACAGTTAGAGACAATCTCATCACCAAGTCAACATCAAAGGTTGGTGAAAGAGAGTTAATTATGAGTATGTATGGGTCATTGTATATTTTATAATCCAAGCCCTCTACACAGAGTAGTCTGTATTATTTATGAAAAGGGTGGAGTTTCAAGTATAGGAAAATGGGAGACAATGGTCGTGAGTACACATTAACTTACATCGTTAGTGTCTTAGCTCTGGGCTTCACTGTAATTACCACAGTTAGAGACAATCTCATCACCAAGTCCACATCAAAGGTTGCTGAAAGAGAGTTAATTACGAGGATGTATGGGTCATTGTATATTCTATAATCCAAAGCCTTTACACAGACTAGTCTGTATTATGTATGAAAAGGGTGGAGTGTCAAGTATAGGAAGATGGGAGACAATGGTCGTGAGTTACGCATTAAGTTACCTCGTTAGTGTCAGGGCCGCAGTAGCTCTGGGCTTCACAGTAATTACCACAGTTTGAGACTTTCTCACCGCCAAATCACATCAAAGGCTGCGGGAAGATAGTTGATTATGAGGAAAGTTAGGCCGTTATAAAATCTAAATTGAAAAGCCCCTGCCCGGGTATTGTTTATTGTGTGGTGAAGTGTCGTCTATGTGATGAGTGGTAATGTTAGTGAACTCACACAATAGCTTACCTCATTAGTGCCTAGGCCATGATGGCTCAGAGCTTGTTTAATAATTACCGCAGAACGAGAGAGGCTTATCGTAGGATCGCCTTGTGAAGGGTGGCGGGAAGATAGTTAATTATGAACAACGATCTATTATAAAAATCTATATTACAAAGTATAACAGGGGGAAAATGTGAAGTAGGTTAGAAGAGAGACAATCAATGATCGCAATCTCATTAAGTTACATCATCAATCTGTAATCATGGTAGCGTTAGGTTTAACAGTTTTAAAAGTTAAAGGAGATCATATCCTTAAGTATTTCCTCAAAAAAATATATAGTAACCACTGTTATAATTTCAATTTATAAATGAATATTAAGATAGGTTCGTGCACGGCTCTGGTAAAAGTATTGCTACCAAAATCTAGTGCATTCATTTCTCGAAGTCGATAATTCAACGACAGTATGAAATCACCGTCTTAAACCTAATGAACATAACGTCGGCAAGGTGAATAGAATTGAATTTTGACAATGAATGTTGTTATGGAAGACGCCAAATCGAATTGGAAGAACAAGATGCATTCCATCGTCATTGATATTGCTACCAGATCAAGGTGTAGATGTTAGAGGGATTACACTTACAAGAACCGCTTACCAAGTCACCGTATTCAAAAAAGGGCAAATATTGACACAAATGGTACCATTAACCCTCCCAGGTCAAAAGTCAGGGATTGAATAAAATAGCAATAACAAATTGCATTCCATATTTAACTTACTTCCCAAAATGTGAAGTGCCTTTCTTCATATATGAGGTCCTTTTTCATCTCGTATGTCCACCGATTATTCCAAAACTACTGAACCGATTTGGATGAAACATTTTTTAACGGAAGAGGGCTGATCCATAAGAGTGCCCACCTAAGTTTGTGTATGGATTGGTCAAGTATCTGACCAGGAAATTACTTTGTTTAATTCGAATGACCATAACTAACCTTACACATGCTAGGAAACATATCGATGTTCATTATAATGGTCCGAGTAACGCCATGTTGGAAACAATGTGTAATTCCTGTTGGAGCAATGAGGCAGGATTGAAGTTAAAACCAACACATATTACCTAAGCATAACATAAATCTGACTGGAGCAACGAAAGAAGGTTGCTTGCTGAGACTGGAATTTTTCAAATTACCATTTGATTCCTCAGAGGTGCTATAGAAAGCGTCTCAGGTTACATCAGAATTCCAAATCCCTCTAAATTCCTCTAGGAGTTCATTGAAATCTACCGAGATGGAATAAGTTGCTAAGATTTATAATTATTTTAAAGACCATAACTTAAATCACAGATACTAAGGAATTTATTCAACATTATTCAAACATACTAATCGTTTGAGTTGCATTTCCATTTGAATCTTTAATCTGTATTGAACAGTAAGATGGGAGATAGTACTGAAAATAATGCTTCTCAAATAAACATAGCTTACTCCATAGACACTTGGGACATATTCCTACTTATATCCAGATTCCTAATGCGGCATTTGAAACATGACAAAGAGCGATGAGATAGAAAATGTTGCCGAGATGTAATTTTATAGCTATTACTGTCATTTACCTCATGGATACAGAGATATATTTAAGTAAAACAGTATGGAATGTCAAGGTTCTTAGACTGGATTAAATGAAGAAGCTCCATTAAGAAACGGCACGTTCTCCTACAAAATAACATGTCTACTAAATTGAGTCACCAAATGTTGGGCTTTAGTCTCCGAATTTCTTGATCTATATCCATAATTATGAAGAGAACACACAACATAAGTGACTAAATATTAAAATATAATCCAATTTTTACAGTAAAATTAAATCTAATTGAATACTTGTTCTAAAATGAAGGAACTAAACGAATTTTAATTTTACGAAATGAGCTATAAAAAGTTGTTTAAAGCCAATGCCACACAATTTTGAAGGAGGTGCCAAATTTTAAGTATAAGTAAAGAAGTAGAGTTAAACATATCTTCACAAGTTACCGCATAAAATCACACTAATCCTATTATGCAAAGTAATGGAGGGTGAGAAAATGGTCCCTATTTGCAACCCAATATCAAAGGTATGCTTCGTGTCTAGTCATTCTTGAAACTCCTGTCATAATTTCCCATACAAATGTTTATTGGACTTACACAATTCTGACCATCTCAACATCATATTCGAGGAACTAACAAGGGGATAATGCCCTCAACACATGGCACATATAAAACAAATATATATATATATATATATATATATATATATATATATATATACTGACTTATAGGAACAGTATGATTCAGTTTAGTATACAAAGGTCAAAGTTCCAAAATTCTCTCCTCCAGGACAGTTCACTTCTGGCTGGTTTATACCTTCCAGTTGAACCCACAATGAGCACATAAAAAACCGATGTGTTACTTAAATGAAAATAGCATATAATTGATTCAATATATTGCTTCTATGGAGACAAGAAACAAAGAAGATATAAATATTGCACGGGGTTGATTTTCTTTCACAAATATACTACATATGATGGTAATATTGAATGGCTACGACACATAGACCATAACTATTACAATATTATATTATCAATAAAGTTCGTGAGAGTTACTCAACAAAATAAAATTATATTTTGACTTTATAGTTTAAAATTTTGAATTCCCATTAAATACATAAGGAAATTAACTCCATTTAACCTTTGATTAGACATTCATGTTACGTTCATCGTAGTATAAACGATTGTAATCTCATAAACTACTAGATAAATTCTATAGATATTTATAATAAATCATATTTCTCGCTAATACATCATTACATTTTCCAAATTCAAGTCTTCATCCAGGTCTTTAATTTTTTTAAAGCAATGACTGAAATCTTGTAAATTAATATACAGATATAACGGAATTCTGTATATACAGACATGTCAAACTCATAAGTTCTCATAGACACTGTTTCACTCTTCAGGGCCCTTATCCGCTGGCCTATAAACGTGGACATTCCATGACTCGGAAGTAATAATAATAATAATAATTCTTTATTGCAGTAAAACAATTAACAAAATTGTAATGCAAGCGTCATATATCATAATATTGATTAAAAATCTATTAACTAAACCCATCTTACGTTATCATAGGCACAGTCAATTCCACATATTAATGTGTGAACCTAAAAATATATTGTATTTTGCACGTTTTGGATATCAGAAAAGGAGAAATAGAATAATAATAAAGTGCTAATTTTCATCCCAGCTGCCCATCGTAAACTCATCAACGGAGTAGAATGCCTTTGACAACAACAATTGTCTTAATCGAGATTTGAATTGTTGTTTGAGTTCATTAATTCGTTTGAGAATAGTTGTTTCAGAAAAGTAGAAATATTACAATGGTATTTCAACTCTACTCTTGTACTGCTGGAAATTCTATGTGAAATCAGTTGGAAACACCTAGAAATCGTAATTTAGGGTTTCCTTCAATACGTTAGCGCTTTTGAGAAACTAGGTGTTTATATATTTCTAGAATAAAACGTATACCAAACCAAATGGAGAGTAAACGAAAAGCAGGGTTTGCTAGAAATGAAAAATAGAGGAAGCGGTCGGAATAAAGGTGGCTTAAGAAATTGGATTGCAGCATTTGAGCGGAGCAGGCAGCGGGGTGGGCAGTGGCGAGGCGACTGACGAGGCCCACGGGACATTCTCGCCTCTCGGCTCTCCGGCCGTGACTCTCTCTGCACGGATTTTACTCGATTATTCACGATTAGATTCTTCATTATATAAACACAATACAACGAAAGGGTTGCATGGCTTGATTAATTCAAATCCCAGTATAATTTATACCTATACAAGGGTTGTTTATCAATTATTTCACAATTTGTGTGGTAGACCAATCTTTAATACTGTCTCTAAGGTAAATAATGCTTCCAGGTTTAAAGAGGAATTGAAATCCATTAATATTGATATGAAACAAGAAGTATGCTTCCTATAATAAGTTCGTAATTATCGTAATACCATCGTAATTAATTTCAGCATTCGGTTAAATGTAAACAACTTTTTATAAATACAGATAAAAGCGTTATCTAAAACACACACACACACACACACACACACACACACACACACACACACACACACACACACACACACACACACATTACTGTATTATGTTATTTAAAAGGTCCACGTGTGTATATCTAATTGTTTATTATTTATTTATTTAGAGGTTAATGTACACTGATGATGGTTAAAAACAGAAACACGCGTATGTAATAAAAAGGTTTTTAAAAGGGTTTTAATAACTTTCATTACATTAATATATATATATATATAGTATCAGGCTTTGAAAAGGAAATGAAGACTTACCATTGTAGCCAAGCATTGCTATACTTAATCCTTCTAGTTTAACGTCGGCCTTGTTACTTGTATCCATCGAAGACTTTAAAGAGTAAAGATTATAGGACCATCATAATTTCAATATTTAGTTAAATCTAAACTACTTTTTCTAAATACAGATAAAAGAGATCTCTACCATATTTATTATTCGGCTTTGTAAAGAAATGCAGACTTGCCATCATAGTCAAGAATTGCCATACTTCACCCTTCCAGTTTAACGTCGGCCTTGTTACTTGTATCCATCGAAGACTTCAAAGATTAAAGATTATAGGACCATCGTAATTTCAATGTTTTCTTAAATCTAAACGAAATACATATAAAAGCGTTATCTACCAGAAATATTATCAGGCTTTGAAAAGAAATGAGGACCTGCTATCATAGCCAAACATTACCAAACTTCACCCTTCCAGTTTTAAATTACAGCAATAAAATAATTATAACCACAAATTGATCCATCATACTGTCTAATTAAAATTAAAGATATTGTTACTTCTAATTAATATTATGAGGCATTATTTCACATAGGCATTTTCCAAATACATTTTTTCCCAGAGGCAATTTATCAGTTCCGTTATCTGCATTCCACAGAGAAACGGTAAGGCCTATCAGTTGAGGAGGCCACAGTAATGAGGATGTCTGGACATCGCGTGCCCGAGGATCTGGTTATCGATCCAATACTAACCCCCACACCCTCTTACATGCTCGTTTCAATAAACTCCACCTGTTCAAAAATTTTTGAGTTGTAAAAGAAGCCAATAAAAATGTAGGTCTAACTTTCACAAGTTTTATTAACGTACAATATTCTAAAATCTTTATTTTCAATAAGTTATACGATAAGGTTAAGGTTATGTTTTATTGAAAAGGAGAAAAACGTATTAAATTTAAATCTAAATCATGCTCAACGATATTTATGTCATATTAATGCGACAGGTAATAATAGATACGTTATAAGACTACATAAATATTTCTTAATCATAAAGTAAGAAGATAATTTTAAAGATACTGATGAGGTCTTCTTTATTTTACTAAAATCGTACAATGGGTTGAAGTAGTTACAAAATAAACATTTTTTACAGTAACAGAAAGGAAAGGGAGTGCCACTGAGAAGACTATTAGAGAAGAGATTCCAAAGTATCGTTGAAATGAAAACCTAACGAATCAACACGAGTCTTCCAAAAGAGGCGCAACACGCACACAATAAACTTCCTGGTAGAGGAGGACGCTAGGTTTTTTAACTTCGGGCATGCCACCCGGGGTAGAATTTATTATAAAATGATCACTGAAGGTCACTACCTAATGGTACGTTATCATTAATGGAAGGCGAGGTTTAATATTTTCCTTTGATTGTTTGCAGAATGTAATAGCATTATATTTCAGTCGAGCGCACATTCTAGGAACTGTCGGGTCATTGGACTAGCCTAGATGAACCCTTTGAACCTCGGACGTTGGTTCTGCTGGACACAATCTATTCTCATCTACATTCACAACGTCATCGTAAGAATGTCAGAATGTCAAGTGATTTGTTATACTAGATGTCAACCTTACGAGTACATTACATTTTTGGGACTTTTACCTGTCTTTAGAAACACGAGGGCAAAGAAAACACAGTATTATTATCACAAGGGTTCTGTTTCACACCGCGTTGAAACAGTGCTTACACAAGTAAATTCTTTAAATATTTGTACTTGCTGTGAAGTGCTATCGTCAAGTAATATATGTTAAACGGAAACTGCCAATAATACGTATTCGTCTGTACAGATGAGTTAAAATGGGGGCGGGGCTGTATCGTGATTGGCTGAAGCTTAACCAGCCAAAGGCCAATAGCCAACATTGATAGATATATGGCTTTTTTATGCCAGCCTGCTAGCGTTCTGACACCTTGACGTCATCATTTCTGTTTCTGTTATTTCCTTGAATTCCTTCAATGAAAGATGATAATAGTCGACACAAATAGAGACACTGAGAAGAGACATAAATTTAGGCAATAGTACACATATATTACTGAAAATTTTATTGTAACCATATTTAAAGATATATGTATTTGTATAAACTAAATAACACTGTACGCTTATGATTGTGTTTGTGAACGATTATGGCATGTAATGCGTATGTACAACAATTTTATATTGATATTAAGTGATGTGTTAATTAATACTGCTTACTAATACTACAAATACTATAAACAGTGTAAGAATCGGAATAGTACAAATTTGATTTCTTATAGTTAAAAAAATAAATACTCAACACAATGAAAATTATTTTGTTGTAGGTATTTATTGTTTCTATGGCAATTTAAATTTATATTTATTACTAGTACTAACATAATAGCTTCACAGTATTTAATCTTAATTCATGTTGTTTCATTGCTAACCATATTCTTAGTCGAAACTATACTTAAAGTATTTAAATTTGTTTTGTAATTTACCATACTAGTGACTAGATAATTTAAAGGAATCGAATTTTTGATTCACTATGTCGTAACTACTATATATCTTACTGATATTCGCTGTGTTTATCTATAAATATGAAACAATGACATTTACTACAGGACGGAGCAAATATTCATGTCTAACGGAGATTAGAAACACATATTTTACGTAACTGTTAAAAATGTGCAGTATATGAACGGAACTCAGCCATACTCGTATTTAACTACCGTCTGCCACTGCCATCGAATAATCAAATCAGCTTGAAGCCGTACATGAATGTTGTGGTTGTTGATAGAATTTGGCTTGTTGCTCCTCATATTGAGCTGAAGACTTCTCCTGCTGAGATAACGTAGCTAAACATGAAAATTCGTTTCTTTTATATCTATTTTTACTTGTTTGTAAAACTATACATAGAAATGAAACAAAAGCAAAAATCGTAAACTCATACACATACTGTAACATTATTTTACAAATATATACGAACATTGTATTCATACCATCCATATTAGTCTCATTTTATATGATTTAGTAGATATAGGATAGTGTCTTTGATGTTCGACGATCAATATTTGAAATAAAATAGATTTAAGATTTTAGTTTAATTCATACAGTATAGTTTCATATACTGATTTGGTCTAGGACTGGAAATTTGCCATAAACAGATTGAAGTAGGATATGTAATTATACAAGAAATGTGCTACAAAACGCTCAGTGGGCCTAACGTCTAACGTTTACTAAAAACCGAAATGTTTAAATATACAAAGCTCTTTAGAACTCTGCACCAAATTAGAATTTTAATTTATTTGTGGCCATTTAGATTCTAACCCAACATGAACAATGTCAAAGTACAAACGCTTTTGCTACCTTTGTTGATTTTGAAATAACGGAGGTTGTCTCATTTGAATCTCATACCTATCCAAACTATTTTTAGTCTTTTGGATATTTCTATTAAATGCTCGACTTGTTTTGAATTTTATTGTTTTAAAATTAAAAAATAAAACTAAAAAGAGTTTTATGACATGCATATGTAGGATTCTGCAGGATTTCTGCTACAAAAAATATAAGAGCCTAAAAGTGTTGTTGACTTGCTATAATCTCACGGACTCATTGCGCTCGCTTGTTTCCTCGAATTCTAGTCACGGAGCGAATGGTTTGTTAACTCATGATAATGCCCAGTCTCTCCGTGTTGTTGCATTTCTTTTGTTTTCACTATATTTATGTATTGAATATATGGGTTAAATAATAAAACATATGGTCGTGCTGTCATAATACAATGGTTGTGCAAAGAATAGTTGATTAAATGTAAACTGGCTCTTTCAAGTATTATTTCGCAATTTTAGAGACAAAGTTGGAATTGTTAACTACTTCACAGGCCAGTAGGGCGTAGCACTGAAGGAATTTCGAAATAAGAATAGGCCTATATTCATCCCAGTGGCAATAAGAACGTCCTTCAAAATTTCAGTATAATTGGTTGAATGGTTTATGCATGAAAGCAAAAAAAACGAACAAAAGCACTTTCGCATTTATAATATTATTAGAATAAAATTAATTACTTTTTAAAAGAACAATGTTTATTTCAGATCACTTCAGATACTGTTTTACTGTTACAACTGTTTTTCGTACACGGTGTCTATACTGGATAACACTAATTCTCTCGTAGTTGAAGTTATTTTTGCAAACTTTTACAAACCGCTTATTAATCAGTCCTCCCCCTTATTTCTTGCCGAACCTACAGCCACTTCATCTAGAGTAATAAGTAAGTTTAGTTGAGTAGTCGGCAGGTGCCTCGCCCCACCGCGCCAGTGTAAAAGTAATCAGTCCTCCCCCTTATTTCTTGCCGAACCTACAGCCACTTCATCTAGAGTAATAAGTAAGTTTAGTTGAGTAGTCGGCAGGTGCCTCGCCCCACCGCGCCAGTGTAAAAGTAATCAGTCCTCCCCCTTATTTCTTGCCGAACCTACAGCCACTTCATCTAGAGTAATAAGTAAGTTTAGTTGAGTAGTCGGCAGGTGCCTCGCCCCACCGCGCCAGTGTAAAAGTAATCAGTCCTCCCCCCTTATTTCTTGCCGAACCTACAGCCACTTCATCTAGAGTAATAAGTAAGTTTAGTTGAGTAGTCGGCAGGTGCCTCGCCCCACCGCGCCAGTGTAAAAGTAATCAGTCCTCCCCCTTATTTCTTGCCGAACCTACAGCCACTTCATCTAGAGTAATAAGTAAGTTTAGTTGAGTAGTCGGCAGGTGCCTCGCCCCACCGCGCCAGTGTAAAAGTAATCAGTCCTCCCCCTTATTTCTTGCCGAACCTACAGCCACTTCATCTAGAGTAATAAGTAAGTTTAGTTGAGTAGTCGGCAGGTGCCTCGCCCCACCGCGCCAGTGTAAAAATAATCAGTCCTCCCCCTTATTTCTTGCCGAACCTACCAGCCACTTCATCTAGAGTAATAAGTAAGTTTAGTTGAGTAGTCGGCAGGTGCCTCGCCCCACCGCGCCAGTGTAAAAGTAATCAGTCCTCCCCCTTATTTCTTGCCGAACCTACAGCCACTTCATCTAGAGTAATAAGTAAGTTTAGTTGAGTAGTCGGCAGGTGCCTCGCCCCACCGCGCCAGTGTAAAAGTAATCAGTTGCCGACCAAATTGGATTGAGGGGCCGCCATCTTGGAAACGCTTCTATCAACAAGTTGCCAACTGGGAATATTTTCTTCTGAAATGTTTTGTGACTTTTATTCAGTTCCGCTTTTTCACGTACGATCGCGCCAAGCAAACCAGGGGTAAATATTATTTTGACGTACTATGTTTTTAATTTGATATGCAATTCAGAGATCTTGAACATTTCAAGTTTAGTAAATACTTGTAGAAGATAAGTAGTCAACAGTAAGAAGAACAATAATTCCTCTGTAAAAAACAAAAATTATTTTTCCCAAGAAGTTTTATATGATGCGTGTAAATGTTACACGCATCACGTATTGAACAAATACACTTGTTCTGAATATAAAGATAACTTTTAAAAATCGAATAATCTATTTTCCTCGAACTGGAACTTTCTTTAATATAAATACATTATTTTGTTGACGCTTTTGTAGTAAATAAGCTATATTATTGTTTTTAAATAAATTACAATACAGCTTTCATATTATATTCTATTGTTGAAGGATGGTAAACACGATCAATACCTGATATATCACCAACTGAAAGAAGTTTTACGTTTAGTAGCTGTTGTAGATTGGTAAAATTTCGTCAATGTATGTAATATTAACAAGGATTTGAGGTTACAGGCGATAACTTAATAACATCCTAGAGGGATATAGCTTTTTGTAGTCCCTCCGTTTTTGGTCTTCCAGCTACTATTAGGTTTAATACAATTCCCCTTCAAAATGAGTCCCTTATAACATTAAAAGTATAATAGAGAAGCCCGACCATATTTTTGTCTATTTTTGATAAAGACCACCGTGTAATATAAGACAAAAAATTTTGTAAGGTTTCAAACATTATGATAACATATCAGACATTCAATCGTTCTCACAACAACGATTTTGAATTGTTTGACTTCAACATTATCAAATCACAGCACTACATTAATATCTTAAATCTGAAATTTCAATAACGATAACCTATATGAATAAACATCTTTTTCAGTTACACCTTAAGCAATGCAAATTATTGCTCGTGTTTACTCAAACAACCAAACCTATAGCCCAAGTAAAAAATTGTTGACTAATTATTTTTTTAACTGAATAAATGCTAATATAATTCAAAACAAGTCTTTAATATGGTCTTTAGTATGCGATCACAATGGCTTGTAATTGCAGGTACAGTGAAATGAGGGATGACATTTTGAAAAGCTGCACAGGTTAGAGACACACGAAAACTTTATAGCATTAAACCAACATAAATTGAGCAAAACAAAACTTAACACGGTAGTATTTACTGGGTTACTTACAACTTAGCTGCTTATTGATCATTTTACCTCAAAGTCAATAGAGTTCTTCGTTGAACCTATGTACCAGACTTCAAGTCTCTAGCACTTCTATATCAAGAGTTTCGCGGAAAAAAGATAGACAAACGATGACACAATTTTTAAAATATCCTTCCTGTAGAAAAATTACTCAATTTTCAAACATATAAAGGAGGGTATATAATATTATTTTGGACATTTTCATACTTATGTTATATATGTTTGAAATCTTATACATTATGTTTAGAGAGATGTTATATGTTTTATTTTTTTAGGAATAAAACGTTATGTTTTACTTGATATTTAACATTCACAAAACATTGCTAAATAAATAAACCGTTGTAGTCCTACTTAACGGTAGAAAAATGGCAGTAAAATTAAGAAATAATAAAAAAAATTCAATGCAAAAGCCAGGAGACAAGCAGAAAATAGCAAGAAATAGTATATGCGCACTTTTTTACACGTCATAGCGGATGAATGGAGGTACGACTGGTGTTGGTTTTGGGCAACTGAAATAGAAAAACAAATACGACCTCCCGAAACGTTTAAATAATACTCGATGTTGTAAATTTTCGAGATCCTGTTATTCTTTCAAACCATCCACTTTCAATAAAGATGTGTAGAACACCTTTAAACGAAAGTATGAAGATACAGTTTCACACAACGTACTGCACGGCGCGACAGCTAGGCGGATGTTGGGCGGGAAACGGAGCGGCGCATGGCGTCAAATTAAGTGTTAATTTGGTGCTAACCAATTAGCCAGCTGAGCTACAGGTTGTAGCCTAATAGGCCTAAAAACATCCCGGTCAGAGTGCACAAGTGTGGTGTTTATTAGAACACAAATGAGTTGTTTTGTTTTATTTTAAATCGCAATATATCTCAATTTTCACCTAGAAATGTTCATTTAATTTCTTTATGGGTGTCCCTATTAAAAAGGAAATATTGGAACAATTTTAATACGCTATCAAGACAGTGAAATATAAAAATGTAACGGTAACTAAAAAATAATGATTTTGTTACAAGCAAGTGAGTTACTTAGCGGAGTACCGCCCTACTTAGAAAGACACGTTGATATAATTAATGTGCCTTGATGTGATAAACTTAAGTTTGGTTGATTAATTCTTTCCTCTAATCATTCGATCGCTTTTTTTTAAGCTTTGCAGCCTCATGATTCTCTCGTATTCGTTTTTAAAGATGTTTAGCTGTGATGTTTTAGAAAAGTAGCTCTGTCATAACTTATCACTTTACACGTAAGTTTAACGCAAATTAATCTTAGATTATTATCTTAGTTATTGATTATGTGTTACTTCAGATCAAACAATGTACGTGGGTAAATAAAAAAATCAATTTATTTCAAGTATTATTATTAATAATAACGATTCGCACAATATTTAGCAAGATGTTGAGATACTGTCAGTTATCAGTTTACATGTTTAATAATTTAATCGTTATACTTTGTTTTTATTTGTCATTTCTACATATTTATAGCGCTACATTGTTTATTCCCACCAAGCAAATGTTGATTTGAGCTCTTATGGGTAGTCAAAACTATATTACTGTTTATTTTTATTTCTATATTGTACAATTCGTATGCAACTATTACTTGAGTTTCTTATGCATTTCATTGGTGTACTTGTATTGTATCAAGCCTGAGAATAAATAATATACTATTTTAATAGATATTGCAATAAATAATATTTTATACTTATACAATTTGAAAATATGTATATATTAGGTGTTAACAAAATATTTAGCTTGGTTTATTTTATTATCAACTTTATATTAGCCTCGCTTTGTCACTACCCTTTACAATGAGTAGTTAGTTCTTCGCACCGTCAAAACCTGGTGTACAATATTTATTTAGAATTTTCATACTCATTTGAGACAAGAAATATAATTTAAGTATTAACTCATCCCAAGAGTTTCAAAAACCTAAACTTGCTGAGTCATGTTTTGTTTTAATACCCCACAGTATTAATACATGTTAAATATAGGCCGTACATTTCACAATTGAGTGAAAGAATAATGTTGAGGTGAAATTTAGGATAGTTATAGAACACAATGGTATGTAGGTAACTTTTATATGTAATCACAATCTCAAAAGTGGTTTCATGATTTTCCCAGCGAGTTAGAGTTGTCCACGAGTTAGTCTTTTAAAGAATAGGAGATTTGAAGAAGAATCCATTCTTGCCAATCACGTTTGGCAGCATTCTAAACTATCATGTAGATCTGGTCGCTATAACATGTTCCTAGTTCTGAATACAAGAAACGATCACACTGTCCATTATCGATTCTGCTCAATTAAAGCTGAAAATCACGCAGAGTTGCAATCTATTAAAGGTGATATCCTCACTAGTACGCTGTGTTTCCCTCACTCCAATGTCACAATTTTAATTTAATTTGCAGGCTTTTCAACTAATTATGGCCAAGGTGAAAGTCCACAAGTGCTTCTTATTCCACACAGTACCACTCGGCATCAGAGGCCATCTCGCGACTCACCAGAACTTATTCACTGTCTTTACTCTCAGAGCCGCCTATTCATTCATTAAAGTTTGTTAACTATAATCACCTTGTCCTTATCTCCACTAACCTTACAGGTATGAGTGTTTTTCTTCATGTATTATGCATTTGGTTGTTCCAGTACTGTAATTATTTTATTATTACTGTTTATTACCAATGATTATTTCTATAAATTACTAAGCAAAACAATCTAACCAATCAGAAAGGCAATGACGAGATATCCAAAGAATTTGCGAAATATCGAATACAACTGAAACATAAAAGGACAAACTAAGAATAAAATTCACTATGGAGGTAAAAATTACAAATTTTCTTTACAAAAATACTTTTAATCGTACCATCATGTTTCCCCACACACTTACCTTGCTGCCTCTCGTATACTTATACTCACTCTTAGTCTCCCATTACTAGTTTGATAATAAATAGATGAATTGTTTAAGGTGGTGCAATACATTTTGGCATTGGGAAAAAATTTTAAGTTAGATTAATAATTCTTTTAATAAACTTTCCTGAATTAAGAAAATTAGAAATTTTTACATTCTACGTGAAATTAGAGGCATTTAAAGTACAATATTTTGGAAACAGGCTCAAGAAACACGGCTGAAGTTAAAAATGTAAAAATTTTACAGCATGTGCATTTGTTATAACTTCAGGAAGTGACGTGTTTTTACTATAAAAAGTTTATTATTATAAAAAATATTTTAATAATCTGTTTTATTAAATACAATTTCAGATGGAATGATTAAAAAACACGTTTCTACACTTATTGTATTCGGTGAATTTTATTTTAAAGAGCTAACAAACAAAATATGATAAAAACCCGACATCTACAGTACCGCATTTAAAACAGTAATATGGACTGAACATAATAAATTATTTTAATTACAAATTTAGCCCTCCTGACACAATTTTTTTCCTCGGAATATTAATGTATATTCGAATAAAAATTGTATTGTAGTAAAACAATATAACTCAAAGAAACTAAACTACGTAATTTAAGTTTGGCTTACACATCGGTCAATTACTGCTATGATATACAACCAAGTAATTCATCGGTTTATATTGTATGATTCAACTATTTTACAAAAAATCAAAGGAACATATTTCAAATGGTTACTTTTACCAACGATATTCCAACGTCAAGGTAGTATGTTTAAGGCACAGATTGTATAATTTAAGAGGCATGAATTATTTCTTTATACATCAAATTCATAAGTTACGTAAGCTAAGAGTACTAAATGTTTAAAACATAAGGCAATTCAAGCATTTTATGAAAGTTTATCTGGGATTAAAACATGACTCAGAAGTTCTTAAAATAATCTACTTCAAATATTGGCTCATTTCGATCATTTATTTATTGACGATACTATTAATTACAAATATATCTTACCTTCCCTCGCCATATTACACCGGACTGCTAGATGAAAGTCAAGAGCTTACCTGCAGACGTACAATATGATTAGTTATTCAACTAATTTTAACTGTTACCATTAATTATTTCTTCAGACTTCTTAACATTGCTCAACATTGTAAAATTCATTCATATGTGTCTCATAGCTGAGCGTTAGTGAAGATTATCCTCGAGGAGCTGTAAGTTCAATGATGGTGCATGTCACTGCATGGGTCTTAGCGTCACCAAAAGCCTATACATAACCCAATATTATATCTAAAGAATGAACTGAGTTTGAAGCTTGAAATGTACATTTTTCTTAGCTATCATCAAGGGTTATAGTAAAATTCCCCTTATGTATGTCTATTTCTCTTCAGAAAATCTACGTGTCTGTCTATTTTCCCTAGATGTATTAATTAATTGAGCTATGGACATGAAATTTTGCAATTTAACATAATTTATACTTGGGCATCATCATATGTGATGATGGGCATGTTTCTCTATGGAATTTAGCTTAGTTTAATACAAACAAGAGTTATTTTACAGTACGTCATTACAAAACTAATGTGATGCTGTCATTTTCGTATATCAGTAGCGAATATCGTAAAAGAGGGGAAAGTTTATGTACATAGACAATGTACCATCCTAGCAAATATTGATAAATTTAAGTTAAGTCGGTTCTAGAATAGCTTGTAGGTAAGTTCATAATTGTTATACCGTGAGTAAACATTTCCAATACTTTATTATTATCAATAATTATAAGTTAGAGCCCCGTATAAGACCTAATTGGGGTTGAGTTTTAACAACAATGTCCCTCTCTTGGCTACCACACCTCATCTTGTAGTATACACGATTAAAACACATTATATATGATGTAACGTATCCAGTCTGTATGTAGTTTTGTTACATCTGAAACTCTACTGAACTGATTTGACGCAATATTTAAGAGCATCAGGGAATAGTATTTATAACAATACTCATATGCCTGGCAACAGGCCACGTCTTGGACCTGGTCCACGGCCTTGGTATTTAAAATAAAGTCAATAAACTTGGTGACAACTGAGCTACTGGGTCAGTGTCGACAGAAGATCCGTCTCCCCACGCTCTCACTGTCTAGCCTAGGTGTGGCTAGAGTTGTGGTGGTTCCACAATTAACTGGTGGTTCCTCCTACTAACTGAGGTGGTTCCTCAGTTATTACACCACAAACCGCAAGTAACGCACGATTATGTTAAAACACAACAATTATCAAACTTCTAACGTTAAATAGTTCCAACAGTTATTATTTGTTTACAATTTAATATTGACAATGGATAACTTGAAAGGATTAGAGGTATTCAATATTTGCTATCCTCAATGTTAAAAATACAGAACACTACGTTTCAAGTATTGGAATCTATCATATTCTATAGATTGTAAGCAATATCATCGCCATATACTAATTGACGATGATTAGTGTATGATATCTTATGTATCTTATAATCCAATAATGTTAAATATCATAATACTAATAATCCAATCGTCGTAGTATTCTTTTTGTAATATTAAATGTGGACAATGTCCTTAACCCTATTATCCTTTCAGTTTCAAGTATGTATAACATGTAGATTTTCCACTAAAGAGTATGTGTTGTATTTTTGGGTAGATTTCACACACATTTCAAACCAATATATTGTTTGAATAAGTTCGTTATCAGTCTCAAATAATACAAAGTTTTAAGATGGGGCATTCGAGTGTGTGAAAAAGTTTTATATCGCGTATTTTACAACATAAATCAAAATTAGCCCTTTTAGAAAAATTTCTAGCAGCATATATTCTTACTAACTTTTGATAACTTTTAGAGTTTTGAAATGGTGGTCATTCAGAGTTTTAAAGTTTAAAACTGAATCGTTATAAAGGAATATTTTAAAACATAATTTTGGATGATACAAATTTATGTGATTATAAAGATTTTTGTCTTAAATGATTTCAAGACTATATACCTTCTAATTATTTGAAAATTATAATATTTCGTCTGAATGAAATCTATAAATTAATAACGCTACTTCTGATTGACATTTCGAGATAATAGCCATACTTGGAATCTACCTTTCTTCTGACTAAACCGAAAGGATATTATCCTGTTGAAGGAAGAAAGTATTGTGTGTTGCAAACAGAAGAAAACGTTTATTTAAATTTTTTATTATCTGGCTGGTGCGAAGGATGTCCTTCCAAAAACTTAAACACATAACGATCTTTAACCGTACAAATATCCCCAGTGCACTAGAAAAATAGGATGTTTACATGTCTTTCCTTCATCATTGATACCCTATCTTTTTGAATATTAATATTCTTAGGTTTTTTTACCAATCTGTGTTTTACTCAAGATCTTAAAAAGACGTATCTATACTAAACATTTTTAACAATTGTTTGTGGGTGGAATGAATTTCAATACTACTTTTGTTTGTATTTCTGATCAAGATTGTATATTGATTAAAAAAGGACACAACATAAATCAACTACTTCTGATAATACTGAATACGTATATGTAGCATATAAGAATATTTCTACCCATGTAATAAGGAGACGGAATACGGAATCTAAAACACGTAAGAGATGTCAAACAGTAAGAAGAGATGTCAAACAGTAAGAGGAGATACCAAACTGGAAGAGGAGATACCAAACAGGAATAAGAGACACTAAAAAGTAAGAGGAGATACCAAACAGGAATAAGAGACACTAAACAGTAAGAGGAGATACCAAACAGGAATAAGAGACACTAAAAAGTAAGAGGAGATACCAAACAGGAATAAGAGACACAAAACAGTAAGAGGAGATACCAAACAGAAAGAGGAGATACCAAACTGGAAGAGGAGATACCAAACAGGAATAAGAGACACTAAAAAGTAAGAGGAGATACCAAACAGGAATAAGAGACACTAAAAAGTAAGAGGAGATACCAAACAGGAATAAGAGACACTAAACAGTAAGAGGAGATACCAAACAGGAATAAGAGACACTAAACAGTAAGAGGAGATACCAAACAGGAATAAGAGGAGATACCAAACAGGAATAAGAGACACTAAAAGTAAGAGGAGATACCAAAACAGGAATAAGAGACACTAAACAGTAAGAGGAGATACCAAACAGGAATAAGAGACACTAAACAGTAAGAGGAGATACCAAACAGAAAGAGGAGATATACACTGGAAGAGCAGGTACCAAACAGGAATAAGAGACACTAAACAGTAAGAGGAGATACCAAACAGGAATAAGAGACACTAAACAGTAAGAGGAGATACCAAACAGGAATAAGAGACACTAAACAGTAAGAGGAGATACCAAACAGAAAGATGAGATATAAACTGGAAGAGCAGGTACCAAACAGGAATAAGAGACACTAAGCAGTAAGAGTAGGTACCAAACAGGAATAAGAGACACTAAACAGTAAGAGGAGATACCAAACAAAAAGAGTAGATATAAACTGGAAGAGCAGGTACCAAACAGGAATAAGAGACACTAAACAGTAAGAGGAGATACCAAACAGGAATAAGAGACACTAAACAGTAAGAGGAGATACCAAACAGAAAGAGGAGATATAAACTGGAAGAGGAGTTGCCAGAGTGGAAGAGAAGATACCGAACTGAAAGAGAAGTTACGAAACTGAAAGAGGAGATACCAAAATGGAAGAAGAGATACAAAACAGGAAGAGGAGATACCAAACAGGAAGAGCAGGTACAAAACAGGAAGAGCAGGTACCAAACAGGAATAAGAGACACTAAACAGGAAGGGGAGATGCCAAAGTTTAGCCACCTGTCTGTTTGTGTTCGATTTCAACTCTTGATTGAAATACTCTTCTATCAGATATAATCTTTACTATTGATGTTACCCTCCAAAGCAATTATAAGTTGGTCTTAAAGTTGGTATATCTTTGCTAGACTTTCATAAACGTTCTTCTGCCTCCTGTTGAAAGAACATTATGGGCATCTTATTCACGAACAAATAAAGGTGAGAAGTGCTACACAATGAGGTGACTAATGTCTTGGAATCGCGGGTGACGTTTGGGAAAGTTCCAGATACATGGGGCTGCCTTTCGCTCGGCGATAACAAATATCTCACAAAGAATTTGAAAACTTTGTCTTACCGTGTTTGTGAAAAGATATCAGACAAATAAAAACAACGCTTAAGAATCAGTAAAAGTTTCAGGCATGCACTTACGAGATTTAAGTGGATTCATGAATCGGAAAAGAACTGAACTAACGCACAATATCATTCGTAACGACGTTTTTACATTCGCCCAATTAAGAACGTAATGGTTGTAGCTTTGAGGCGATTTTAATAATATTGGATTTGTGGATTGTATTCAATGTTCTAACAATCAATTCGTATTCATTTTCTGGATTGACTTTACCAAACCTAGAAATTTTCTACACTCAGAATCCTGTTTTATTTTCTTGACAAATTACCGAATGAAATAAAATCATCTTGAAATTTACGTCTTACAAACAAATATACGTTTTTCAGTTCAAGATAATGTATATTATATTCTTATTATAAATTTTGTAATTTGAATATCTGTTTCATTAATTTGCACACTGTATTAAAACAGAAACATTTCCGAACTCAAAATTCCTGTTTATTCTCATTTACCAGTTAACTAATGAGTTACATCTTACCTACAAATAAAATCAAATTAAAGTATTACAAAACTAAATAAATGCTGGTGTACAGTTTAAGATTATGTGGATTATTTTATTATTATTAATTTCTCATATACTTCTTTCTCTAATATAGATAACGACATACTGATATTTGTGACCATACTGTGAAATGTTCGTTGAGAAATTATTCATAATCTCTATATTGCAGCTGATAAGTAATTCCTACTATTTGAAGAAAGTATATGTTGTTACGTTTTATCAGATTATGTTACAACTATAATTTGATCCTGCAATAGAAGTTAGTTGCAGGAAGGCGATGCTCGTTATACTGTTATACCAGGAAAACGTCGGTAATTGTTTCCTGCAGTAGTATGTAGCTTTAGTTACTTTAGTTTTCTTGTTGAGGGTAAAACATTCGTACACAAATATCTATTAATTTGTTGCTTGAAACAAAACACGCGTAAGTGCGTATAGTAGTAAACACGGTTTTATAAACAATATGGAAGTTATGATTTCTTCCTTGGTGAATATGTTACACAACAGGTTATTCAACGCTGGTCTTTTATTTCACGAATACACACTTGATTAAGTTGCAGGAATAGGAAATTTTATGTTCTGTTACAGGTTATACAAACGCTAGACTGTCCACCCCACACCGCCTTAGGGAGTCTGGCGGCTTGCGCTTTGAAACGAATAGGCGCCGCCAACCCGGCAGCAGTAAAATAATGAAACGAGCTCGTTTTAATCTGTGTTAAAAATTAACCGTTTTTACGAAGAGTTGTTTACAGATTTATATGCCCGAGATAATACTTTAAGAGCTCCGTAAGGTGACCAATGCCGAATTTTCGGAACCGACCCAACGGCTAAGAATGAAAATGAAATGGTTTATAACAACTTTTTTATACAATTCCAAATTTGCATACTCAAGATCAGTACACTGTCCCCTACTTGTATAAACATTTGGGCTTAAAAGTTCACAAGTTTTAAAATTATTACTTAAAATGATCTTGCCGACATAAAAACGTGAAGTTATTTCTTGGAAATAATTAGCTCAACACAACTAACCGCATAAATAAACATTATCAATGTTAATGAAACTCATTAGTACCAGTTAGTCTATGGTTAATGTTTAAACTCGGGTACATGCACTCTTTGTTTCGAGAGTAGACGTTAACAGATTGAAATAAACTTAAAATATATAACTTAGCGCTAAATATTATTTGAACCTCTTAATGTTTTACTCTCGGTGAGACTACTTCTACGTAGCTGTCATAAAAATGTGTTTAAAACACTTCAAAAACTATCGGAATCCAAGTGTTTTACGCGCGTTATATAAAGTTTTTTGTAACATAAACTTAGGAAGCCGTTTTAACCGGTTTATCTTTAACCAGGTTTGCGGAGGTGCGTCTTAAAAATTGAAACGTTAATATTTTGAGCTTTAATTGAAGTTGCAATTCATTGTAAGTCCATTATAATAACTAAAAAATGCTATTGCTATTTTAGATTCTATTATTTACGTTTTGGGTAGTTAGTGACATCCCTAACATACTATAAATACATTAGCTTAATTTTCGGGGCATTTATAAAACTTATACGATACGAAAACGTAACGGAAATTACAAGCTTTTAGTTGATCCAAACCAAAAGTATCAGTACCTCTTAAATGTATTTTTAATACATATTTGTTGAGTAAAAATTGTATACGGGTACAAAGATTTTTATTTGTAATACTTGCAATGGTTTTTTAGTAATCCTAAGAAGTACAAATATTATTACATTGTGATATATCTTACTAAGGTACTATCTGCCCCTTTTTAATCCCTATAATGCCTCGCGGGCTATCATGCGAGGATCTTATCAATCATTACAAGAAGGGGAGTCGATACAGTATAGTCGATGCGCTGATAAAAAATCGCTTTTTTTGTTCTCTTAGGACAAGAAGCTTATAAATTACACTTAGTCCTGTAAGAACCTTTGCGCTGCTTCTGGAGTGACAGGATATTCAGGATGGGCAAGGTTAGGGAGTAGGGCCCTCCTCCTATCGAGATCCATGAGGAATAATTAAGGCACTACATCTCCAAAGTCATGTCTCCACGGAAGAAGGGGAGGGCAGGTCTGAACCAGCCGTCCAGTCAAAGTAGGCAGGAGGTGGCCCACCCTTTTTGAGGTTAACAACAACCTCTGAGGTTAGGAAACAAACCTACAAACTCCAACACTCATCTTCCACAGTAGACGAGACCTATCGAATTGCCCACGAACCCCAAAATCTTGAAATTTGCGGTTAGTGATCTGCCGCTCCTGGACATCCATAAGGTTGCCCAGATTGAACTGGTACATCGGATTTTGCTGTGCCCAGTGGTGGATTCAACTGGAAGGTATAAACCAACCAGAAGTGATCCCTGCTGGGTAAACCAACTGCCACAAAATATTAGGCTACGTTATCTCTAATTCATATCCAAAGTTCGACGTCATAGACAGTTTGGTCATAAGCTCTGCCGATGGAATCTTTCCTTGATTAATCCATGATATGTTACCATAACGCTCATGAAACACTGACGCTTTATCCTTTTTTAAACGCGATACTTGTGAATAATATTTCAAGGGGATTGTCTGAGAACAAGAAATAAAACGAAAGCAAAAATCAGTCACTGGTTGGAGGCCTAATAAGGCATGAGGTCGAGATCAATAGGCAGAGGTCGAGATGAGATCCTGATCTACACAAGGAATGTAGCGATAGTCACAGTCGATGAATGCTGAACAACGTTCGACTTTTTATATTTATTTTTGTCAACTCCACCAGAGCTCTCTACTTGCTAAAACCATTCATCCGCCTGTCGACCCACCAAATAAATCCGCAACCGCTTTCTTCTCTCCCCTTGGCAAACCTTCTTTTTGTCTAGTTTTATTTCCAAACATAAATGTTACTTCGGTTCATTATTATGGGCACATTTTTTGCATTCTAAGATAGCACAAATGCTATGTACGTCATATAAATATAAAGGATAAAATGTAGCATATGGGTATAGACTTGAATATAAATAGTAAATTTGTATCCTTTCACTGTAATGTTGACATCATATGAAAAATTTTTGAATATTATTATTATTTGTGGAATTTCTCTTCTGGCTCTCAGAATATTTTAACGTTTTGTGTTTATGTGCTTTCGATGTTATTGGAAGAATCAAACCTCTGACTTTTAACATAATTTTTTTAAACATATTTTATTTTAACGTGTTTTTATGTTGTGTATATTCTAGCTACAAAAATGGAAGTTCGTATTAACAATAGTGTATTAATTATTTTTCCTAGCCAACACGTTAAAAATGAAGATGATTGACGACCTCGATAAAAATGATCAAATTCTTTCTTCAAACCCCTTTAACAGCGTAAAATGGTTCTATCTAAATGGGTTATATAAAAAATCGCTATATTTTGTAGAACAATAATTATAAAACATTATAAGTCTATCCATCGATAAGCTAGAAAAATAGTACTTCTACCTGTTTACCCGTATGATATCTCAAAAATGAACTGACCTATAGATTAGAAATTTTGCTTGAGAGTTTCTATATGATGAAGCATCTATGGAACTTTGTTGAGCGATAGCGGATATTTTTACATCTTATGGGTAACCATGATAGCAACAAGAAGATAGCAGAATAAATAAATTTGTAAAAAACATTGAGTATATCATATGAGACTTTAACGTGTTACATATTAATACATATAGCCCAACTACACCAACAAATGTAACATCTTCTTTTGGAGACTTGGTGGGTATACTTCTATTATTTACACACTGATATGGAACCAAATTTACTGAACAAAAATGTGAATGTGTCGTGCCAAAATATCTAGCGGAATATTTCATCTGTAGATTTTAAGTTTTACATGATACTTCATATCTACATAAACAAGAATGAGTTCTATGATCTTTCATTCCGATCATGGAAATGGCTGAGCGTCATTGAAGGCCAGTAAGCTGACAAGATTTATCTTTACCGGGACATGTAAAGATTTATTTACCACAATGATTGTTTGTAGTTCAATCTGTCAACAATGAAATGAGCTATACACTTAAAGTGTTGCGTTGAACCTCATAGAACTCTGTAACGTGACACGCTGTAACACTTGTCTTGTAGATAGAAACAAATTTACAGTGGATGTTATTACACATTTTAATAAGTTTTGAACTTATTTATTCGGTTATTATAACTGCCTCACGAGCATCTATTGATTTTATATTATTAGCTTCAGCATATATACCTGAACTCATTATGATTGAAATAAACCCGTTTTTCTATGGCATGTAAAAATATATTCTTCTTCAAATATGTTTTAATGAGAATTTGAAATCTAAATTAATCTGTAGATATAATCCCGAATTAGATGTATAGTTTTGCAAATATGAGTAATGATCGTTAGTATAAAAAACGCTCTCAGTGATGAGTGCTACTTACAAATTATAACCTCGGATGGGTGAACGGACATTTTCAATGTTTTAAGGCCAGACAACACAGAGAAAGTGCCAAAAAGAAGTTAGCCACCCAGACCAACCTTTATATAGTACTAAATTGTATTAAATTCACTTCTTAAAGGCCATTTGTATTGTAATGGAAGTTTAGTAAATTTTTATTTGCATTTTAACAAACTATGTTTTGTACAACATTATTCATTTCCTAAAAACTACTACACATAAAGACTTACTTAGTTTATCACTTAACTTGTGTAGTTCTTAACATGATATTTTTAGATTTATGTCTTATTATATTTGGTACTACCAAATTAAAAATATAAAACGTACTAAAGCCTTTTAATTCATAACAAATAATAGAAGATTTCAAGTTAACTCATCGCCGAAATTCAGTCATGCATCTTGTTTGATTAAGAAAGATTTTTCTTCGATTTGAAGATTTTTACATAGGTAAGACCCGTAACCAAACCTCAAAAACTCCCTAAGAGTTCAATTTGTAATCAGAGTTTGGTTTTTTTTATTTTGTACACAACTAGTGTATTTGCAATTTTAAATTATCATCAGTCATACTATTTAACGTCAAATAGTTTACAAATTATAATAATACAAATATATAATAGTACAAATTGTAATATTTGACCACCTTATATCATTTAAACTGCTTTGTTCTCTATCATTAAGATAGTAACAAAGTTTCATTGTTTACTATTATATTTCAACGGATTGTTGTGAACAAAGTGCTGATTAAAATTTAGTTACAGTGCCATATTTAAATGCTCGTTAACATTATTAAACGGTTCCCTGAATTTGTGAATTTGACATATTAGTTTGGATTTGTAATTTTAGATCTCAATAGATTAGATCTCAATAAAGGGATACTCAGCTCCCGGCAGCCACATGAAGGTAACGACAGTTACTCAGGGCCGATGAATATTGCAAGACGTCCACCCTTTCCCACCCTTCGCTAGTCTCATGAATACGTGGCATTTCGTTACCTGCAATGTCTACTTGCACTTATTCTTTTAGACTTAGAGTGTGGTCTTGGTGAACTTATTATTGCAAGTGTAACTGATGATACTTTAAGAATAATAACTATTGCATTGAACTTACTTAAGTGGTATTAAAAACGTTCATTCTCTGATTCACATATTTATGTTTCGATTTATATAACAAAGAATGAGTAACATTTAGTAAATATTTTCGATTTCTCTGGGAGATTTGTCTGAAAAAAATACAGGCAACACTTTATCTCCTATACAGGATAAAGGCACAGACCTGTTTCTTATCCTTCAAGAGTGCTGAATCTAGATAAGAAGTATTATGTGTTAGCATAACAAAGAGAACCCGCTGTTGGTGCGGGGATCTTTCCCCATTGTAAGGACTTCGTAGTGGAAAAATACCTTCTAATCCGATCACAAATCTGAGCTACAACTTTGCAAAACCAAACTCTTTTATGATTTACCGCTTCTAAATGACACTTGGGACATATTATTTTTCAAAATTCATGTTTTGGGAAATGCCTTTGGATTTTTGTAGCAGATACTCTTTGGATTTTATTTGATATTTTCTTGCACCAAAGCTGAACGAAGAATTCAAATGTGTCTTTAATTAGACTAATTATTTTATTAATCGACTTCATTACTAATGTTGGAAAGAAATAAAACCTCTTTTTTAAACAAACTTAAAGATTTTATTATGCAGCGTGGCTGCAGACTTTTAAGTATAAATAGTTTTAGACTATATGCTTGTCCTTTTAGATGCCTTCCAGCTACGGAGACTCCTAGGAATATACGAAGGACACGTTTAAAGGATGTCATAAATTTGTTTGGTGACCTAGTAGATGGATTTTATTTCGAGATACGCCTAAAATGCGTATTAAAAAGTTTTAGGAGTGTATTCGAGTTCAAGTAATGGCACTATCATTTGATTTCTTCTCCATTGTTAAATAAAGGTTAGAATATTTTTCAATCACAAATTATTTAGTAAAGCTCGGTTTTCTGCTGGAATATGTTATTTTTATTTTTAAAGAAAGTTTGGTCGCAGCCCTTTAAGGACATTTCCGAGGACAAGAAAAAACTAATAAATATTTTGATTATCCCACAAGGAGAGGTGAAGATTTTGAAACCACATAATTTTATCAGGCCAAGTATATGAAGTTTTAACAACATGTACAATAATATGACTGAAGGGGATGACATGATTTTTTGAATATTTTCTCTTAAATTATATTAAATTAAAAAATACAATGTTCTTAAGTCATAAATGAATAAGGTGTTTTACTCACTGAAGTTGTAACTCATGTAGACACTGTAGACATATAAAGTTTTTACATGTGACCGTTCTTTATTTGGACCTGATTAATTACTAACTTTCAGATGATTTCTGGGAATGTTGTAGAAATAAGGATTATGTATACGTATTACGGAATATGCGTATCAATAACACTTCAATTTTTTCTCAAAAAGTAAAGCAGTTTTTAAAGTCACAAATGTATAGAGCGATCGTACTTAAATTAATTCTCTTCGTTAGAACAATTTCAGACCTCACCTTTTCATGGATACGAGATTAGAAAGTATTTCTACAAGATTACTTGTAGGAAAGTATATATACAACAGACTAAAACATTCCATTCATTTCAAAACAATTGTTTGAAAACCTTGTCCCTGAAGTAGTATCGTAGTAAACAAAACAAAATACACATGATTGATAGAGAATCTATACATTTTCTTAAAAATCCTTTAATAGCAGAAAATCCAGTGTCTACATGCAAAGAATTTGAAAAACTGTTAAAATGTAAGTGAAACGTACACCTGACTTCAAGACTATGAATAAAAGCCAATTTCATCAGTTACGCACCTTATCGGAACAGACAATCTGATATTGTATCAGATACAATGAGCAACGTTCATAGCAACGTCTGAATCAACCTCTCACCCAATACAAAACACAAAATCAAATGTAAAACAGTTTGATGTGGAGTTGGTTTAAACGATTATGGCTTTTTAAAAGGAGGGACCGTTTGGTTGTAAAGGTATACAGCAGTTTCTTTCTATATACTAACCACTTGCTTTATGCCATTTTAAAATAACCGTTTGCTATTTTTTCCTCTACGGTGTGTTGTTGTGAAATATGTGTATATTAGATTAAGGTTAAAATGGGTGAAATAAAATTTTTCTAGAAAGATAACAAAATCAGACTTACTTTAAAAAAATTAAACATGTAATTTTTAGTAATATTATGGTGTCTTGAAATATAAACTCAAAGACAAAGATTCAGTACTTTTTTAAAGAATTTGAGTACATTATAAACATGCAAGATTCACAATAAACATTGCATAAAATATCTCAAATCTTCAGCTTTAATAAGTTTAACTTTAGTAATATTATAGATATTTATCTTAATTTGTTTTTAGAAATATTTTAAGAATAGAACAATATTAATAATATAAAACAATAAAATATATAAACCCCTTCCCGCCTCAAAGGTCAACCTTTTCCCATGCATACCAGTAACTAAATAAAGGTTACTTGACAATATTCACACAAGAAGATTAAATATTGAGATATAAATACCATACTTTGATTAGTTTCTAAACTAAAAATATACGAGTATATAAGTAAATTCTACAGCTTTTGCCGTTTCTCGCGTTCTGAACGCCATCTTTACCTCTCTCTCCTCTATAGCTCTCTCTTTAATAGCTGCTCTGACACCGATTATCCAAGATTTCCTGGTATTCCTCATTTCCTTCTATTTGTTGGATTTCTACTTTTTTCCATACCAATGCTGTACCTTTAAATATCAAATTTATTGTCTACTTTCTATTGCGTAGGGAGGTTATGAGATATTCGTTTTTCAATTACCGGAATGAGTAAAAATATGATCCATTCAAGATCTTCCTGCTCTCAACATACTTTATTCTTCAATTTCTTTTCACTTCTATTCTATTCCTCTTTAAATTAAATTTATGATACCTTATTCAATTTTCCTTTCCTAACTTTTATAGCAAATTTCCAAATTTGCGTCACTCTGGTTTTCCCATGGGTCCACGTTAATGAATTTGTTCTCCTCGCCACTTTTTTATTCGCTTCTGTGTTTTTTTCGTTTCTCTTGTAAGTTTTGCGATCTTCTACATCTTTCAAGTCGGTCTTTCTGGAATCTTAGTCATGGTAGGCTCTATTCTTAACATTTATTGTTTTTTAATTCTCATTCTGGACTCATCATTATTATACCTTCCTGGTGGCCCAACGCTTCACTTGGTGCCATGATAAGCACGTGATTTTATCTTTCTATGTCATTTTTAGATTAGTTTGACTCCAATTTTAATTATATAGTTTTTAACCCAGTCTTGACAGCTAGGCTGTCCCGATTATATTTATTTTTGTAGTTGAACTTGTTCCTCATTTCTCATTTGCATTATTGTTCTGGTTTCTTATTTTTCTATAGTGTAGAGTTATTTTACAACCTATTTACAATGGTCAGAGCTATTTTCGGTACCACGATACTCCTCACGTCGTTTGTGTAGAGAATTTTTCTGTGATTTGATGAAATAGATCGTATTTTTTTCAATAATTGTTCCCATAAAGATTTCTGTGTGGATTTATTATTTTCAACTGAAATGTTTCATACATTTCAATACGGGATTGAAATCCCATAATAAGCAAATGTCTTTGGAGGAATTTACATAGATCAACACGTAATACGAGTATACACGTATAATAGATCAATGTAATTTATAACATTCTTCTTTTACTTTTTAGCATTGTCGTCACTTCGGCATATACTAGGGCCATTATAGCTACCGTTTCTCTATGTTTCCCTCCATGTTTAATAGCATAATAATATGTTCGTCTATCTCGTGCAAGCTTTTAATATTTTAATATTTTTCTTTTAATATTGCAACAGACATCTTTTGCTTTCCTTTTCTCTACTCCAATATAAAAATTGAATATAGTCGTCCCTTATTTCTCTTTGCGTTAATATCTAAACTGAGATCCTTAAATCCAACAATTGACAAAATCCAAGAAACTTCATAATATAGTGATTTGGCATGATCACGAGAGTCTTGGCAGAAGAAGTAACTTTATCGTCAATCCTCCTTTCAAATATAACTTAAAACTGTGTCGTTATCTGTTCGTCTGTGTGATACCTCACTCTTTGTAGAACTGCCTTAGGGACTATGGAAACTTGATGCACAGATTTGTATTGGTCTAAGGAAAACTATTAATTTTAAGATAAATATATCAGAGGTTAGCAAATTTGTTCTTGAAAAAAAGAATAAGTATTATCAGATAATGTTAAAATTTTTACTTTTCAATTCAGTGTTTAGCTGAATACATAACAGTTTACATGCATTTTATTAAAATGATACTAAAATAAAATGTTCTTGACATGATAAACGGCTTATTTTGTAATAAATTGTGAGAAATTTTTAAAAGAAATGCGTAGAATGCGTAAGAAGTAATTATAAAACGTTTGATATTAACTTTGGACTTCTAAAGACACCATTATGACAGTAAAAAGTTTTTCGAACATTACGATAACGTTTATAATGACCAAACGAAAGAAGAAAATGGATGTTAACCTACAAAGAGAACAGTTTAAATGTCCGGTTTTTCTGTTGCAGACACGATGAAATAGAATTGTCAGACCCAAGAACGTCCAAGACTAATGTGGTAGTTTGTCTTTATTGCTAATTGCCGAAGAAGACAAATTGGGTACTGCAAGTGATATGATGGCCTTGCGCGCAATGAGCCGTTAGTTATAAATACCTTGGAACACATCCAACATAAAATCATTATGCTTTCAAAAGTAATCATCTTAATGCTCAGGTGGAGGTTTAATATTAAACAATAACTAAACTGATATGTGTTATTCTACAGATTACATACCACTAAAAAATTAAGTACCGCATATAAACTCGTAAACTCGTAATTATGTACAATACATTCGTAACGTAAATACGATATAAATGAATTGACTCTTATTAGAGTTAATGTTAATATTTTGACAAAAAGATCTCAACTGTGGCACCGTAAATACATTAGAACGGAAGTTAATTTGGACGACTGGTATGGATATTTTTTACCGCAGTAGGCTTTACAATATTACGTATGTTTATATATTTTTTCATCGTTGCAAGGCCACCGGAAACATCTTAGACCTTAAGTAGATAAAAAGGATCGAAATAGACGCTTTTTACCGTAGTTTTTTTCCAATACCTACGTACATACAGTTGCACTCATTTCATATCCCTTTCTTACACCCGACGTTATAGTTCCGCGACCTCTAATTCTGAAATTCCGTTCAGGTTGCAAGCAACATTTCAAATCCATAACTGATTTCAATCTTGAGATGTTCTGCGAACAGATAGACAGACGGACAATGATACAAAAAAGAAGTTAACACAACAGTCCTAAGCCGCATAACTCTTGTAAAAATTAAGTTTCGGGAAAATTTTAAAACCTACAATGAATTATTTCTCGACATATCTCACCACTTGATACATTCAGATTTTAGTTCGTTACATTGGGATTCATATCAGTGTTTAAATAATAAAAGTCTACACACTAAGTCACTATAAGATGACGTTGTATGTGTTATAATAGTTAGGCAACTTATGTTTACAAGCTTGTATCTCTTATAGGTGTATTAAATTTGTTTATACATTTATTTCTTCTGCTATTTTCTCGTTGTCATCATAGTTATCCATAAGACCAATGTTCCTAACGCTCAGCCAAATCCTATGGAGTCACATGCATTATCATCAATCTCAGTGTTCCTCCATATAGAAATTAAGCTTAATTCAATTTCAAGCCTGTAGTTCCTTTTAAAGATATCGTGCGGACAAACAGACAGACAGAAATTGAATTTTTCTAGTCCCACGAATAATAGACTTCGCTAAATCTCATCTAATAATGCTCCTACACACGCAAAATCCAATATAAGAGCCAATCGTAATTCTGCTAAACTGTAAGTGCTTTCACTAATAAGGCTATGAACTTACGTGCGAAGGCTCGGGTAACTTATAGCGAAGTATTAATGGTATATATTAAATGTTTTACAACATTTTTTATTGTTGCTCTGACAGTAGAAGAATAATAAATAAAATCGTGGATTCTGCTAAATCGTAAAGTTATTGTCTATAATGTATGGTCTATTTGCCTTTATGTTTCCAACATTATCAATGAGCTGATGGATGATATAAGTAACTGAAGTGTTCCTTCCTGTACTTCTTATAAACTGTCTATACATGAGAATATAATGAAACTCAGACACTGTGATATATAAAGTATTTCCTAGAAAGTAAACTATAAAAATCTCATACCTAGTACTTGTTTGATTTTCAGTTATCGAAACAGTGTATGATTTGCACATAACTTGTAGCTTAGTAGTTTACTAGTTGGCCGGCTATTTTTCCCAATAAATTATTAAAATTAATGACACGATACAGCGAGAATGGCTTGCATTATTCCTCTCCGTTCCAAACATGAGAAATGGAATCCACGAGCCAATGTTATGTACCTGGAATAAGTGCTGTTGTACTTTTGCAGGAAAGAATATAGTCAAATACGTTAACCACAAACTATAATTAATTTTCAATTAAAACATTCAGTAATATTGCAGATTTTATTTTTGCGAGGCTTTTCGGTTTCAAGGAAATCATCTTGTGGATGTTTTATTAGATTGTTTCATTTTACATTGATTGAGAGTACAGTATTGATGGATATATGTAATAAGTAAATACCACCTACTATTGATGGATATATGTAATAAGTAAATACCACCTACATCGTACACATAATATAATTTTACTTAAGTCATTTCACATATAACCAAATATAAATGTATTATACGAATTGCAAAGTTTATTTTTAATTTATAACTGATTAAATTGTCATCATTAATATTTTATTACAACAATCGTCTTACAGCATCGTAGAGATCGTACTCGGATGTCTAAGGATATAATGCAAGTAGACATTGCAGGTAACGAAATGCCACGTATTCATGAGACTAGCGAAGGGTGGGAAAGGGTGGACGTCTTGCAATATTCATCGGCCCTGAGTAACTGTCGTTACCTTCATGTGGCTGCCGGGAGCTGAGTATCCCTTTATTGAGATCTAATCTATTGAGATTTAAAATTACAAATCAAAACTAATATGTCAATTGTCAAATTCAGGGAACCGTTTCAAAATATCGAGAGACGGCAAAAAATTTAAACGCCAAATTATCTACAACAAGTGCATTGAAATATAGGAAACAATTGAACTATGGTATTATATTATTAAGAAAGAAAGATGAATATAGCAGTTTAAATAATATAAAGTGATCCAATAATACAATTTGTAAACTATTGAGATCTACCGATGAGTCATTATTTGAATACAAAAATACATAACTGGACGAAATAGAAGGGTCAGACTTTTTTCAATCTAATAATACAAATATTAGTTTCAAAAAATCTCATGAAATACACAATAAATAATAGTACTCAAAGTACGCTTGGAAACAAAGTAAATAAAGCTATTCAGCTCTTGGATAAACTGTAAAATTTTAAATAAAATAAAGAATCTTAAAAAACTGTATATAATTTTTAAACGTCCACATGATCAAATTTTAAACTTTACGTTTACTCCTTTTGCAGTAATTAAAAAAATGTAACTGATACAGATAAATATGTTTTTTGAGAGAAAAATAGCAAAATTTAATGGTTGCTCTTCTCAAATTTGAAAGTAATAAATAGTTCCATTGGCACAGTGAGCAGTAAAAACGTTAAGAAAGTGGAGTTAGTTACTGGTGAAGTAGTGACCCCCTAAAGATAGTGGACGCAATCAACGATTATCTTATCTCTACTCAAGGTCAGCTTGATGGCGGAGAAGTAACTTTGATCCCCTCCCTCATACCTATGAAAGGACCCTTCCGGAACCTTATTCCTTCCGTTTTTCGCCCACTGATACTGCTGAAGTATTAGGTGTAATTCGTAATTTAAAAAATAAAAATCTACAGGATTCAATGAAATCAGTGTTTATTTTCTGAAATTTATTTACATGTATCATCTATTTTATTTGAAGTATTGGTTCAGCAAAATTAGAAATAATTCTTTTAAATAATGTATAAAAGTTACGTTTATGTCTAGAAATAAAGCCGGACAAAAAGAGGCTTTGTTAAGGGTAGAGAAGAAAGGGGTCTCGGATGTATATGGCGGGTCGGCAGGCGGATAAGTGGGGTGAGTAAGTGAGGGCGGTGGTGGGGTTGACGAAAAGAAATAGAAAGAGTCGAACGTTGTACACCATTCATCGACTCTGACTATCACTGCATTCCTTGTATAGATCAGGATCTCATCCTGTGTCAATTGATTACATCTCCTTCCCTTTTATATCCTAGCATCGAGGAATGAAAGCTAAATGCAACCAGCAAAAAATCTTTCTTTAAGGGGTATGACTGGTATCGACAGATCATTAATTCTATCCACGTATAGTATTACTTCTCCGTTTTGGTTTTGTTTTCATCTTATTTCCTACTCCGAGGCCAACTATTATGAGACTTTTTTAATACAATCCATTTCGAAAATAAAATCATACATTGACATGAACATTATAAACACGATAAAATACTTTTAATTGACGAAATTGTTCAACACGTTGACAGTTTTAGACACCATAGTGCTTCAGGTACTAATAGTAGCTTCTTAAGACCACTCCGTAAAGGAGACATTTTTTCAATAGTTTAGTTAATTTCATTTTCATTAGGACTTTGACTTGCAATTTCATTACAGACACTGCAGTGTTTTATTATTCAAGATATGTTAGATCATTACATATGAGTTCCCCTCCCATCCAAACAATAAAACTGTCATTACTGTAAGACGGACAATTTTGTCACTTGTAAATTATGTTTTTATTAATGTTAGATATCATCCTTAAAGTTCAATTTACAGACAAGTAATGGCAGCTTGTGCTTGGCTAATGACAGATGAGGTGCTTAAAGCTCTTCGCTGAACAAAAAAGAGGTTAATTATGTTAAAATACTTCAGTAGTATAAGACCTCCTAATTATACAATCTCTATTACCGAGGATTGTTTAAACAATATTACAAGTAGATCCTTATACTATTGTATATTTTTAACTCTTTATGTGTATTATACTTTTTATTACCTATACTAATGTGTATAAAAATATTTTGTACCTATTAAATATTTGAAATGAATAATTCTTTAAATTATTTTTATATTAAAAATCTCAATTCCACGAACTGATTTCGTACACCAATTAATTTCCTTATTATTTATTGTCTTTATCTTTATACTTTAAACAGATTTTTAATGATTTTACAGTAGTCTTAAAAAGTCACTACCGGTTCTTTAATTTAAAATATAAATATTATAAAAATCGTAAACCCTTATTATTCATGATGAACATCCAAGAATTTAACGTGCGTATTTATGTCACACATTAAGATTTTTTATTAATTTCCTACGGACATATAAAAAAAGCCTCATGTGCCACGTCTAAAGCCCTTTGATTTTTTAAATATACTCGGGTTTTCTTCCATGAATTGTATTCTTAGTCCACTGCAAAGAAATAATAGATAAAATTATCTAACCAGATTTTTGCAGGTAACAAAATATGAGTATCAGTGTATAAATTAAAAGCATTCTCAAAAGTTAATATTATCGCTTTTATTGTAATAAATTAACTGATTTGGACCATTGTGACAAGGTTAGTCCGTAGCTCTCTTATCGCCTGAAAATATTCAATCGTCTGGATAGTCGTAAATATCTGAATTGCTCGATTCGTCAATAATGTTTCCTGTAACGATTGGAGGGACTCATCTTAAAATGCAATCTAAAATGTATTGATTATTATTAGGCAAATTGAATATTTTTATTACCTTGGTAGTTTATAGAATTTTCTTCCATATGTGTCAGATATTCCTAAAACAGGGTAATTCATTGTTGATGAAATAAAGGAAAAACCGTGTCAGAGAATGAACACTTGCACAACCATGAAATGTGCTCCAAAGTAGAATAGAACATGGACCGATGAGAGAGTAAAGTTGTTCTTTATGACAGGTCCGATGACTCAGATCGCCATGGTGTTGGAAACTCATCAAAGTGAGAAGTAAACGCGGGCAGTTCATAAAATGACTAAAGTCATCCTGAGTGATGATATCAACCTCAACTGTGTCCCTAGTGTATCTCAGCTTATGTTGGACAGGAGAGCGAAGACGAGGTTTTATATGGTTAGATGCCAATGCGTTCATAAAGATTGGAAAACAAAGATCTCTACCTGCTTGAAAGTTAACTACTCTCAAGTACACTGACATAGTATTGCTGCGTTCTTTGTTAAAAGTTCAGAATGTTGTTTCGGATGAACATGGTAGGGATTAAGAAGTATTCAATAAATTTATAGAACGGGGTATTGACGGATCCAATAAAACACAACAAAATAGATATGGCGTAAGACAAACAGAAGGGCACAGTACCCATCGACCTTTGGACCCCAAAATTAATAAACTCTTTGAACCAGGAGAATCCTTATAAGTTTGAATTCTCCTGGCTCTATTTATTGAGAGTTATTGCATAGATGGCTACAGAGTCGATCAGACTGCCCTATGACCTTTTTACGCCAAAATTAATACAATTATTCTTTAGACCAAGAGAAACCTATACACCAAGTTTCAAATCTCTCGGACCTTTCTATCAAGAGTTATTGCACAGACGAATATACAAAAAGACGGACTGCACTTTGACCCTATAATGACTAGGGTTCTTGCTTAAACCCAGAGGGACCTATGTACGAAGTTGCAAGTTTCTACGACTATTCCATCAAGATTTATTGCACAGACGAATATACAAAAATACGGACTGCACTTTGACCCTATAATGAGTAGAGTTCTTGTTTAGACCCAGAGGGACCTATGTAAGAAGTTTCAAATCTCTAGGACTATTCTATCAAGATTTATTGCACAGACGAATATACAAAAATACGGACTGCACTTTGACTCTATAATGACTAGGGTTCTTGCTTAAACCCAGAGGGGCCTATGTACGAAGTTGCAAGTTTCTACGACTATTCTATCAATATTTCTTGCACAGACGGATATACAAAAAGACGGACTGCACTTTGATCCTATAATGATTAGGGTTCTTGCTTAGACCCAGAGGGACCTATATACGAAGTTTCAAGTCTCTAGGACTATTCTATCAAGATTTATTGCACAGACGGATATACAAAAAGACGGACTGCACTTTGACCTTATAATGAGTAGGACTCTTGCTTAGACCCAGAGGGACTTATGTACGAAGTTTCAAGTCTCTAGGACTATTCTATCAGGATTTATTGCACAGACGGATATACAAAAAGACGGACTGCACTTTGACCCTATAATGAGTAGGGTTCTTTCTTAGACCAAGAGGGACTTATGTACGAAGTTTCAAGTCTCTAGGACTATTCTATCAAGATTTATTGCACAGACGGATATACAAAAAGACGGACTGCACTTTGACCCTATAATGAGTAGGGTTCTTTCTTAGGCCAAGAGGGACCTATGTACGAAGTTTCAAGTCTCTAGGACTATTCCATCAAGATTTATTGCACAGACGGATATACAAAAAGACGGACTGCACTTTGACCCTATAATGAGTAGGGTTCTTGCTCAGACCAAGAGGGTCCTATGTACGAAGTTGCAAGTCTCTAGGACTATTCTATCAAGATTTATTGCACAGACGGATATACAAAAAGACGGACTGCACTTTGATCCTATAATGAGTAGGGTTTTTGCTTAGACCCAGAGGGACCTATATACGAAGTTTCAAGTCTCTAGGACTATTCTATCAAGATTTATTGCACATACGGATATACAAAAAGACGGACTGCACTTTGACCTTATAAAGAGTAGGACTCTTGCTTAGACCCAGAGGGACTTATGTACGAAGTTTCAAGTCTCTAGGACTATTCTATCAGGATTTATTGCACAGACGGATATACAAAAAGACGGACTGCACTTTGACCCTATAATTAGTAGGGTTCTTTCTCAGACCAAGAAGGACTTATGTACGAAGTTTCAAGTCTCTAGGATTATTCTATCAAGATTTATTGCACAGACGGATATACAAAAATACGGACTGCACTTTGACCCTATAATGAGTAGGGTTTTTTCTTAGGCCAATAGGGACTTATGTACGAAGTTTCAAGTCTCTAGGATTATTCTATCAAGATTTATTGCACAGACGGATATACAAAAATACGGACTGCACTTTGACCCTATGCAGTTTTACTATGCAGTTAAAATGAGTAGGGTTCTTTCTTAGGCCAAGAGGGACTTATGTACGAAGTTTCAAGTCTCTAGGATTATTCTATCAAGATTTATTGCACAGACGGATATACAAAAATACGGACTGCACTTTGACCCTATAATGAGTAGGGTTCTTTCTTAGGCCAAGAGGGACTTATGTACGAAGTTTCAAGTCTCTAGGATTATTCTATCAAGATTTATTATTGCACAGACGGATATACAAAATTACGGACTGCACTTTGACCCTATAATGAGTAGGGTTCTTTCTTAGGCCAATAGGGACTTATGTACGAAGTTTCAAGTCTCTAGGATTATTCTATCAAGATTTATTGCACAGACGGATATACAAAAATACGGACTGCACTTTGAACCTATAATGAGTAGGGTTCTTTCTTAGGCCAAGAGGGACTTATGTACGAAGTTTCAAGTCTCTAGGATTATTCTATCAAGATTTATTGCACAGACGGTTATACAAAAATACGGACTGCACTTTGACCCTATAATGAGTAGGGTTCTTTCTTAGGCCAAGAGGGACTTATGTACGAAGTTTCAAGTCTCTAGGATTATTCTATCAAGATTTATTGCACAGACGGATATACAAAAATACGGACTGCACTTTGACCCTATAATGAGTAGGGTTCTTTCTTAGGCCAAGAGGGACTTATGTACGAAGTTTCAAGTCTCTAGGATTATTCTATCAAGATTTATTGCACAGACGGATATACAAAAATACGGACTGCACTTTGACCCTATAATGAGTAGGGTTCTTTCTTAGGCCAAGAGGGACTTATGTACGAAGTTTCAAGTCTCTAGGATTATTCTATCAAGATTTATTGCACAGACGGTTATACAAAAATACGGACTGCACTTTGACCCTATAATGAGTAGGGTTCTTTCTTAGGCCAAGAGGGACTTATGTACGAAGTTTCAAGTCTCTAGGATTATTCTATCAAGATTTATTGCACAGACGGATATACAAAAATACGGACTGCAGTTTGACCCTATAATGAGTAGGGTTCTTTCTTAGGCCAAGAGGGACTTATGTACGAAGTTTCAAGTCTCTAGGATTATTCTATCAAGATTTATTGCACAGACGGGTATACAAAAATACGGACTGCACTTTGACCCTATAATGAGTAGGGTTCTTTCTTAGGCCAAGAGGGACTTATGTACCAAGTTTCAAGTCTCTAGGACTATTCTATCAAGAGTTGTCGCTCAGATGTACAGGAAGACAGACAATAACTCTAGTTTAAGTAGGCTATATGGGTTGTTTAATAAGTGTTGTTCTTTCTTTAATAAAAATGTATCCGGGCTCTTATTCCGTTGATTCATAAAAAAGACGTATTGATAACAGTTGAAGACGACATGTGACGTGAACGAGTGATGATTATCATTATGATATTAATATAGATTTTAAACTAGAAATCCAATAACTCTCAATCACAAAATTTTGTGAACTGTCATTTTATACATCATTATACACCAAGCAAGAGTTACGAACAGCGTTTTCAAGATGGCGGCTGAGTAAGATTGCATTTACCGACAAGTTGATTACCGCAAAGAGAAACTCGGGTTGTTTCGAGGTTACATCAGGCGAAGGTGAAGAAGACCAGATCAGATACGCACTTGTAAGTGACGCGTATCTATGATATACAGTGCATAAGTGCTCTGATTACAGATCAGACTGATCAAAGCCACGATGTCTGGTGAGTAAAATTTTCAAACAAAGAGTGTGGTGTCAGACATAAGAATAAACAAAAAGTATTGTTGACAGAAATATTTTGTACTTTTGGAAGTTTTATTTTTATAATAAGGGTTGGCGTAACGAAATTAATTTTGAGGAAGCCCTTTTCACAATTTTCAGTTTTGAAATAAAAACCGAACCAGCTTTTCCGACTGTGTTCATCATATTCATTGATCATATTGAAGTTTGCAGATATTATAATTATGTCATTTAATATTGCACACTTGGAAATATTACAAATAAACATAGTGAGAGTTATTAACTCAGTTGTCGCTGACCCATTTATAGAGTAGCTGTTCCCAAATTGGAACAAAACTGTTAAAAAAGAAAATTTGATTTGAATCTCTCAACTACCGTGTAAATCCATTCGGGCCGAAAAGTATATTTCAATGTTAAAACCTCTAGTATAAGAGTAAACAAAAATTACTTTTGACAAAAATATTTTGGGTCAAAATGGATTATGCTTCAAGAGTATAAAATAATATACTGTAATAAAATAATAAGCTGAATAATTTACATTCCTATACATCTGTCTGCCTGGCCGCACAATGATAGTGAATGTCACTCCATGAGATTTGGCTGAGCGCTAGTGAACATTTTACATTGGCCTTATTGGTAACCATGATGGCAACGAGAAAATAGCAAAATAAATAAATTTGTAAACAAACTGAGTACAATCATATGACGTATCACCTAGTAAGACATACAGCTATAGACGAAATACAACCCAGCGGATCTTCTTATATTGCAACAATATAATAGAATAATAGCGTAGAAGTTCAATTACGACTCAATTGATTTTTTGTTTTTTTTTTTTTTTTTATTGTGGAGAACTTTGTATCTACAACATAATAAATACAGTGCACCATTACAAATAATTTATCTCCTAAAATTTACGGTTATTTTGTGTGAGAACTCCAAATTAAACAGTAAATAATAGTTGCAGTTCATATAATTAATTACTTATTTATTGTTTTATCACAGTTCATTTAGTAGTACAACAGATATAATGCAATACTCACTCGTACAGTGAACAGCCATTAACATATTGAAAAGTGTCTCGTTTAGCACTTCAGAAACTATACACAAATGAATCGGCGTTTCTTTGATCTTTTCATGTAAAACGAAATATTAGAATAATCACTCAGAGCCCTATATTACGATAGGAACACTCGACGAAAGATTGCTACAGCGTAGCACAGTTTGGAGTCGTTCGTAAAGTGTGTGTTATCGCTAAGTGATTGGCAACATTGGCTAGGTTCCATGGACGTCTTCCAGACTCTGACCCCCGTAGTTGTCACTCACTTTATACTTCGCGGTGCGGAATATCGTACATAGTTTCCTGTCTTTATTGTATAAGGTGTGTTATCGCTAAGTGATTGGCAACATTGGCTAGGTTCCATGGACGTCTTCCAGACTCTGACCCCCGTAGTTGTCACTCACTTTATACTTCGCGGTGCGGAATATCGTACATAGTTTCCTGTCTTTATTGTATAAGGTGTGTTATCGCTAAGTGATTGGCAACATTGGCTTGGTTCCATGGACGTCTTCCAGACTCTGACCCCCGTAGTTGTAATTCACTTTATACTTCGCGGTGCGGAATAAATGTCGTACATAATTTCCAGCTTTTATTACATAAAGTGTATGTTATCGCTAAGTGATTGGCAACACTGGCAGGGTTCCATATTCGTCTGGCCTGACTCTGATCCCCTATATTTGTCACTCACTTTATATTTCGCAGTGCGGAATATCGGACATAATTTCTTGGGTTTATTGTATAAAGTATGTGTTATCGCTAAGTGATTTACAACATTGGGAGGGGTTCCATAATCATCTTCCAGATTCTGATCCCCCTTATTTATCACTGACATTATTATAGCTGTATCGTTACTTTTAGTTACAAACTGTTACACCTAATAAAATTGTCCAAATCATGTTATATACCCATTGTTTCATTCTTGTCATTTTAAAACCTCCTACTGCAATGATGAGAATTCTTTCAGGTAGCCAGTATGTCTTCCGGGTATTGGATACAAGATTATATTGAGTTTATTTAGATCAAATTCCAAATTCTTTTTTTCACGAGATGGATAAGTCAGGATTTCCTGTATTTAGAAAGAGGTGTTTGAACGAACAATAATTAAAAACAGGTTTCTACATGGCTAATATAAATATAGTAATGACAACAAGACCGAAGGTTATAATAGCGTACAGTGTTTTTATTGGGTACGAAAACTGACACTGTGGATTATAGGAGCAGATGTTATTGGTAACGGTGATTGATTGATTGATTAGAGATTTGGTTTTTAGTAGACGATGGATCATCAAGATGGAGAAATAAATAAAATACACACCTCTCCACATGCAGCATCGTTCATATCGTGTGGCACAATTTATATGTTCATAGAGAGACCAGAAAGGCTGCTTACCACACCACTGCCAAACAAGTTTATGTTTCTGAAATTGGAGTTGCATTTATAAAGAGCATTCTTTGATAATGTGGTAGGCTGTCCACAGGGTTTTGTTGTAGCATGATAAATACAAGCGCTTTGAAATATAGTACTTCTTCAAGTAATTCCGAAAGTTAGTAATTTATCTCGTTATACTAGTTTGGTATTCATGTGTTCGTTTTTTATAAACCATGAATATTTTCAACATACGTGGCATTGTGTGATATCAAAAGCAACTATCCCTTTTAAGATTCTTATTACTGAACATGTGATAGTTGGTTTATTTGTTATTCTGCCCATTTGTTCAACAGTCATTGTGGTATTGGTAACGTTCTGTAAAGTTCAGTGAAGAAGAGGTTAAGTCTGAGGAAAGTGTACTGAATGGTTCTAGGTAGCATAGTCCACACGTGGAGGGTTGTCCGGCACAACGGAGGGTTGTGGCGGTCCCTGATGGCGTTGTTCGTGCGCGACGATCTCAAGCTGGGCACCTTTGTGGGTGAGGACGACTATGGTAACAAGTACTACGAGAACAACAACTACTTCCTGGGTCGTAACAGATGGGTGAACTACGCAGATAGTGTGTTCCTCGACTACGACGCTAGCCAAGTGCCAGCAGAGTGGTACGGCTGGCTTCACTACCGCACAGACCTCCTGCCACACCAGGTACACACCTTAGCTGTATCATGATCGTCCAAATTTGTGACAAAATATAAATGTATATTTTTTTGAACTGCTATTTTTACGTTGTTTCTCGATTCATATCCCTTAACTATTTCTATTTTGCCTGTTTTCTTGAGAAATTAGTTATTTATGGTCCTTGAGTACAAAATCATACACATAATCTTTACAGTTTGTTCTTAGATACATTGAGTCTTCCAGACTTCCTATAGTGGATGATATACTACTAAACAAAGTCATTTCTTTACAATGATTTAATTTATAGGATTAAGTAGTTAATAATGGAGGTAAATAATGAAAGTACAATTAGATGAGAAACTGTTCTTTTAATGAGTATTCTTTGATGAATTGTTGGTTATTCATACCCCTGCAAGAAACCCACCTTTTCAACTATTCGATATACAATACTGACATGGTGATTATTTTTAATTAACCCGTTGCCAGTATCCAGGATAAGAAGCCCTTGCCAAAGCCAATGGTGAATATGTAAGGCCAAGGCCCTTGTTCCCACCTCCAGCACCAAAGATATATGTACCAGGGTTCTTACAGCTTTTCCTCTTTGTCCATTTCCACCTAAACTCCCGTATATCCACCCCTACCCTTAAAGGCAATCGGTTCTTTATTCTGACTTTTCTCTCTATATCTTTCTTGTCTAGTTTTGAAATTTCATCCTTCATTTTCAGCTAGGCATTTTCTCTGCTCCTCATTGTGCTAACCTTCCCTCTCTTTGCTGCTCTTATCCTTACAATCTTTGTTGTCATGTTTCTTACAACAGTGAAAACACTGGCTTCGGTCTGTCTTCCCTGCTTGGCAAAACTTCTGTCATCTGTAGCACCTCGCAAGGTCGACGTTCTCTTATATCCTAGGTCTACCATGTTCTCTACCAGGTATGTTTTCCTTACCTCTCCACAGGTTTGTAGCCCTGATTGATTATTCTGTCATAATATAAAAATTGTTCAAGGGTTTCTTTCTCTTCTCTCCTCATTCCTGTGTTTGAGGTCAATATCGAATTCGTTCTTAAATGTTTCTTACATCGTTTTCTACAATGTTTCTATTAAACCCTTCTTCCTTTACCTCCTCATCTGTTAGTACCGAGCTCATATCGTACAGCATTATAACATCATCTGCCTCGTCATTATCAGTCCAGTATTTTTAGCGGTTCCCATTTCAACAGCTGCTCTGCATCTTTTTCGTCTTCCATCTTAATCAGTATTCCAGATGTTGTCTTCTAATTTCGACTTCCATATTCACGATTCATCCTCTTAACCTTCACTCTAAGCTCAAACGATCTCACTTTCCTTTTCCTCGTGCTTTATAATTCGATGGAGAGAGCACTAAGTTAGGCCCAGGTGGCACCGGAGCTCCATTCGTTGTCACCTCCACCGCATTCTTTCTTCCCTTTGTGGCTTCGTAGTAGCCACGATACTACATATGGTTTAAAACGTACTTGCTTCTTTCCTATTTTTCACAAGCTGTTCTTCTAACTATATCCATGAGTTCTTTCTTTTCACGTATCTCATTTTCTTAGCTCATGGAAAATTGTAAATTGATGTTTTAACCATAGTAGACATCTATATCTGTACCACTAAGAATCTATATAGTCACTTATTGAATCTAACTAGTGAATCTATTGTCAGTATCAAATAAGCATTATGATCGAGTGGTTATGGCATTCAATTGTCCATTTCATTCTGTCAAAAGAAATCCAATCGTTCAGGAAATTTACTATTGAAAAGATGTTTATTTATCCACTATTTATTGCTTTTTCCTGTTCTAGGACCCTTCCCGACCCAAGTATCCATGGATGGCACGTCACACGGAAAACATGACCGCTACTCGCGAGCAGTATGTGCCGTACTCAACTACCAGGCCAAAAATACAGGCATGGTGTCCTCCAAAGTCCAGAGATTGCTGCTTCAAACTTCCACCTGCCCCAAAGACGGCTCAGGACGAATGCCCACCGCCAAGACAGAAACGCAACATGTGTGATAATCTGTAAGAGCATTCCACTACATACAGAAGAAATTACAGCATATTTTTAATTCGTTGAATGTGTACACACTCGATATTAGTTTATCGTACTATTTTATATTATCGATATGTTTATCTGTTACGAAGACTTTATTTTCAATTAGTTTAACTATATACGTGTAACAAAATTGACCATAGTGCACGATATTTTAGAAAATTGCTATCTTGGTTGTATCTTAAAAATAATTAGTTAGCCATTAAAAATGTGATGAATATGGTGAATTTTTCATTTAAAAAGCAATAGAAACTCGACAAATGAATACTTTTAATTTATGTTACAATCAAGGAAACGTCTGCTACAAGAAAAGCCTATTTTACTATGTTGCACAAATAGTAAGCACCTAATTTGGCAATACTTAGCCAGTTTGATAATTAGGGAAACCTCGAGAGAATTCTTTTTCCAATCCCTCCCAGTAGCGGGTTTTAATCGGCCCATTATTATAAGCCCTGTTGCCTGTTGCTGCAGCATAACGCTGCTGTCAACAGTTGGCAAGCCTTGCTGGCATCTCCAGCTTCTTGTACTCCCCCTCTGTCGTATTGATCAAAGTCACTTTCCAAGTCGTTCCTAATAATCAGATATTATTATAAACCTAAATTTAAACAATCCATCTAGACCCATTAAGATAAACTAAAACAAGTTCTAAGATACTAAATTAATTTATCATAATTAGAACGTACCGTAGTCTTAAGAAATTAATTTTTAGTCTTAGTAGTACAGTATTATAAATGTGTTCAGTGTTTTAAATGTATTTTTAGCTTTCGCTTGTTGAATATTTTACAGACCATTTACAAATTATTCTGAAAAACTTTTGCTTAGCTTTAGAAAGGCATTTGTATGGTAGCAATCTTTTTTACAAGCATGGATTCTGCCAGTATATAATAATTTTCATACTACACAGTTGATGTTACAGTTGATTATTTTCGTACTAAATTTGTTTTGGGTTTGAATCAGAGAGCTTTCACAACGATCGATTAGAGGCTAGTCAGTGGATCATTCAGGAACTGAAGAGTGCCCTTTTAAGATCACTTACCTTTAAGATCACTTGCTTTTAAGATCAAGTGGCTTTAGGCGTAGGTAAAGCTAAAATATAAAGAAATACATTGACCAAATAGGATTTGGACAAGCAGTAAAGTTACAGTTCTGATTTATATAAATATAAAGAAATATGATTCCTTTTTCTATCACTGAATAAGTGTGTATGTAGTACAGTTTACCTATTCTCCACCTCCTTCTGCGTTTACTAACACTGTGCTGAATTTTATAAGTATCTTAAGACGTCTATTTTAGATAACCCCTTTCACTTTATAACCCACTTGAGTATAGTATTCTTCAATATATATTAAATGTTTTTATTATAAAAAATGGTACGTTTTAGTCCCAGAATAAATGAATGTTTCGTCTAAGGATACGCAAATGAAGCAGTAAAGTGGTTAACTGCTTTCAATGTAAACCACGTATCGCTGAAATTGCTTCAATGTTTTGTGCAGTAATTTTACTTTACTCGGTACTTTTCATACGAGCCTTATTTGCATTTTCAGTGTTTGAAAGGTTCTAGTAACCCTAAACGCTAATAAAAACCAAAGTTACTCGAGAAGGAACTAATTAGCTTAAGGACACAATAGAGTAGTTTCCTTTTATCCGAGACAGAAGAAGAAATTGAAGCAATTGATCTACGAGAAAGATTGAACGAGTCCGAGAGCAGAAAAAAAGTGATGAAGTGAGCAATCTAGGATAGGACGTGAAAAACATAAATGATTCGATCCCATCCAAACCTCCCTGCCTGCAGATTGGGTTCAGGTGACATAATATTGTATAGTAGTAGTGCACATGTGGGGTGAGTACCAAACACTTTCTTATTGCGGTAACAGTAATTCTATGATGACTAGTCTTGTATTAATTGTTATCACCTAAGTAATTATAATTAATTAATGTGGTCTTTTGGGTAGATTTTGAATAGAAATCAGCCTATTGAAATTGCCTTAATGACATCACTAATGGAACTTCTATATAATTTACCCAAACAAGGAGGTTGTTTAAACTTAAAACACGACTTTTTAGAATTAAATTGTAATTATAATTATTATGGACTTGCTCTGGAATGCTTATAATATTCCTAAACAATATTTTGTATCTCAAACTGTTTTCTATATATCGATTACATGTAAATCCCATAAGAATTTTTCGATCACAAAAAATTGTGAAAGGAATGATGAACAAGTTCGAACTTGTTGAACTTCATTCTAATACAACGACCGTTAAAACTAAATTCCATAATCCATTATTTGTGGACATATACAAAAGTTGGGAGATTTCTGTACGGCTTTTCCTAAAGCTTTTGTAATAAACAATTATTTATATCACAGACGATATTCGATATATAGATTGCATATAAACCCTATAAAAGGAATAAATTATTAATATTGTTGTATAAAATTATCACAAATTCTACTTATTTTAACAGAGCTATAGTATTACATTTTCTTCAGTAAAATGATATTTATACAATTATGAACTGAACTAACCATTTCATCTCATTAGGTATGGTAAACATGTTGACAAGGAATAGGATGATTACATATTAAATAATAGTTCAAGTTACTTTTAGATTAATTTAAATTTGTTTAATAACGAAGAACCGATGGACGACCGATATAAGGAGTTGCATCTGAGATAGTTGCATAGCGCGGGTTCGAATCATGTCTGTGATTGTGGCCATTTTTGTCAGTACTATTGACCTTGCAATAGGGCCAATGACCCATGAGGACGGGTAGGAGAGGCCTCTCCTTAAAAACTATATTAATGCCAAATGTAAATAAGTTATAGTTTTTTTCTTTGTGAGCAATTTTTCCGAACACCTACTATATTACCTTATTGCAATATTATCCATAGTCATGTGTTAAAATAACAGAGAAATGACGCTTCGAGAACTGGTATCAGCTCTATTATTCAGTTGTCGACTCCTGAAACTTAAAGTCGAAGTTTATCACAAATAAGAGTTGTAGTTTAAATCAATAAACATATACTTCTCATATCTTTTGCCAAGTCAGACAATTAAATTCATATTTTTAAAGTTTGGTTTTGATATATTTATTGATACTTATTTGAAATGTTTTCTTCTTTGCATACTTAATCTCATCTTTTAGGATCTGTTATCTGAACAAGAAAGCACACAACAGTTTATGAAACGTCGTACTTAGGTTATTTCACACTATACACAACGGTGGCAAAGATCCAAAATTAATCAATTGAACAGATAGCGTAAACGATTCAATAATACATTATATAGGATAATATGGGTTCAAATTGTTACAAAATGTACAACACGACATTTCGAGGATTTAAATCTATCCTTTTAGTCAGGTTAGGATATAATTACTTCATGAAATAATAAAAAAGTAAAAGAATATAAAGAAAATATTGTTCCTCTAATTCTCACCTGACGAAAAGAGTGACCTCATCCTCAAAACGTTGTTATACATTTTGTAAGATATAATGATAGCAAATGTTTGAAACTTTTATACTTTCAGATCTTCCATTACCAATTAAACGAAGAAATGCGTGGAAGCTGTAAAATTGTGGAAAATGCGTTTTCTTTACGGTGTACGCTTCCATATTGACTTGAAAATGTTTAATGTATTCTTGAATAGAATACGTTGATTTCTTATAGGACTCTCATAATGCAATCATCAATGATAGTTCATGGATAGTTTAAAAGCATAAACATCAAAATTTGATGACAAAAATCCATTTTTAAAAGAATGCATTTGAAAAAGAATTCTGCAAGAAGTTATATTCATGCAGGACCTGCGGTAGGGGAGGCGGGCCAACTCTGCCACACAATACGGCTTTGTGTCTAGCTCTCGATAATTTAGTCGGCCATTATACAGCGTGCTCTTGACATGCTGATCGCATGTAAATTCTGGCTTTTAACTGGAGTGCAGGCGTTGTCATATAACTCGTTTCAGTGGACTTTACTCACAGTGCAGGATCAGTGCTACAAAAACAACGAGGTATTGATTCATGGTAATTTTTGTGTTGGTGTTGCCTCAAAAATTTCAAGGGAGCAGGATTGTCTTGAAAATGTCTCATTATTGTGCAAGTACAATATGACGTCATATAATATACAGGGTGTAAAAAGTCCCCCATGGGTTTGATAATTCCCAAACGATTACAGATACACCAATAAAAGTTGGTACATCATTACTGCATCTATAAATATATTTTTTAAAGTAACTAACATATTTTTGTCATGTCGGGGGGATGGTCCGTAAGGAGTCAGAAAGAAATCTTAAATGAGAGCATAGCTCGAGTAGTACATGAAATTAAAAGTCTTTATTAGTAGAGTACAAAGCCGCCAAATCCGACCTCAAAGAGTTCACTCTTTAAAAAGTTTTGCTGGTTTACAGTTTGACCAGCATTTACAATGTAGGGCCTGTTCTAGATGGTTTAATATTCTTGTCTTAGCTCAAGTTGTAAAAATTACACTTATTAAATGAATACTGGTCTTAATAGATAGCTTTCAAGGTAGTTAGTGACTCTTCACATCCAATGGAGGATAGTCTACAAGGAGTTCGGCAAAAAGACTTTTACGTAAGCATAGCTCAAGAGGAGCGCAACCTAAAAATAAAAATGTATATTATAATAACTGATACCATGTTTTTCCCTTTAGCATTTATCTCTGCTAAGAAACCCCTTTATAATGTACATGGTGGCATGCTTGGCAAAGTGTTTAAAGTTTAAGAGAAACCTCTCCCAGATTCAGATTCTCTCCCAGGTGGAATATTTAATTTAGAAGTACGGTTCTGGTAGGTGTAAAAACTAATGTTTTACTGTGGATAAAGCATATCCATTTATCTTTCCTCCAGTACTCCCTCCCCCTCAAACTCAGAATTAATACATATTATTTTATTAATTCAATAATTCTGAAATTTAACATTGTATATTATGGCTATAGTAACGTTGTCATATACAACGTTTGCTACAAAAACACTGAAGCAGCATGTCAAAGTTACTTAAAGGGTTAAGCTCTGTATATCATACTAATAGTATTACTGGCATTAATCATTGGATAACGTAACTATAGTAGTGGTAGCATATAACATATTATAGCATAGGTATCGGGGTGTTGACAACACGTTATCTAGTACAGGTTACAGTAGCAGTGTGTTTGACAGTATCCGATATCAATCACAGCATCGCTCGGTTAGGTGTTGTCTTAGTTAACACTGTTTAAAAAACTATGTTTACTGTATTAAATGTTCTTGTGATAGGAAACAAAGATAATAAGAAAAATAGCCAAGTTTAAAAATGCTCAATATAGCGAGTCTAAAAATCATCATTTTGAAGTGGGATAAAGCCAACGTAATACACCGTTGAGAATTTGTTCATATACATAAAATTGGCAGGGCAACCTCTAAGTCAATCTTCTGTTGTAATTCTCATTGATTATTAATATTCAAGAAATATTTACCTAGGAACCTCAAACAAATATTAACAATAAAATAAATCCCAGGCAATAAAACTCGTACACACACCATGAATTTGAGAAGCACAACAAAAACTTAAGTACAAATGTAGACTTCCTGTGACCCTTCTATAACAAACATTGCCTTCCTGTTACCTATGTTTCAGTTGATGCGCAACGCCATGATACCACAGGAATTGCCGATAATGGTTGATGGGCAATCTCTCGCCTTCCCTTGTACTTGTGGCTTGTATTGTGCAGTGGCATTGTTTGAGTTCATTCCCACTAGTCTAAACTTTTTGACGTATAACTTGGTATAGCTGATAATTTAAACTCTTGACAGATAAATACAAATTTCAGTTTTCCTTTTTTTGTATGCTTGAATATCTTAAGATTTAGTGACACCTGACACCTGAACAAGAGGATAAATTCCAATCCTCAAAATGTAGTATTCTTATGTTGTCAACGGTGTCAAATGTCCAAAATCCTATTATTTCTCAAATTAGTTATCATTAGTAACAAAGTTTATACAAAGAACATTGTTTAATATAGTTATAGTAGTATGTAAATATTAAGAGTTATTTTCTATGATTGATTGTGTGTTAAATTTAAGCCGTCAAAGTGTTTAACGGCTGTAATTTTATCTTTGGCAGATGAACTTCTAAGAAACCTTCTTCTAGGAAAAACAAAATGTAAAAGTCATGTAGACACATATAAAAGCTGAGTTGCTTTCTGAATAAAGCAATGCTTGGACCATAAACAGCTGATGGTCAGAGTCATAACACCGCGAGGCGAAGGAGAACTTAAAATAAAAGAAGGGCGGAGAGGGTAAGGAGGAGAATAAAACCAGCTGGTGATAAGTATTTTTTTATTTTCCCCTTGGTTAGATGACTAAGTCATATTTTCACAAATTACTTTTATAGATATTCAACTTAATTAGTTCACCAGATTGCAGTTTTTATTGTGTATGTAAATGTTAGAAACAGGAAAAACCAGCATGCTTTCTACCTTAATTCTTCCCTATTTAAATATCTAATACTAAAAACTTGGTAAAAATATTACAAAAATGGTATAATCACAAAACAACTTGTGATTAGGGAAATAATTTAAGAAACTATAGTTGCGAATACAAATTTACCAATAGTTGTATAAAAAAAGGAAACAATACTTGGCTTCAAATTGGTTAAAACCTACAGAATTAAACCCGACTTAACCGACCACTTGACTAAATTTATCAAAATATACAAATAAAAAGACATTACGTGGTTTAACCCTTAGAATCACGAACTATATAAGTTGTTAGGATAATCTGTCTGCATCGTATTTTGTTCTGTACAGGGTGAAATTTCAAAATCAATATTAGATTGACCGAAGCAATAAATTAATAAGGTTTATTGCTTTTCTTACATGCCACTCAATAGCCAAATAAAAGCAATTAAGAATTGCAATTATTTTTATGTTGAAAAGGTTCAAAATTGTATGATAAAAAGAGTTTTATAATTTCAAGTCAGCAGGTTTCGGATCAAACTACATGGCTTACGAGCAGGTTTTCAATTGTCTATAAATATATAAATATATATTGTCTATATATATATATATATATATATATATATATATATATATATATAACTTTAATTTCTTCTTGTAGTAACGAAAACAACTTTAGTTTTGACAAGTAAATAAATTATAGCTATTACATGTAAACAAGCCATCCTAACTTCTCAGGATAGAGGAATTGTTGTTGCAAGCCATTAACGTTAACAAAGCTTTTTTTACTTTTTACCATTAAGTCAGATTTTACAGCATTATGGGTCAATCATTTAAAGAAAAACAAACATTGACGAAAAAAATTATTTTCAAAATATTTTAAATTTTTTTGTTAAACTTTATAAAAGGTAGAAATTAAATTCTGAATCATAAATATTCCTTCCTTCACAGACGGTTGAAAAGTAGATTTCACATATGGGCCCACATCTCTAAATGTTAAGCATTATTAATTTAAGATAGGACAATAACTCTCTATGTTTGCATGTTAATATATTCGTCGTACTTTCAAATATTTATACACTCCTTAACCTTGAAAACTTACACCATCCTTAAACCTTAAGAGTTATACAAAATAAAGTAAATAGTTAATGTTTTTTTTATTGCTTTACAATTTTAAGAAAAATGTAAACATTTTATTTATTTTTGTAAATACCCGAGATAAACATTTTATCCAAATGCAAATGACCGCCATTTTGAAAGGTTCAATTAGTTAAACCTGCCTAATGAACTCAATCAAGCTATGTGTAAATGCTGCCCTCCTACTTCGTTTATTTTGAATCCATTAAAAACTAGTTCTACTACTTAAAACTTAAACGCCCGCTATCTGGATATATTATGAGATAAAAAACTACGATAGCCAAACATCGTCGTACATTATTTAAAACAATTTAAAAACACTTCTTTTTTTGCGCTATAGTGCATAATAAATTATATATAATTATTCCTTTTCAAAAACATTGAATGACCGCCATATTGAAACTTTAATAGACGTAGAGAAATTAAAGAATCATAGTAGTTTATAATTATTTAATACACAACAAATTTATAGTTTTTTATATATATATTGGGAATTAGTTAAGTTAAAGCTTTTGCTCGAATGCGACTGGCCCACCATCTTAAAATTATTTTATTAGTTAAGTCTGGCTAACAAAATCATCCAAGCAATGTGCAAGTACTGCCTATGTGAAAGTTTAGTTTGGATACTGAACATTATGGCAGTTATCGTGTCCCAAGCTCGAGTTATTTTGCATAAGCCCATACATAGATACATGCGTTTCCGGATTATGGTCGTTTTAGATTCTAGGCGTCATGATCGGAGAAAATGAAAAACCCGGACATTCCGTAACAGACCGATTGCCATTGGCAGATTTCTATAAATTTTGTTTAAAACTTGTAGGTGTATGGTTTAAACTGGTTTCACAAGCGATATTGATAGAAGATAGACCTGAATGTTTAGTAATATTGATAGGAGATAGATCGGAATGTTTAGCGATATTGATAGAATATAGACCTGAATGTTTGGTCTACTCCACGCAGTGTTGTGTAGCGGAGTGCGGGCAGACCACCAGGGGGCCGACTGAGGCTGCCAACTCTGGATGCCAATCTCCAACACAGTATTTCAACGATTTAATCACATTGCTTCGTGCGTAAAATCTAAGGAACAGCGATATTTCGGTAACATTATCTGAAGATAGTAAAAGAAACTTTCAGAATTAGCTAGGATTTTGAAAACAAAATTAAAGATACTGATCTTCGAAATTTTCGTAAGATGGTGGTTCTCAAATCATTGACAGGTTATATTGGACATTTTACTTTTTACAGACCGATGAATGAAGTGTAGTTATGGTCACAATATGAGTTTTTGAATTATAATTGAAAAATAAATTTTGTTGCGCCATTTTCAAATTGGGTTTTTTTTGTTCTCTTAGGACAATAAGCTGAGAAACTGCACTTAGTCCTAAAAGGAACTTTGCCCTGCTTAGGAAATGGCAGGATAGTCTGTGTGGGTAAGGTTAGGGTTAGATGTTACCTCCTGTAGAGAGCCATAAGGAAGGATTTTGGGCATTCATCTCAATCCTTGGAATAAGAGGGGACCACCACCCAGTCCGGTGCCAACAGAGCACGTTCTTAGCTCTTGACTAACCACTTAAGGAGCCCCGACAAATCCAACAGTCATCCCCCGCAGTGGTCTTGACTTATCGATGTACCCTTGTACCTCAGTATCTCGACATTTGCTTTTGGTGAAGAGCCGCTCTTGGATATCCATAGGCTTACCTAGATTTAAGTGAACCTTCCTTGGGTATGGAGTCAAAAGTTTAGTCAAAATGTTTTGTCTTGTTTAACTCTTTGTTTTTACTTGTCTTTAGTTGTTTTTTACTCTTGTTTCAAATCGATTTACTCTTTTTTGGTTAAAGCTACGGTTTAGCATCTAGCAAGCTATGCTTAGTTTGCTAGATGCTAATTATCGGAGAATACATGAAATAAAAAAAATATGTGTATAGACTGTGATAAATCTATTTTGTTATTTTGTCAAGAATTTGAAAAAAAAGTCAAATGCCTTCGCTTATACATATGATATTTACTACAAATTCACAATTGAAAATTACATCATTATACCATGAATCAACCATCTGTACGGAGCAATTTTCTAATTTTGTGACAACTTATCGTAAAACTCGGTCATTAAAATCTGTATCTTTTTTATCTGTGTTTGTTTGTTTTTAATGACGCTTATGCAATACTCGTATTTTTCATATTTTTATATTATGTAAAAAGCTCTGTTTAATGATACTCAATTTCTTAAAATATAGTATTTGTTTGGATTTTTAAGGTCTTTGTGGTTTATTGTTTATAGTACGACTGTATCCATTTCCATGAGTAAAAAGTGCGAGGATCATATCAAAGTTATTAGGATAATAGGTACAGAACGAGGTAGATACTACTAATGAAAAGCGCTTTGGTTACAAACAAGATTTGCATTTGCGTTACTAACTCAGACCTAAACTACACCACCTGTACGAAAGTAGGACTTAGATGTGCATTTTAATGCCAAGGATTGAATATATAATATTTTGGAAAAATATTATGTTGTGAAAAATTCACTTACAATAATCTGTATGATTAGAAAATGGCACTGTTTGATAGAAGTACTGAAGATAAGCTATACAAAATTTGCTGGAAAGTCAACAACTAAGCTTAATACTGGTTTGAAGTAGCAAGATAGAAAACATTATAACCTTTAAAATTTACCTATTCTCATTGCCTAGAAACATTGTTAACATACGAGTATTTAAAACTTGAGATGTCCGGGTTCATTGTGAAGCCATCCTCTGTATAAGGTATTATGGTAGTGCAATAAATTTAATTATGGCTTTTGAAAAATATTTTTTTGTATTAAACTCATACCCCTTTTAGATGATTAATTCCTCTAAATAAAGAAGTTATAGATATTTTTATTACTTCACTTGAAACTGCCTCTGAGCCTTTAAAGTAGGAAATTTAGGCAGTTTTTTAATCGCGTTAAAATAAAACGGGTAAAGATAAAATTGTGAGTTTTTCAGTATGTAAATGATTTATAACTTCAGGTAGTTGCAAGTTTTTTAATTATAAATGAAATTAATTTAACAAAAATATTTTAAAACATTTCTTAAAGTTTTTAATAAAATATATTTCCATAAGTGAATGAATAAAAAGACATGTTACTTCCTGAACTATAACTCGTGTACACACTGTAAACGTATCACAATTTAATCTTCAGTTTTTTTTTTATTTGCATCTGATAGAAAATTCGTCTACATTTCCTACTTTAAATGCAAGTAATTTCATGCGCAGTGATAAAGTTTGTATAGATTTTTCTGTATTTAAGGAAGTCATCGTAAAGGAATATCAATGTATTATAAAAAGTGACCAACTACAAAATAGATTGCACTAATTCAAGAAGTAAAACACCACGCTGTGAGCGTATTTTGAGAAAATGTTCACCATAGTGAGAAAAAGAACCTATATGTTTTAATTGTTTTAGCAATGTTTCGATGCAGTGTGGAGTTATAATATTAGAATACAGCCATGAAAACTGCTTCGTAAGGTTAAGAACTAAGACATAAATCCGATATATGTTAATGTAAGTTATAGGTAGCAATAACTTGCCATATAGTAAAGATAAAATTGATACTAATACGTATTTTGCGATGATCAATTAAAAAGGAATACAGAACAGTTTGTGCTAATTACGTGGTATCTATCATTGCCCGTATGATGTATAATGGAACATTCAGTTGTAGGAGCAATAGTCGTTTACGATGTCTAGACAAGTGACGATGTGCCGACCCAGCCCCTAGACTGAAACTGTACCCCAGTACTGAATTAGTAAGTCAAGTGTTGAGACAACCCCTTTGTAAGTGAATGCTTGCTGGGAGCACGCTTCGCCAATAGGAAGGGAAATGTGTGGTGCCCCTGCAACGCTAGTTCTAATAGTGTATTTAGTGTGGATAGAAATCCGATAAACTTAAAATTATTACTTTATTACGATATTACTTAAAATTATTTTTTCGTTGCGTTAGTTTTGTGTTAGTTTTTGTACATTTTAGGTCATTTTAAAATTAAAAGGAATCTAAGCGCATAAAGCTCACATATAGATATTTGCGAAGAAATCACACAAAGGCAAATATGACAGTTTAGGGTAGGGATTGCGTTACTGGGACATGAATACTTGGAGGTACATTTCTCCTGACCATCCAGCATAGTTCACCCCACACTTCGCCAACCACAGATCATGCTCCAGATCGTCCAACTTTCCGACGTCAGTTCACGTTTAAGAAAGGGTGGAAAGGACCGATCGAAAAAGCCCTTGGCTTTAGTTTTAACTCCTCCTTTGATTTATCATTAAAGCATACTGCACAAGGCTCCCGAGCAGATATGATGAACCGATGTTATTGACATTACCAGAAAAAGAATAGGACTGAGTATGGAACCTTGGGGGACCCCAAATATAATTTCAATTTGAACTGTATATCGATTTGAAATTTGAATGATTTGGGATCTGTGGCTCAGAAATGAACCAATCCAAGATAGGGGCACGCCTCTAATGCCAGTTTTTCAAGCAGTATTTTATGGTAAACTCAGTCGAATGATTTGGATAAGTCAAGGAACACACCTAAGAAATCCGGTGTCCAAATCTCTCTACAACATATCGATCAGATTCACTGCTGCTTCTACCGTCGATGTACCCTTTCTAAAACCATATTGGTCATTTGTTAAGAAAACCAAGCATTGCTGTCAAAATAAGCTTTTTTAAACTTTATTTAATGTTGGCAACATTGAGGCAGGGCGATAATTGTTGATAGAACATAGCTTTTTTTTAAACAGAATTTATTTGAACATTTTTAGGAGTGAGAGGAAAACTTGGGTTCGGAAGGACAAATTTACTAATTGAGTCAAAGGACTCACAATATGCTTAAGACATTTCTTATGAACCACAGAAACGACAAATTAAGATCTGTCGATTTTTGCTGAGAACTCTTGAAATTTCAAGTCCTTCTTCAAGGTCAAGTGCCAATGCTATTGACTCTACTGGGCAATATCTACGAGTATGAGTAACTAGAGTAAGAGTATGAGGTTGTTATGGTCGTGGAAACTGCCAAAAGCAACGGATGCAAAACCTCTATTGATTTCATAGGTGATGTCAGATTCATCCTGCACCAAAATATCTCCTATTTTAAGTTTTATTTGTTTGATGGTTTTATTTTTATTGTTGATGATGTCCCATACTGAGCTTCGTGCCATGTGTATTATTGTGGAATAGCGATCAGAAATTAAGATTGTATGACCTGCCAAGTTTTTATGAATGAAGAAATTACGGAAGTAATTAGTCATTCATGAGATTTGTTTGGAAAAGCTTCATGCTATGTTTGTTGTAGAATGGCGATCACAAATTAAAATTGTATGACCTTCAAGTTTTTATGAATGAAGAAAGGAAGGAATTAGTCATTCATGAGATTTGTTTGGAACAACTTCATGCTATGTTTGTTGTAGTATAGAGATCACAAATTAAGATTGTATGGCCTGCAAGCTTTCATGAATGAATAAATTAAGGTAGGAATTAATAAGCGAAAGGTGGTTGCGTGTCTATCTTCAACACACGTTACCTGATATTACACTGTAGAGTTGCAACAAGAATTCTGGTATCGCAGATCTAAACACATAACTGATTTGCACAGCTTTAGATTTAAAATGCAAAAACTTGTAGCTTAAAATAAGGTATGTTTAATAACGTGTTAGCCCTTACAATAAAATAGTTGTTTATCAAAGTAACCTAATTAAATTAAATTCAATGTTTTTCCTACCTACAACCTATTTACAAAAAGTGCTTTATTCCTAATCTTGGCACTTGAAACTGCTCGCTCTGGGTCCAATCTACTTGTCTTGCGGATTATAAGGCTCAGATTATATCTACAGGTATGTCAATTCCATCTTTAGGGAAGACAGGCGATTACTGTCTTAGATTAAATAGGAAAAAGCAGGCACCAAATTGTCTGAGGTTGCTTGGTTTGCGGATTTTGATTATTTGAACGGTCCGTTTATGAACGGTCTCTTTTAACATGTTAATTAACGTCAATTTTGAATTTTCATTTCCTTCAATATATAATAACATCAGGAAAAATTAATGCAAACCTAAATTTCTAACTAAAAATATTTTTTTTAAAAACCAGGAATGAACTAAAGAATGAACCTGTACCTGCTTTAAAATAATTTTCCAGCTCATTAAAAATCAATGTATAACGCAAAAAACGTCCAAAGAATATGAAAAAGATTGTATAGGCCAAAACTTAAGATACTCTCATATAATGCTATGGTACCGTAATTACAGTCAGTACAAAAATTGCGTCAAAGTTTAATTAGTTTTTCATTCAATCCTCTATGCAGTGAATATCTAACGACACGTCATCATACTCAATTACGGTTGCTAGGAGTTCTGCTCTTTGTATCTTGAGCCTTCTTGTCATTCTCAGTTTCTGAATGTGATATGGCAAATAAAAGCAAGCTTTTAATCAAACATTTCACTGGTATTATTAAAAAAGCTTTCATGTTGCGTAATCCACTCACTTGTTTTATTCAAAAACTTAATTTCTTAAGGCATTTTTCATTACGACTTAAAATGTCAAGAACAAATCTTGCCTATAAAAGTAGCAACATAAATTGTGTGAGAAACTACAAAACATCTCCACGCTACCATCGTTGGAAAGATATTGGAACGTTTAGTTTTTAAAAGGTTGTCTGGTTTTCTTGGATAACATGCGGTTATATAAGATACACAATTTGGCCTTCTCAATAATAAACCTACATTGGATGCGATGAATGTTTTGTTTACCTCAGCATTCGGTAGGGGAGAATCTGTTTGTGACCTCAGTAAGGATTGTGACAACTTGAATCAGGAAGGAAGCTGTATGGAAATCTTTCCACAGAAGAATAAATTTACATTTCCTTCCTTGTTCGCATATTTAGTCAGTTTTTTTTTTCAAGAATCCTAGGTTTTTTAGAGACTAAATCACCAATTTGTATTAGTGAATTGGTTTCAATTTTATTTCTGGTATTGTTGCCAGAAATTAAATTAAATACTGTAATTCAAAATTTAATCTTTTAATGTAACATTCGGATTCTAATTTTACTCCATTAATATTAATTTCCATTCCAGTACACGATTAGTTTCGTCCTGATGCGATTTAAAACATGATAAAAAATAAATTTATTATATTTTTTAGCTAACAAATCTGTGGTGTAATTTAATACTAGAACAACATTAGTATTTCTGTTGACAATAACTATAGAATTTAATCAATTAATTTGAGCCTTACTTAACATTCACTTAAACAATAAATTATTTCTAAAACAAGTTTTAATACAAATTGTGCTGAATAAACGTCATAAGCATTAATTTAATTTTTTAAAAGATACATTAATTTTAAGAATATCAAACTATAAAAACATAAAAACGAGATATGAAACAACAATATATGCTGTGTTTCCAAGATATTTAGCAAAATTTTATTCCAGAATTGTTCAGTTTTTATAAACCCATAATTTAATTTCATAAAATTGTACCGTTTTTTATAGCACATATTTTAAATTTATATGGAGCTAATACTTTATAAATTAAACAACTTTTCGGAAATACTTGGTTTATTCCGAAATTCAAGTTTACCAAAAAAATTAACAAAGTTTACAAACTTTTGATTCGATTTTCTTCAAAACTTCACACAATCGAACAAATCTAATTAAGAGTCTGATTAAAAATGAATTAAAATTAAAATGAAACTAAAAATTTATACTTCTCAAAAAATGGTTTAAATTAACAAAATAAAATAAAAGTTCTCTTCTCAAAATACTCAAAATCAATATAACACAAAACTTGATATTAACTTTATGACCAAAATTTAATTCACAATACTTCAAAAAATGTAATTAATTCTCAGACTCTGAAAGATGGGAAACTTTAGAAATTTTAATTACAACAGTATAAAAAATCAAAGATATTAACTAAACGCTGGTACGGGACTTACTACTTTGAAGATTACGGAGGCTCATAGGGATTTAATACGCACTGAAGAAAAATTAAAAAAAACTTGAATTAAATTTACACGCGATAAAAAATGGAATTACTCTAAATCCCACACTATAGGGTTAGAGGAAGAGCTGCGATTCTCAACAGGACCTTGTCGTCGTGGCTTCAAGACTCGAACTGAATCCTCCAGCGAGCCGGGAGGAACGCATCACCCGATACGTCTCTGACCGATCAGCTGATTGCCGGTCCAACCGAACAAACAAAGTCCCCGCACCGCGTCTAGTTAATAAGAGCCTACTTCCTACCGCGATTCAGCATAAATGAATTTGAACTATGGTACAAAATAATTACAATGAAAATTAAGAAATTATTTCGGAAATACAAGATTGCAGTGAAAATGATACTGACAAAACTTTTGATACTAATATAATGATAGTAATGAAAATGTATAAATATTTATTTACTTTAATAGAAGTCAGTGATTACTGTAGTATATGAAATGTAAAACATATTTAAAAACTACGTATAAAATTTATAGAAAACATAGACTTTTTTAGCGGTTCATATTATTTTAAAATATACAAAATAACCATTTAATAATGATATAACGTACTTTTCCAAGATATGTATTCACAACCCGTTATAAGAAGTAGTCAATTCTCGGTCAAGTCCGTGACTTCCTTTCCATTCCTTTTTATGTTGACTGGTTATTAAATTCAGGAATTGAAGAGAGCCTTTCATATAACAATAAGCATAGGAAAATATTCTTAGCCAGGACACTGCTGCATTGTCAAAGTAACTTACAGTCTTTATAGTATTCAAATACTTTGTTAGATAATTTTTCAGAAGTCCTTCACGTTAAACTTACTTACTGGCTTACTGCTTGAGATCTGGTACATGCTCTTGTTTTGAGGAAGAACGTAAAACATAGGATTACAAGCATATTAAGGCGAGTAAGACAAAAGCGCAGCTCTACAAGCACTCTTGACAGCGAAGTCAAGAGGCTCAATAGACAAGTGTGTTAGTTAATATACCATGAGTGCTACCACCTGCAGCCAAAACACAAAGAAAGGATGAGCAGTTTCTAAAGTTCGTATTTCAGTTGCTTGTATCACAAAAATAAATTTTCCCACGTTTACCTGTTACTTAAAATCAGGTTGATCAGCAGGTTCGCTGCCTGAATAATTCTCTAACGATTATATATTAAAAAAAAGTAAATTTGTGAAGTATTTCAGATCAGTAGAACTTGGATTTTACGAATTCCACAGTTTGAGATAAATACACTGAATGTGTACGTCACGTCTGTCATTTTCTTTTAGTGCAGCGCCTGGAATCTGGGCTGCCACAGACCTGACTCTTGGAATCTGGAATCATGTCGTCTGAAGATACCCATCATAGGCCGACGACGAAGAAACTCAAAACGAACTTTTTGAATAGTTTAAACCTCAGAAACACCTAAACTACAAAAACAGTGTAATCTAGGTGAAGAGGTATTCTCATTGTCTCATCAGGTGCACTATTCAGCTCACTACGATGTTCTGCAGATACGATCCCAAATCACGGTGGAGCAAAAGAGTTTTCTGCACATAACGTAGCTATAGTATTATTTCAATAAAACGTCGCGGTGCACTCAATTGTGCATCTAGAGAGACAATGAGAATAGTTTTATCGTGTGTATGGTTCCATAAAAAAAATATAAGAATATCATTGCTTCGGAATATAATTTTTAATTTAATCGTTCCTAATCTTTATGTTACTTTTCTTTTTTTCCCATTCCTTGTTAGACTAGTTTATAGTAGAGTGGTTCTAGCCTATACAACTACAGAAATAGTTTATACCAAACAAACGTTTTAAGAAATAATTGTCTTATCAAATACGGTAATGCGAAATGTATCACGCATCAACATTAACTTTCTATCACAACATTACTAAAGATGGCCTCCTATCATTGTTTCGGAATAACGTTTTTTAATTTAATCGTTCCTAATCTTTATGTTACTTTTCTTTTTTTTCCCATTCCTTGTTAGACTAGTTTATAGTAGAGTGGTTCTAGCCTATACAACTACAGAAATAGTTTATACCAAACAAACGTTTTAAGAAATAATTGTCTTATCAAATACGGTAATGCGAAATGTATCACGCATCAACATTAACTTTCTATCACAACATTACTAAAGATGGCCTCCTATCATTGTTTCGGAATAACGTTTTTTAATTTAATCGTTCCTAATCTTTATGTTACTTTTCTTTTTTTCCCATTCCTTGTTAGACTAGTTTATAGTAGAGTAGTTCTAACCTATAAAACAACAGAAATAGTTTATACCAAACAAACGTTATAAGAAATAACTGTCTTATCAAATGCGGTAATGCGAAATGTATCACGCATGAACATTAAAGTTTCTATCACAACTAAATATGGCCTACTGCTACTACTGGCCTACGGGTATAACAATAGTGAGTGCTCGCTCACTACATACAGTTTCCGTAGTGTAGCGGTTATCACGTGTGCTTCACACGCACAAGGTCCCCGGTTCGATCCCGGGCGGAAACAGCTGTACTTTTTGCCACAGACAGTAATGTATTTGTATAATTGCATTGAGTTTTTCTACTGCTAGGTTTTGCCGAACACGAAAGTAAAATATAACTGGAATCTAAATTTTTTTTTATTAAACCACCTGTTTTTTTTAATTATATCTTTGATTGTATTGGTTACACGAGAAATAATAACTTATCTAATACTATAAAATTGGGAGACAGAAAGATTTGAGCGCTCGCACTGCATTCTGCTGAATGAAAAGCTCAGGTAGTAAATATTTGAAAGGTAACAACCAAAGATACGTGGCGCAGCCCTAGCGTTGGACCTCAGAACTACCTGGAATAATCCCCCGGACTTCAGCGTAATTCGTCGGTACGAATTATTTCTTTTTCTTACTTTTTCCTATTTTGGATTTTCATGTTCTTACATGTTTTAATGTAAGGGTTTTCCAAAATGTTGATGTGTGCAATAAGGTTTTGTAATTTTAATTCGTATTTAAGTATATACATTAAACAAAGCATGCCGAGAGTGTTTTTAAAACAACTAAATTCTTGTTAATTAATAAATAGTATTTTTATGTCCTCCATTACGATAAAAACTTGTTATACTCATAAAAGAGTGAGGACATTTTTCGTTCATCAGTGAATATACATTAATTTACTGACATACTATGAGATTCCAAAATAATATAAAGATAAGAGTTTATAAAAATTGGATACGGTTCGTTGGCAACCTCGAGTTCGACGATGGAATGACATGCTGATGGAGATCCATGGACTTTGGCTGAGCGTTGCAAAACCTTTTAGTTAGTCTTAGTAACCATGATGGCAAGGAGAAAATAGCAGAATAAAACCTTTTCAAAACAAACAGAATATAATCACATGCGATGACAACAACTGGCTTAGTGACGCGTGCATCGTAATGAAATTATCTATAGACGAAATCGTGCATGCAACTCAGCGAAGCATGCTACGGCACATGTTGAACCTACCTTTGACATTCGGTCAAATCAGTACGGTTTTAGCTTAAATACCACTTTTAGTGGAGTTTCTGTTGTGAATATTAGCATCTTAGTTAAATGTACTTTTCTGTCGGTGGTATGGGTTGGTAAATTTAACAGACAAAACGGAAGTTTAACCACCCTTTTGTTTGTGTATTTCAAACAGGCTAGTTATGATAGTGACATTTAATAGTATTCTAAATATCTTAACAAGTAGCATAAGGCACCTATGAAACAATCCCGAAGTTCGGGATGAAATGCCGGATCCTCTTCAACACAATCAGCTGTTCTACACACGCCCTAATTAAATAGACTCACAGAAGTTAGGTACGAGTATAGCCAAACTCTAACTAAACAGTCATTGTTCTTCCCCCACCTCTATTATCGTCCCGACTCTAATGTACGTTAACCTTCCATTCCTTTTTAAAACATTTTGTCACGTTTCAGTTTTATTTTATATTATTACTAGCACAAACCGGCGGCTTCGCCCGAAATTTCTATGCAACATTCCGTGCATTTGTTTGAACAGTTCCCACAATTTCAGTAACACTTGAACTATTTTATACCAATCTAGAGGAACTCCAAAGGGGAAGATCATAGCACTCTTAGTACTTGTGATGTAATACGATATAGTTCTATGATATGTTTAAACTGGAATTAATCATAAATCATGCATCAGGTACCCATTTTCAGTGTTCACGATTAAGAGTATAAGAAGTTAAGCAAAGTTGCGAGTAATTCTTATTTCAGGGTTTTCATTTATTAATTATATTTCCAACGCAAAATAGGAGTTTGCTATTTTGACCCGAGAAACAATATCTATAGACCCATATATTATAATGTTGTAATGAGTTTAAATTCCACAATGTCAACTGATAACTAACTCAATACCTTACATGTATACATTACAATTTCGTTCATTAAGGAAAATCCAGAATAAATTAATTAAGGCAATGTTGCCACGATGTTGAATTAAGAAGTGTTGTTAGTATCAAGCTTACTCAATTCTTTCACTCTATAAATGAAAAAATTAAAATATTGGTTAAATTAATAAAATATATACTGATGCTGTCATAAAACAATGTTTTCACAGAAGAGTTCATTACATTTAAAAGGCTCTTTCAATAAATATATCGTGACTTTAGAGATCAAGATTGGATTTTAACCCCTTAAGAGACCAAAGGGAGTCCGGAGAGATTTTCGAAATAAGAATAACTATATTCATCTCAAGAATGTCCTAATAATGAAATTGTACATGGACAATCAGTTGATACTTACACGTTTGACTGGCTTGTTTGTGTAATAAATCGAAGGGGTTTTCCATCTATGATTATACATTACACATTGGTATTTATAAGCATCTTAGAAATTAGCTCGAATAACCTGCTTTGAAATGAAACTAGACGATAGCACTCTTGAAGTCCCCTCTCTTTTAATGTAATGCAAGGACTTCTTGGGCACTTACTCTAATGTTTGCCACTATTTTGTAGAAAGGTTTGGATTTTAAAACAAATGCTTTTTTTGATATTGCAGTTTTGAAAAAACCACTAACAACAAACACATAAAGGTTCTGATTAAATTTTTGAAACTTTTTCACACATTCTGTTATGCTTACAAGTGTGAGCTTGAGAGCCCCCCATTCCACTCTATTTAAAGGGATAGGGAAGGAGATTACCTTTGTTTACTACGATTAATTCATTTTAAATAAATTTTGAACACATTATATTTCACAGTAAAAACTGACTTTTTCACTATCAGAAAACTATTGTTTTACACTATACCTCCAGATATTACGCATACAGGTTTTAATCATTTATATGACTTAGATTATAAGGTTGGCAACACTAGGTTATAACTCTAATAAGTGCATAATGACGTCAAACCATCTAAACTTTAATTGGATTTACTTCTTTTTCAATTTAAAATAAGATGTAACTTCTCTTTCCATCAATTAAACGAATAAAACTTATCTTACGATTTTATGAACTTCAATGAGTTTATTGTTCAAAATCTCATATTATATCGATAAGCAGTGTAAGTTACGGATATTAGAGGTCATAACATTGTTTACCGAGTTACGTGAAAACTGATATACTAAAACCACTCTCTAGAAGTGCTTCTTTTAGTGAAATATGATTAAAATGGCAAAACACTTATTTCGTAAGGTAATATACAGAGCATTATAATTATGGGTATAACTGGAAGTATGTTCCAAGATAATTGCTTTACTATATCATTATTAGATATTATTTACTTTATTCGTATCACCTTAGTTAGTTTATTATTTCCAAGTAGTTCACAATCCCAATAAAATCTATGGATCATTTTAAAAATCCTCCGTGGAATCAAAACTCAGTTCAATACGGAGAATTTTAATGGAATTAGTAACAGCTGATATTTTACCAGTTTTATCATTGATAACTATAATGATGGAGGAATTAGGCTCCTTTTACGGTAAAAGGTCAAGAGAGGGTGTTAAACATACGAGTAGGTTTATTAAGAAACAAGTGTTATATTTCCTTAATAATTGAACAGATCTCGTGAATTTAGTGCAGGCATAAGGACAGACAATCCTTGGATTTGGGGGCCCGAGGCAGATAGGAACAGAACAGCTGACTAAGGTGTAGAAATACAATAATTAATTGTCACATGTACTTTCTACTCCCTCCTGGATGTGTCCTACCAATCGATTTATATACATTGATGGTCCTATCCACCTCCCTCCTTCAAAAATTAAAGTTAAATCTCTCTGAAATATATTTAATTTTATTTTAATATAATTTAAAAATATTAAAGACCCTGTTTAACATTCTAATAATTAATATACAGGGTGATTCAAAAAGATTACCACAACTTTAAATATTTGTATTTAATGGAAGAAACATAGTAGAACCTTCTGTTATACATCATTACAAAGAGTATTAAAAATACTTTTTCACTCAAAAACAAGTTCAGAGATGTTCAATATGACCCCCTCCAGACACTCGAGCAAAAAAACACGATACTCAAACTCATTCCACACTCTCAGTAGCATATCAGGCGTAACAGTTTGGATAGCTGTTGTTATTTCTTGTTTCAAATCATCAATGGTGGCTGGGAGAGGTAGCCAAAACACCATATCCATAAAATACCCCTATAAGAAAAAGTAACAGGGTGTAAGGTCAGGGCTTCTTGGAGACCAGTGATGAAGTGCTCTGTTGCGGGCTGCCTGGCGGCCGATCCATTGCCTCGGTTAGTTGACGTTCAGGTAGTCACGGACAGATAAGTGCCAATGTGTTGGTGCTCCATCCTGTTGAAATATGAATTGTTGTGCTTCTTGTTCGAGCTGAGAGAACAACCAATTCTCCAACATCTCCATATACTGTAGTCCAGTTACAGTAGCATCATCTAAGAAAAAGGGACCTAAACCTTTATTGGCTGAAATTGCACAGAAAACGTTCATCTTACGCGAATAACGTTCATGCTCAATTTCTTTCCCGCGGATTATCAGTGCCCCATATACGGACATTGTACCGGTTGTCTTTCCCGTTAATGTGGAAAGTAGCTTTATCACTAAACACAATTTTCGACACGAAAGATTCATCTGCTTCCGATTATTTTGATCTTATCAGCTGCAGAAAGGGCTTGAACCAATTTCAGACGATAAGGTTTCATTACTAACCTTTTTCGTAGGAATCTCCATACAGTTGTTTGTGGAAGTGGCAGCTCTCTGCTAGCTCTTCGAGTTGTTTTACCTGGGCTGCGAACAAATGCTTGCTGTATGCGTGCTACATATTCAACACTCGTGCGCGGTCGTCCAGAACTTTTCCCTTTGCACAAACACCATTCTCTATAGACTGTTTATACCAACCTTTGATACACCACCTATCAGGAGTTTGAACACCATACTTCGCATACGTTCGAAATGCACGCTGAACAACTGTCGTCGATTCACTTCTGCCGTATTCAATAACACAAAAAGCTTTCTGTTTAGCAGTCGCGATCTTGCACCAACTGACGCTGAAGCCTTGTCAAAAGCGCCTCATGTGAACAAATGAGCAACTAAATTAAACTTTAGAGCTTACTTAATTCGCCGACATATAGTGCTTAGCTTTCCTTTCATTCTCTGGAGAGTTATACATTTCTAAAGTTGTGGTATTCTTTTTTTATTTTGTTAAAGTAAATCTTTAAAAGTTTGGAAGATACATTTTAGCTAAATTTTTAAAATATTAACGTAAACTTTTTGTGGGAGTAAAATTGAGAATGTTTTGTTCATTTATTTATTTTGGTACATTTAAGGTTAATAATCTGAATATTCATTTCAAAAATTTTTTGAAGACAACTTTTTCTTCCATATTATAAAAGTGACTTTGAATTTTCAAATTATTTAATTTAGTGCGTGAGTGTTAAATGTTCAAGTATAAAACTGTTTCATAAATGTTTTTTTTTTTTACTCTTTGACAGATTACTACAGAGCTAAAACACAAAAACTTTTCTTTCCTTCTTGGAAAATTGAAAAGTTTAATATAATTTAAATGTGAGCATCCAAATATTTTGTACAGTACTTTTAAACGTGCGGTTTATTTTATTTTTACGGAGTAAGTTGTATTGTATTCTATTTTAAACATCCTTATATATGGCAAAACTTAGCTGAAGAAAACCTAGCACAGTTATAAAAAGTAAATTACTGTCTGGCAAAAAGTATATCTGTTTCCGCCCGGGATCGAACCGGGGACCTTGTGCGTGTGAAGCACACGTGATAACCACTACACTACGGAAACTATGAATAATGCGCGAGCACTCACTATTGTTATAGGCCTGTAGCAGGTAATCTTACGAGTTGTGACAAACTTTACTGCTTATGCATGATAAAAGAAATTGCCATTATTTGATTACATAATCCTAAAAGAGTATTTTTGATATATTAGACTATTGTTTTGCTTTATAATTGTAATTAGTTAATAAACACTATAACTAATTTACTAAAAATTGTAATAGGAGTACGTTAAATACAAAAATTAAGAACGATACATATAATATATATATATATATATATATATATATATATATATATAATATTATTTTCATGTTATGATATTCTGATATTTTGACATAGATCCATACATATTAATGGACTTATACTGTACTATACAAATTATATTAATTAATTTGTTATATTATCATACAATAATTTCAAAAAATTACAGATACTATCATTTCTGAATCATTATGGATACAATTTGTAAAACTGGCAAATTGTGATTAAAGAAAATTGTTTTGGGGATTTTTAAATAAAAGTGTGCTTCTTTTCGTAATTTGAAAACTGCGAAATGTAGGAATATAAAGTTATTTAAGCCCTAATTGTCTATTTAGGTCAATAGTTTTCAAGATTTTAAATTAATAATTCACTAGTTTTAGAAGTCCCAATGCAATCATGGTTTATTAAATACCAATACAGTAGTTCATTAAAGGGAAGCAATGGATTGTGTAAAATTTTTAGTGGAGTTTTTAATGCACTGATCTGATATTTATTTTCTTATACGGCTGATATGTTTTAGGGTTGTTTTTGAGTGTTCTTTCGATCGTTGAGGCAAGGTACCAACCTTGTACATAGAAAATGTTAATGATTTATGTAAGGCTAAATTTCAAACTAAATTCTATTACCAGCCCACAATTGGAATTCTCGTTAGTTCAAAGTAATAGTTAATAAAGTTTGTAACGACTGAAGTAGGTTTAAGTGTAGAGTTAGGAATAAAAAATATAACTCAAACAAAACCCGACTGCAACTGAGGGAAACATGTATTTTACGTTTGCGATTTGCGCTAATTTTAACTTTGTTAAACCTATATCGGCATGTTTAACTAATTTCGTAATGTTACTTTAATTCCTTATTCAAAATCAAAATTTTTACCTATTATGAAATATACTTGATTATTAAATTTCGTTGGTAGTATACTGATCGTATATTATTATTGACTCATTATTCGCTCTCTGACTTAAGAACTGCTGAACTTTTAACGTTTGATCTAGTAATGTGTACCACTTAATACACCAGTAAATACACTTCATCAGATTTAGGACTGCAATTCAGAGTTAGAAATGCAATATATTTTTTTATGGATTTAAAATATTCGGATATGAGATCATCTTTCACAGACCAACACTAACTTATCTCCGGAAGATGCTTGGGATACTATTTAAAAGAAGTTTGTCATTGAATCCCTTGTTAGTTAGAATCAGTTGTTTAATACTGCCGGGGAATGTGATATGGTACAGTAACTAATCAGTTAAAGATATATAATTAACTAATTAAACGAAGTGTGGCCATAAAAACGAAAAGAAGAGTTATCGATAAGACGGACAGACATATGGACGGACTGCTTTTTCAAATTTTGAATCCCATAGAGTTCATCTTTAGACCAATCGGGACCTAAACAACCAAGTTTCTAGAATCTCTATCTGTAGTTAATGCAAAAACGGACAGAGGGATGTACTTTTCTTTAACCTTTTAATCCTAAAATCGATAGAGTTTTTTCTTAGACCAAGTGGAACTATGTACTAAGTTCCAGTATCCTTGACCTGTTTACCAAGAGGTATCGCATAGTCAGAAAGACAGACGGACGATCATACGCGATTTAAAGAACCTGTCTGTTCCTTAATAACTACAGCATTTGTGATGTAATATAGGGTCCTATGATGTTTTTGAAGTGGAATTAGTCGTATATCGTGCATCAGGTACCCGTTTTACAGTGTGAACCCAGAAGTTAAGCTAAATTGTAATTCTTATTTCAAATTTTCTACTTCTAATTCAAATCAATAATATTTCCAAGGCAAAATTGGGGTTTACTATTTTTCCCGAGAAACAATATAAATAGACCTATATATGATTTTGTAATGAAGTTAGATTCAAGGTATTCGTACAGTTTTATAAATTGTATAGATATAGACATTTTTATTGAAAACTAAAAACTAACATCAATAATACTAACACATTGCAATACTTACATTGTGACAGTTGCCATCTATATGAAAAGATAAAACATTTTATAGTAAATATCCATGTTTGCTGTACCATAATATTTCCTTGGTCCAGTCTAGAAATTATATCAGTATTAATATACGTAATTATTACTGTATATCTCATCAGTGAGAAATGGATGCGATGTCACTTTAAGGATTTTCCCATCATAAGAATTCCATTCAGTGTCTTGTGCATTGCTTTTTGAACCAGAATAATATATTGGTTTACCTTTTTGTCACGATGTTGAAATACGTTCTATTCTGTTGTTACTTTTGTTATGTTTTTACTATATAAATGTAAAAAAGCATATGGTCGTGCTGTCATAATACAATGCTTACACATAATTTTTGAACCCACTTAACTGGCTCCTTCAATTCACATTACACAAACTTTAGAGACTAAGATGTGATTTTTTGCTTCTTTAAAGACCAGTGAGGCGTAGGTCGGGAGGATTTACGAAATAAGAATAGGCCTGTGTTTATCCCAGAGACGCAAAGAGTTTACACGTAAAATTTCAGTTCAGGCGGTTGAATACTTTAAACTTGAAATCAGAACAAACAAACAAAGGCACTTTCGCATTTATAATATTATTAGGATTAGCAGTACATCTGTTTTTATTTACGGCGTAGCAAATGACGTGGTATTTATTATATTAACTTTTGGCAAACATTAAGTGGTTTGTTCATTGAGCTGTAAGATCACCGGTCAAGTTTCCAACAAGGCAATGTGTATTGGTTGTTATTGGCCCTGCTCAACAAATAACAAGAATGTCGATGGCAGATTCTGTGTGTGTATGATACTAAATCCTATAAATACCATAAAATGCCCAAAGCATTCTTAAATATAATTTGTAAAAATGAACAAACCTGATAGCAATATTTTTTTTTTTTCAATTTGTGAACATTTTTTATTTTTTAATGCGCACTCAGCAGCGACTTTATTGTAACAATCCACATTTAAATAAATGCCCCGAGACAGAGTTGGGCTGCAACAAATAGCTCTACCAGCATCCGGCCAGTCGTTGGCAATTATGATCATCTTAATTACTTTGGCAGTTGATTTTTAGTTATTCTGCTGGCTGCCTCAGGATTGAGCTACTCTTTCGCTATTCATCATGCTTTGAGAATAAGTATAAATGCATGACGCCAACACTTTTTAGGAAACATTACAAGAAAAATGATCGATTGTACGACTTATCATTTCCTCTATAGTTGTCATAACGATAAATTGAGGTCCACATAAAAAATCCCAATTATTGTTATACTGTTTGTTTAAATGACAATGTAAGTGGAACCTATAAATACATTTATTTGCAAAAAATAGAGGTTGTATTTGAGTAAAAATCCTAAGGAGAGAATGTATAAATAACGAAACTCGTTGAATAGACATTTTCGAATTTTCCATTTAATGTCCAAAAATAAAAAAAAAATGTATGGAGTTGGGATAAAGTTATTTGTGTCAGTCAAATAAATCACTGAATTAATAACAAATTCTTGGTTTAGCTTTTTTAAGACTGAAATCGCAATGGGTCAAACCTAATGGCAGAAACTCTATGAACATGGACCTGTAGGCTAAAAGTCTTTTACTTATTTTTACCAACGGAATTCATTTATAATATGATGGAAAAGGATCATATAGTCAAACTTTACGAACTCTAGCATGAGTACATCATGTAATTCTTCGTGTAATTCCCATCATTATAGTTATACATCTGTTTTATCTGCACCTTTTGAACAAAACTACACAGCAACTATCACCATCTGATTGATATATATATATATATATATATATATATATATATATATATATATATATATATATATATATATATGAATTTATTCTATGAATAATAAGTCAATTGACAGAGTTGTGTCTCTTCCACGTGATAGTTTGATTATTTAAAACAAGTGTGACAGAAAAGCACCAATTCAAATCGTGCTTCCATGGTGGACTGGATTGTGTTGTATTAACAGTCTTACCCGGCAAAACGAGTATCCGATTTAAGTTCCGGCGGAGTGATTTCTTTTTGTTCATCAGCCTTTATAAAAAATAATATATAGGCCAACTTGCAATATATGTTTTATATTTTTAATGTATACATTTTAAATTTTTAAATTGCTCGTCTCAAAAATAAACCTTTTAATTTTTTTAAATAATTTATTTGAAAACTCTACAGCGTGATTTCCTCTATTGATTTTGTATTCCGGCAACCCACATTTTATTTGTTGAATAACACACATTCAACCAAGTGTACTTGATTAAACATTGGCTTCACCTAGTTAAAAAAAAGTAAAGAGAAGAATGTTTATTTTACCAGGCGATGTTAGGGTTAAGAAATCCTATCAAACACTTAACCTGGGGACCAACGGCTTCAGCAGCCGGGCAGGCGGGCTGCTTGCAAGGACAGGATCGTCAGCAGTCACCCATCCAAGCAGCAGCCACGCTCAACGTTGCTTGATTCAGTTATCTCGCGATTGCCGCGGTAACCACTACAATGCACCATTAGCTACATTTGGTAATCCACCACTGTTAAACATTGGCCTCTAAAGTAATTATAATCTAGTTTAAGATACAAGTTTATAGATCAATTGGATGTAAATGTTGGCTTACTACTATCGAGTCGGGTTCTGTATTAAAAACACTCAAAAATCAACTCAAACTTTCTGGAACACTTTTGGAAAGAACGCGAAAAATTGTTTTAGCCTAAATTTAACGTGTTATCTGTTTTATGACTTACTCGGAGACAGAGATAAATAGATTTTTACTTTTGTTACTTTTGTCTACATTTTGTAGAACCTAGTGTAAGAAAAGATTTTATAGTCAATATTGTACCCCTAATAAAGTCAAGATTTATTTGATTTTATTTTATTATTTTGAATAATTATGTATGGTATACGCATCTCAACATCTTAATCACTTTTGAGCCAAAAAAATACGGGATGGATTTAAAATAAAACACACAAAAATAAACTTGACAAAGAATCTAAACAGCAAGAAATCAAACCTTTTTTGCAATATGTCAAAAATCAATTCAAATGTTAATGCTTAAACATTTTTAAGCCTCATCATTTAGTTTTCCTAAGTTATCTTTTATTGCATGATTAGTTACAATTAATATTCCTATGGAGAGCCCAATGATACTCTTGATAATAGAAATTTATGAAGACTAAAACTTAAAATCTCACCTAAGTCCTTATTTTGGATGTTTGTAACAAGGTACTATATTACTATGCAGGAGTTGCAGTTAAATAATGATCATTTGACAGTGGTATTCTTTTTGGGGGAATGGTAAATTCCCAAAACCTAATAAATGAGGATCCCACTGATCTAGACAAAATTTTTCACATTAACTACATTTCATGGGTATTTTGCAATATTGTTTCGTTTAAAACAAACCATAAATATCCTAGGTTGGCAGGTCACTGGTTTAAATATGTGTTTAATAATACTAACCATTCACCTTTCAATGCAAAAATAATACTAACCATTCGCCTCTCACTGTAAAAATTATAATGAACATTTACCTCTCACTGTAAAATAAAACTCGTAAAACGACGAAAAACTTGATAAATGTAAATCGTATTTTTTCGTTCAATCATTTTATTTATCGTTAGATGCTATGAAATAACAATCCACTGTTTACAATCCAGGATGAACGTGCAGGAAAGAAAGTAATTACAATTTAATTAAAACACAGCTTTATGAGGATTTGAACTCTGTTAGTCATTGTTTCGAATTGGAGCGTTTACAAACGCATGAGCGATTTCGCCTACATACATAGTGTATTATACTAGTAAATCAAAGCTTTGGGTTACTATATTACATTACGGCTGTCTTACATAAATATTTCGTTATTTTGTAGCTTAGAATTACTGATAACACAAAAAGTTCATTTCAATTATATGTGTTGTGTCTTGAATAAAAATATCTTATATTAATGCTAAAAATAAAAAGAGAACTTCGGTATTTGAACAATCGCCTTCGTAAATAGGAGTGAAACTATTCAACAAGCTTCCTGAGAAGAGCTTATATGAAGTGCTTGTGTAAAACATCAGTTGTTGTCAAATGTATTTTACTCTGTAGAAGAATCCATGGACTATCACTGGCAAAATTGATTGGTTGCTAAAAACTCCTAGGCTTGGTAAGGTACGATTGATGATATGGATAATTGTGTTGGTATGAATGTATATGGATGTTTAATTATTAATTTATGCATTTATTGGCCTTTTAAAAATAACGTATTTAGTACATTTGGTAATTTCTCTAAAATAAATAAACTCATAGTAGAAAATTCACTAATAGATTAAACACGTTTTATTTATTTTCATCTTGTACACTTTTTACTGTTTATATTTTTATTGAAACATTACAAATCTTATTATTTTTACTTTTCAAAATTATATAAATAAATATATCTAAATAAACTGTAATTACAAAGAACGGTTTGTGTGGTTTGTACTTGTGAATCCACGAAAATTCGGTTAGGTACTATTTGTGGTATTAGAAGCCACTCTTAATATCAAATCCTAATCCTAATAAACGCAAAAGTGCCTTTGTTTGTTTTTTTCGCTTTCACGCATGAACTATTCAAACGATTATAACAAAATTTTACATGGACATTTACATTACGGTCCTTGGGATGAATATAGGCCTATTCATTCTTATTTCGGAAATCCCTCTGGGATACTCCCCACTGCTCTTTATAGTAGCAAAAATCCCATCTTGGTGTCTAAAGTAACTAAATATTAGTTGAAAGTTAAATCTACTCTTTTGCATAAACAATGTTTTATCTAAGCACAACTAAGAATCTGATTTAACCACTATTTTAATGATAATATTTATGTTTCATAATGACTGCAAATATTTATGTTCAAGAATGTCTGGATACTCAAGACTGGGTTGTATTCCTTAACATTGTGATGTGGCATTTTTACACTAACATCCTTAAAAAAGCCATTATTTCCCAGACTACAGTCCGAAAAAGAAAAATTCTACAATTCAAAACCTATCACGAATGATTACTGAAATTTTGCATGAACTTCTTAATGTTTTCCCCACTATACCGGGACTAGAATTTTTAAGACCGTAGATCATAGGAGATGGAAATAAGTTGTTTTTTTACAACAGTACGTTTTTGAGACCTATGTTTATATTTTATATGCATCGGAAATATAATTCATTTGAACCATAAATTCTTTTATACGCTCAAACCTTAAAAATTAGCGTACCTTATCATATGCTTACTTACGTTTTAAAAATATTATGGGGGACCATCATATTACATCATAAGTGCTTTGAGTAATTAGGCTACGGACATTGATTTTTAAATTGCGAGCGAAGCCGCGGGTAACAGCTAATTTAATAATAAACCATTTATCTTTCGTAGAATATGAAAATTTTCAAATGTGAGAACTCTACAGGATGCTTTGATAATGTGTCCTACAAATGTCAAAAGAGAACAATGCCCCAACATTTTGAAGAACAAAAGGTATGGTTTGACTCCACAAAAGACTTTCTAGACAATGAGTTTTAATAACTCTGAATTCATAGAAAAATATCCGTCTGAACGCTTTTTATATATATAATGTATACAGTAATCTTATGAAATTTCTGTTTATGCTACTATTTTAAAATGACTGATTTTACAAAACCAATAGACAAAAATATCCCATTATAAATGGCATGTGCGTAACAAAAAACGCCTTGCTTAAAAAAATTTTAAATTCTATCAACATTATCTTACATAACACGTAAATACGAGTAGGTGTAGTCTGAGTCAGAGAGTTTTTCCTTAAGCAAATATAAACCACGTCGAGTTGGACTTGACCGGAAGAAATTATCCGCACCTCTGCTTCACCGGGAATTTGGAGCGTGACCAAAGTAAGATAAGCCATTAATTCTAGAGCAGCGGCAGTGCAGTCTCCACTGCCAACACCAACACCAACACCAGACATGAGCATCCCCAATTTTTATCTCTTTGGTCTGTGCCATCAGCGACACCAATCAGTCTCTGGTCAAAAGTCGTCACTCCTGAAGATAATGAACAACCTTAAGGAAACACAAAGAACATAAAGAAAACACAAGAAAGGGTCTCACAGAAAAGTTAAAAATTGCACACCATTGTTGATCCGAAGACCATCATACCATCATTGTTGATCCGAAGACCATCATACGAATTGAGATGATCCAATCAATCTCTGGTCAAAAGTCGTCACTTCCGAAGTTCAAGAACAACCTTAAGGAAACTTAAGGATAAACACAAAGAACATAAAGAAAACACAAGAAAGTCTCTCACAGAAAAGTTAAAAATTGCACACCATTGTTGGTCCGAAGACCATCATATGAATTGAGATGATCCCAACGTAATACATCGGGAACGACATTTTTTTAAAGGAAATTAATAGAGGCAATATATATTAAATTGGCAGACCAACCAATTAGTCAACCATCGGTCGAGATTAGGCCGCTTTGGTTGCCAATTCTACAAAATGATCTAAAAAGAATACCAAAAGTACCAACTATATTATATATTTGTAATAAACCAATGCGGAGTCACAATATGGTTTTAAGAAGTTCATCAAGCATGAACCAATAATAAAAAAGGGCCCATTCCTGTCTCCCTTCCTTTTTATTGTAGCGAATCTTGTTTCTGCCGTCACGATCGCCATTGCTATTGGCCTTTGGTCAGTCATAGGTGGTTGCTCGACAAATGCAGACTTTTTGTGACCTGTATTCTTTAGTTCAGTTTTAATAATTAGTGTTGTGTTTTAGTTTTGTATTAAGTGCATGTTTTAGAGTTAGTAAAGTTGACACACAACATTGTGGTTGTGATTCCTGATTTAGGCTTGTCACAACGCTCTGGTATGATTTGTTTATTTTAGCCTAGTTTTTAATTGTGTTAGGTTAGTTATTTACCTGAAGAAGAGATCAGATTGCAGATCTCGAAACGTAGTGTTACTGATCTTTTGTTTCACTATTGTAAATGTCCATAAAAATCCTGTTTCCTACACAATCCTTCCATCGACAAAAATAAACTTCAAACAAATAACAACTTTAAGGTTAGGCATTTGACAGTAACGCACACTCTGACCGCTAGATTGCATCAGCGGTATCGTTTCATGCTTCCTGTCGTGGTTGCGATACTGCAGCCTGCTGACCCGTCTCCCGGGGAAATCTGTTGCCTTTCACCTGTTATTATTCTCCGCCAATCATCATCGTCACTTATCCTTTGGGCTCTTAATAATGATGTCTTGGGTATCATTAGAAGGATGACTTGAGCCGTTTTCCTCGTGTATTACAAACACGTTAGCTGTCATTCATCACTCTATTTTCAACCAACAATATAATACAGGTGGCGATTATGAGCACGGCACGATCGTCGTGATGAATGAATTATTTACTGTGGTTAGATCACGCCATAGAGTTGCGCCAGATCGCGTGTTCTGTACACCCGAGGGTTTATTGATGATACAACTGTAGTGCAACGTTCATCAGAAAATCTTCTGTTAATAAATTCAGCACTAGTAAACTTTAGAGCTGACCGTAATACGGTCTATATTTGCTGCGCGTACTTTTTACGTTTCAATAGTATTAATTATATTCCGATGTGTAAGTTTAAAAACCTTAATTTGAGTGTACGCTTTACTAAATTCGTTGTGCGAAATGGTATTTTAAATTTGGTGCTTTTACCTCTGCGGTCTGCATATACTGGCAACATATTGTGTAAAATCATTATGTTACTTATATATTACGCAGATACGGTGGCCAAACTTATAGTTACCGATTATTTCAGTAACAAACTTCACATTATTATGTAAGTTATGGTTTCATCGATTTTACAATCAGATTAAAACATCCCACTATCTTTTATTTACGACTCATATCGTTATATAAATATCACTGTAAGTATTTGTAGACCAATAAATGACCGTTTTTAGGTGTGCTATTTACCGAATTTATTTTAACACACAGTAATCTGCACAGTAATCTTTGGCGCTCTAAATTTTATTGTTAAGTATTGAAACGTAATATAATAATCCAAAAAGTAAATATTAGTACTTCGTATATTTTATACAAGGAGGAGCTTTTCCTATTGGAGAAACTGTTTCAGAGATACAACTGTCCAACACTTTTATATTTGTTAAATTACTTAATGTATGGGGTATAACAAGCACATATTTTAAACCCTAAGAAACGTAAAAATTTCCATCATGAAGTTTACATAATTTTATTTTTATAATACCTTTAACAACATAACGACAATGATATTCCGACAAATTTCAGAGAATGATATAGGACCTTCACCTTTAAATAGGGATGGGTTTGAGGCACTCTACAAGAGGTTATGGGTTCGATTCTTGAGGAGATCGATTAAAATTTGTAAATTAAAATGCCACTGAAGTAGAAAGAATGCTCTAAAAACCTAACGGTTAGCCTTTTGAAGTACAATTCTGATGTCAACTTCTGTTTCACGAATTTGCATCAGTTGAAATGTAATTATGAAAGTACAAACTTAACATTAGTTAAGTAACTAAACTAGTTTAAGCAACAAACTATATTTAATAATTTTTCACTTATGACACACACACCTCTTTCCTTCATGTGTCGAAGTTATCATTCAACCGTGTCTGTGGAAATGGCTAGTATTGGTAAAAAATCATCTCTAATTGGTTAGAAGCGTTAAACAAGACTCTGGGTTTAACAAATTTTTATACAAAACCGTAATGAAATCTTCTTTAATGAGAGTCTTTTTGCAGATTAGCTTGTGCTATTGCAAAAGACAATATCTGTGACAGGATCGCATTTACTGTGCAATAAAAATGGTGCTCAGAATCGAAGGGTTTAATCAGGCGTAACTTCTCAAAATGTAATCTCTATTTGGAATCATTGCTTTTGAACATTATCTTTTCTTGCAATCAGTAAAAAATACAAATTTCTTGTTCTAAATTTGACTCATATTTCAAAAGTTACTAAAATGAATTTTTTCGTTTGATCTTTTCCCGTTGTATATTTTTAAAGTTAGTTCTTTTATAACTGTTGAACTGAAATGTTTACTGATATAAAGTGGTTACTGACATTTTTAAGCATTTGATGGGGCTATAAATTTATAAAATTTTATCATACTCGTAACAGGAATTTTCTTTATAATTTGGATTTTTGCCTGCCAACTGAGATTTTAGGTATTTATCAACTTATTCACTGAAGACAAGATTTACACTGAAAGGTGAGATAAGGTTAGGTAAGGTGAGAGACTGTATACTACTAAAACTATATGATCCTAGTCCTTCCGGAACCTGACTCAATCTCCAAAGCCTCGGGCTATATGGCCACCTGCTTTTCCGCATCAATGATTTGGCAGTTATGACACGCAGTTAGGCTTGAAAGATGTCTTTTCTGTATTGTTAAGACTGCCTGACGCAGGTTGATGACAAATTATATGTTTTCTCTTTCAGCAAGTGAACCAGAAATTATTATTCAAGTAGTTGGTGGAATAATCTCTTTCAGTCATACAGCATTAAAATGTATTGCTACTATGCTATGTTTATACTAATATGTGCTGATAGTGTCGGCTTAAATCTCACAATGTAGCATAAATCTATACCACAAAAACTAATGCATAAAAATGTATACTGTTTTAAATTCAACATGATTACAACAGTGAATAGCCAGAAATATTATGAAAATCATTCCAAAAATTCACGACTCATCTAGGTACTTTTAAAATGTATATACAAGCCGTCATGTTGTATCGAATTTTAACTTTAACAATCTGTTAGTTGCAACAGCTCAACCTCAAACCCATTTTACAATTAATGAAATAAATAAAGTGAAGGTAACTTAAAATAATAGCAATAATTTTGGAATTTTAATAACAACATAACATTAGAACGATGTGTTTGCTCTATTTTTTACGCATCATTTGTTTTAATGTTATATACTGCGAGACACAGATGTGACATACGACATCTCGTAGTCTGGACGCTGCGGGAGATATTCTCGTAGCTGGGCCACTGTAGACAACACCACCCAATGTTGGCAAACCGCCACGAGACTGTAGGCTACAGCTGATCTTGTCAGTCTGCAGTGAAGATAGTGTGTTGACACAGTCTCCACGCCACGGGATACACAGTAGTAGCTGAGTCACTGTTCACAGCATCACATAATGTGAGGAAGTTGACACTAGACTGTAGGCTACAGCTGATCTGGTCAGTCTGCAGTGAAGATAGTGTGTTGACACAGTCTCCACGCCACGGGATACACAGTAGTAGCTGAGTCACTGTTCACAGCATCACATAATGTGAGGAAGTTGACACTAGACTGTAGGATACAGCTGATCTTGTCAGTCTGCAGTGAAGATAGTGTGTTGACACAGTCTGCACGCCACGAGATACACTGTTGTAGCTAAGTCACTGTTCACAGCATCACATAATGTGAGGAAGTTGACACTAGACTGTAGGCTACAGCTGATCTTGTCAGTCTGCAGTGAAGATAGTGTGTTGACACAGTCTGCACGCCACGGGATACACTGTTGTAGCTGAGTCACTGTTCACATCATCACACAATGTGAGCAAGCCGACACTAGACTGTAGGCTACAGCTGATCTTGTCAGTCTGCAGTCAAGATAGTGTGTTGACACAGTCTCCACGCCACGGGATACACAGTAGTAGCTGAGTCACTGTTCACAGCATCACATAATGTGAGGAAGTTGACACTAGACTGTAGGCTACAGCTGATCTTGTCAGTCTGCAGTGAAGATAGTGTGTTGACACAGTCTCCACGCCACGGGATACACAGTAGTAGCTGAGTCACTGTTCACAGCATCACATAATGTGAGGAAGTTGACACTAGACTGTAGGCTACAGCTGATCTTGTCAGTCTGCAGTGAAGATAGTGTGTTGACACAGTCTCCACGCCACGGGATACACAGTAGTAGCTGAGTCACTGTTCACAGCATTACATAATGTGAGGAAGTTGACACTAGACTGTAGCCTCCAGCTGAACTTGTCAGTCTGCAGTCAAGATAGTGTGTTGACACAGTCTGCACGCCACGGGATACACAGTAGTAGCTGAGTCACTGTTCACAGCATCACATAATGTGAGGAAGTTGACACTAGACTGTAGCCTCCAGCTGAACTTGTCAGTCTGCAGTCAAGATAGTGTGTTGACACAGTCTGCACGCCACGGGGATACAGTGTAGTAGCTGAGTCACTGTTCACAGCATTACATAATGTGAGGAAGTTGACACTAGACTGTAGGCTACAGCTGATCTTGTCCGTCTGCATCCAAGATAGCGTGTTGACACAGTCAGCACGTTGCGGGATACGCTGTAGTAGCTGAGTCACTGTTCACAGCATTACATAATGTGAGGAAGTTGACACTAGACTGTAGGCTACAGCTGATCTTGTCAGTCTGCAGTCAAGTTAGTGTATTGACACAGTCTGCACGCCACGGGATACACTGTTGTAGCTGAGTCACTGTTCACAGCATCACAAAATGTGAGCAAGCCGACACCAGAATGTAGGCTACAGCTGATCTTGTCCGTCTGCATCCAAGATAGCGTGTTGACACAGTCAGCACGTTGCGGGATACGCTGTAGTAGCTGAGTCACTGTTCACAGCATTACATAATGTGAGGAAGTTGACACTAGACTGTAGGCTACAGCTGATCTTGTCAGTCTGCAGTCAAGATAGTGTGTTGACACAGTCTGCACGCCACGGGATACACTGTTGTAGCTGAGTCACTGTTCACAGCATCACACAATGTGAGCAAGCCGACACCAGAATGTAGGCTACAGCTGATCTTGTCCGTCTGCATCCAAGATAGCGTGTTGACACAGTCAGCACGTTGCGGGATACGCTGTAGTAGCTGAATCACTGTTAACATCACATAATGTGGGGTAGCCGCTAACAGACTGTAGATTGCATCTGATTTTGTAAGTTTACAGTCAAGTTAGTATTTAAAACTAAGTTAGAATTTTTGTCTACTTATACAATACAAGCGCATTTCCTAAACGGTAAATATTTTAATCATTTTACATTAAAACTAAAAACAGCACAAAGAAGTTAAGAAACATGATTAATTCAAATTGTATTCTGTGTAAGCTCTATCTTGTATCCCAGTGTTGGCACAGGATCCTCCACTATTTAATGTGTTATAATATCAGGTAAAAACTACAATGAGAGCTACATGATTGGGAGAACGCTCTAATATTTTCTACACAAGAGAATATCCGTATTTTCAGGTAAGACACAAAGTAGGTGTACACCACTCTATGTGTACCGTTGGTTTAGCTCAATTATATAGCTTTTTCATTTAATTCTCATGTTTCGGAAAAAACAAATAGGCAATCAGACAGAAAATAATTATTTATGTTCCCTGCCAGAAAGAAGAGAAAGTTGTCTACCCTACTTTAGATAGACTTTAATAACCCGCATTCAATTCCCTTTTATGCACTTTCATCCACCTAAGTTTTTTCCATGTAGAAATGTACTTTCTTCCAACATTGAAAGTCTACAGATGAACTCGTACTTGAGATATCCATTGGAAAGAGACACTTAAACAGACAGACAGACATACAAACAGAATAGCAATTTTGCTAGAACCCTTACAGATAGGTAAGCAAAATATACAAAATTTCACTTTTATGTCTGAAATTATTTTCGAGACCAAGGGTCATGCATTGTCTTCATCTAACTATATATTGTCTACATACAAATAAACTGATACAACGTAGCCTGGAAAGCCGATAGAATGTAACAAATTCTTACAAAACCCACCCACAAAATATCTCATCATATAAATGAGATTTGTTTATACATGTATTTGTTGTATGGTTTTCTGGTTGCCATCATGGTTCCCAATATAATACCAATGTAAAAATATTTATACCGCTTAGGCAAATCCCATTGATTGATATTACATCATCATTGAACTCGATGTTGTTTATATAGAGATGAAGATTCTTGCACAATTTCAAACGCATAGGTTAGTTCAATCTCGAGATATCGTGCAGACATATAGTCAGATCCCCTCGAGTGATAGAATCCACTAACGCTCAGCCAAGGACACTAAAAGTATGTTTAATGAGTCTCGCCGCACTGGTTATAAACTGAGAAGATCTACAGACCCTTGCATTGTTGAGTGCACGATTTACGACTTTTACTACCTAGCAGTGCAGAGCCCAGGCTAAAATGAAACATTCAATAAAGTCTGCTGCAGCCCAGTCTCACTACACTATAATATGACCTCCCCGGGGGATTGCGTATGGCACACTATGTCACTAACTTTTAATCTGTCGTGTTTTTGCCAATTGATTTTACGTTGGGTAATTTTTAAGTTTCAAGGGTCACAACCTCTTATGACTACAATCTTAGATACAGCTAAAATAGAAAACCCAACTGTGATTCAAAAGAACATTCAGTAGTGAAATTTTGAGAAATTTTGTAATTGTATACGTATATGATTTTAAAATGTTACTTATTATTTAAAAAATGTGACAAGCAAATGCTATTCTTTAGATTTAACATAATTTTAATAAAATTATACGTATTAAATAAAATATGCCTTCAGGAATGTCATCTCATTTATATAAAAAAGTAAGCCAATCTCTTCACTTATATTCATGTCCGTACTATAAATATGTATAATCTTACGTTGAGACATTTTTATACCGGCCTAATTTCAAGACAATCCTAATTACAATTTCTTATAAGCATGTGACTATATGGCATTTCTTTATAATATTTAACCTAATTGAATACTGATTACACTACCCTAATAAAAACTTTGATGAAAGTAAAACTTTGAAGGATACAACAATTTATATACAACAATTTGAATTAGTAATCTGATCAATGTTTACTAGATTTTTTTCCAACTTCATGACCAATATTTAAACCATGAATTTCTAAGATAGTTTGTTTCATAAATGTAAAGATTTAATTGTTTAACATTTGCTTTCAGTTTCAAATTTAGTAGAATTCCAAACATTACCTACAAACCTTATTGTTCTTGTTTATTAATTCAAAGAAATTTTTAAATGTCACGAAGGCTCCATGTGAGAGTATTAAATCAAAACCTTATCACAATTTGATAAGCTCCCATCAAACCGTCAGATCATCTTTCATTAAATTTCATGCCAGGCAACGAGTGTTGACCGTGTGGTATTTCAAATGGATTAATAAAGACTGGTCAAGTTTGCAATGTAATGACAAATTTTAAAAAAATACTACAGTCGATAAGATTTGATGGGATTTGAATAACATTTTCACTGCAGCTTTCGTGACTTTCCTTTTAATATATAATAGAATAAACATCTTAGCAACAGGCTCCGATTGGATTTGACTATGAAATATATAATGAAAAAATTTGATATTTAGATAAAATTTTAGTTAAATATATTTTACAAGGACAAATAAAACCAAATAGATGTATTTGTAACTTAATTCTTGTTTACTGATTAACTGTAAATATCATTAGACGATATGTAAATTGATTGAATGCAGCACTTACAACAAAACTACTGTCTCCAATCTGTCCGAGCAGCCAGTAGCTCTGCTGGAAGGATAAAAGCTTGCGGATGAAGGGCACGTTTTGTCTGCGACAACGAGGACACGTATTCAGTTTAGTACAGCGGGTCTGTTATTTGATTACTAGCGAGCTTCAACATCAATGGCAACAACTAATCCCATTTACTAGCAATACGAACAAAACGGTTGCAGACCTCTTTGCATGGCTTTTAAGCTCCATTGGCACGAGCCATTAAGGTGCGCTTAGACAAAGCCAAAGCTTTAGACAGACCGACTCGACAGTTCCGGTGGTCCCGCATTGTAGAACCCGGTTGTAGCTTTGACTGAGATCGGTATCGCAACGAGTGAGGGTGGCTAAGGGGAGGGGGTCCAGTACACTTACAAACACCCATTGCCGGTATTGATACTTTGCTTCTATTACAAACGTACTTATCCTCAAACTTGAGGATTACTGCTGATCAATAATGCTTCAAAGGTTAGATTTTTCTGTCCCAAATAGACCATTAGATACTGTGGGTTCATAGTACACTAATCATGACAGATATAAGATTAGATATACTGGACCCTATAGAACATTTCTACTTTGAAGTCATATACTTTTGGAGATTTTATCAAAATCAACAAGTCTTTACAGGAATAACGAGATTTTACCTTGGTAAAAGCTTACTTCAGGTGGTAAAAGCTTCTGTCGCCATAGAACATTAGATCCTACGGGTTCATAGTACACTAATCATAACAGATATAAGATTGGGTATACTGGCACTTATAGAGCGTTTCTACTCTGAAGTCATATCATTTTAGAGATTTTACCATAAGTGACGAGCCTTTACAGGAATAACGAGATTTTATCATGGTATTCATCAGGTGGTAAAACTTACCAATGACTGGTGTAGACGTCCACATGTCGTTATATGTGCCAGGAATATGCAGAAGAGTTTGGTTTTAGTATCGTGAGGGCAGTGCAAGGCGTCTTATAAAGTCTTTCATTTTCTTACATTTTTAGTTCTCACTTTTCTCAATAAGGCAAATTAAATCAGTTTATGTATCAGTATATGTAAACGAGTTTACATATATACACAAGTTATCTCAATTCGTAAGTGTCCATTCATCGCATATACCGTATTTCGATACTTCCCATTAGAATCAATGTAACAAATGTAGGTTTTGGTATCACAGCGAAAATTATGTATACAAATAACAATATAAACCCACAGCAATAAATGTAAATATCCGTATTTGAAATGCTTCTCCACGCATTAATCTTAAAATAAGAACCAGTGACAGTTTTGTTTAACTTTTAAACATTTAACAACGAAAACTGAAATAATATATGCCTTAAAAATTTCTATTTCCGATATTCAAAATTGTCATAGAAATTCATCATATGTCATCATAAGTGATTTCACTAAGATTATTACGGACTTACTGAAATTATTCAAACTATTCAATGAAATATAATGGAATGTTGTTGAGAAATTAGCGTATGTTGGTACTACTCTTAAAGATTACCAATGATTTAATAAAGATAACCCTATGGTGTACCTATTTTCCAATAGGAAATTGAGTGCAAAGGCGAAGGTAGCAGCTAACTTAAATTTATGCTTTCCTAGTGGTTAAACTACTGTAAAATAATTGTCCAACTATAATACTTGTCTGCAGGTCTATACTGAGTGCAGATCAGTATTCTAATGAGAGTAAAAGTACACTACGGGGCGTATGTTGCAGTTATCACTGTTTTGTAAGTTACATTTGGTAATTTAAAATTAAATTATCTTTGAATCATTAAAATATAAAAAACTATTTTAAACAAGATAGTTATTCATCTGTGTTTAATATTGGAGGTCACTAAACATAATAATTGAGCAGAGTAAATGTCAAGTGTGCATAAATAAATAATTAACGCTACGGGTAGTCGCGGCGGTGAGTTGTTGGTCTCATATTGACATTGCCTGATATGACGTGAAGAGTCATCATATTATGAATGACAAACCAATCATGATTATAACGATCATGAACTGAAAAACTGTTAGCAATAGATATAGCAATAGATATTGACTATATTTCATATAGATCGTTTTGTTTATTCTGACATTTCACAGAAGCTAAACACGCCACAAGATACAAATTTGACATTGTTATGGTACTGAATGTTAAAACTGACTTATGAAACCTGAGGTTTATATTAGTGAAAACTATTAGAGATTGAAGTTGAATACTCTAAGGTACTCAAAAAAATAAAAACAAAACACGTCTAAAAACTTAAAAAGACATCTAAAATTTACTTTACATGCTTAGGGTTTGCTACTTTAAACATTTAAATCTGACTAGAAATCGTTACATTTTAATTTTAATGGGATTTTTACACTAGTAAGTATCCACTAGCCACAGATTTGATTATAAGAAGCATCTTAAGATCTTAGCATTTTCTAATTTAGATTCGACAATAGCGTTAATATTCTTATTCTCTATTCTCTAGAAGAGGAGAATCATCAACAGTGAGACTGTTTGTGCTAGAATAGCAATTCTTTACTAGTGAAAAAATTACAAGAAGAATAGGAAATATTCAGTTTCTTGATTCTTTGGTCTCCACGTTCCTGTGATGAGCAAATCAAAAGAACAGTATGAACTATTAAGTTTCTTGCACCAATGTTTACACTTTCCATGTAAACTTAAAAAAAACTAAACGATATCAACTATTTACGTTCTACATCCATGATTACACAGTACTTATGAGAGAGTATTAGTAGGAGTGTAAATGATCGAACCTCAAATCCACTGGTATCTATTGCCAATATGAGAGAACTAATCAGAAACACGTCAACTATCAAGGGTCTACATCAATGGTTACACTATCGCTGCGAGAGAGTATTAGTAGGATGTAAATGATCGAACGTCAAATCCACTGGTATCTATTGCCAATATGAGAGAACTAATCAGAAACACGTCAACCGTCAACTATCAAGGGTCTACATCAATGGTTACACTATCGCTGCGAGAGAGTATTAGTAGGATGTAAATGATCGAACGTCAAATCCACTGGTATCTATTGCCAATATGAGAGAACTAATCAGAAGAAACACGTCAACTATCAAGGTTCTACAACAATGGTTACACTATCGCTGCGAGAGAGTATTAGTAGGATGTAAATGATCGAACGTCAAATCCACTGGTATCTATTGCCAATATGAGAGAACTAATCAGAAGAAACACGTCAACTATCAAGGTTCTACAACAATGGTTACACTATCGCTGCGAGAGAGTATTAGTAGGATGTAAATGATCGAACGTCAAACCCACTGGTATCTATTGCCAATATGAGAGAACTAATCAGAAGAAACACGTCAACTATCAAGGTTCTACAACAATGGTTACACTATCGCTGCGAGAGAGTAATAGTAGGATGTAAATGATCGAACGTCAAACCCACTGGTATCAATTGCCAATATGAGAGAACTATCAGAAACACGTCAACTATCAAGGTTCTAACATCAATGGTTACACTATCGCTGCGAGAGAGTATTAGTAGGATGTAAATGATCGAACGTCAAACCCACTGGTATCAATTGCCAATATGAGAGAACTATCAGAAGAAACACGTCAACTATCAAGGTTCTACAACAATGGTTACACTATCGCTGCGAGAGAGTATTAGTAGGATGTAAATGATCGAACGTCAAACCCACTGGTATCTATTGCCAATATGAGAGAACTAATCAGAAGAAACACGTCAACTATCAAGGTTCTACAACAATGGTTACACTATCGCTGCGAGAGAGTATTAGTAGGATGTAAATGATCGAACGTCAAATCCACTGGTATCTATTGCCAATATGAGAGAACTAATCAGAAGAAACACGTCAACTATCAAGGTTCTACAACAATGGTTACACTATCGCTGCGAGAGAGTATTAGTAGGATGTAAATGATCGAACGTCAAACCCACTGGTATCTATTGCCAATATGAGAGAACTAATCAGAAGAAACACGTCAACTATCAAGGTTCTACAACAATGGTTACACTATCGCTGCGAGAGAGTATTAGTAGGATGTAAATGATCGAACGTCAAACCCACTGGTATCTATTGCCAATATGAGAGAACTAATCAGAAGAAACACGTCAACTATCAAGGTTCTACAACAATGGTTACACTATCGCTGCGAGAGAGTATTAGTAGGATGTAAATGATCGAACGTCAAACCCACTGGTATCTATTGCCAATATGAGAGAACTAATCAGAAGAAACACGTCAACTATCAAGGTTCTACAACAATGGTTACACTATCGCTGCGAGAGAGTATTAGTAGGATGTAAATGATCGAACGTCAAACCCACTGGTATCTATTGCCAATATGAGAGAACTAATCAGAAGAAACACGTCAACTATCAAGGTTCTACAACAATGGTTACACTATCGCTGCGAGAGAGTAATAGTAGGATGTAAATGATCGAACGTCAAACCCACTGGTATCAATTGCCAATATGAGAGAACTATCAGAAACACGTCAACTATCAAGGGTCTACATCAATGGTTACACTATCGCTGCGAGAGAGTATTAGTAGGATGTAAATGATCGAACGTCAAACCCACTGGTATCAATTGCCAATATGAGAGAACTATCAGAAACACGTCAACTATCAAGGTTCTACAACAATGGTTACACTATCGCTGCGAGAGAGTATTAGTAGGATGTAAATGATCGAACGTCAAACCCACTGGTATCTATTGCCAATATGAGAGAACTAATCAGAAGAAACACGTCAACTATCAAGGTTCTACAACAATGGTTACACTATCGCTGCGAGAGAGTATTAGTAGGATGTAAATGATCGAACGTCAAACCCACTGGTATCTATTGCCAATATGAGAGAACTAATCAGAAGAAACACGTCAACTATCAAGGTTCTACAACAATGGTTACACTATCGCTGCGAGAGAGTATTAGTAGGATGTAAATGATCGAACCTCAAATCCACTGGTATCTATTGCCAATATGAGAGAACTAATCAGAAGAAACACGTCAACTATCAAGGTTCTACAACAATGGTTACACTATCGCTGCGAGAGAGTAATAGTAGGATGTAAATGATCGAACGTCAAACCCACTGGTATTAATTGCCAATATGAGAGAACTAATCAGAAACACGTCAACTATCAAGGGTCTACATCAATGGTTACACTATCGCTGCGAGAGAGTATTAGTAGGATGTAAATGATCGAACGTCAAACCCACTGGTATCAATTGCCAATATGAGAGAACTATCAGAAACACGTCAACTATCAAGGTTCTACAACAATGGTTACACTATCGCTGCGAGAGAGTATTAGTAGGATGTAAATGATCGAACGTCAAACCCACTGGTATCTATTGCCAATATGAGAGAACTAATCAGAAGAAACACGTCAACTATCAAGGTTCTACAACAATGGTTACACTATCGCTGCGAGAGAGTATTAGTAGGATGTAAATGATCGAACGTCAAACCCACTGGTATTAATTGCCAATATGAGAGAACTATCAGAAACATGTCAACTATCAGGGGTCTACATCAATTTTTACACTGTCGTTGTAAGAGTGTTAGTAGGATGTAAATGATCGAACGTCAAACCCACTGGTATCTATTGCCAATATGAGAGAACTAATCAGAAGAAACACGTCAACTATCAAGGTTCTACAACAATGGTTACACTATCGCTGCGAGAGAGTATTAGTAGGATGTAAATGATCGAACCTCAAATCCACTGGTATCTATTGCCAATATGAGAGAACTAATCAGAAGAAACACGTCAACTATCAAGGTTCTACAACAATGGTTACACTATCGCTGCGAGAGAGTATTAGTAGGATGTAAATGATCGAACGTCAAACCCACTGGTATCTATTGCCAATATGAGAGAACTAATCAGAAGAAACACGTCAACTATCAAGGTTCTACAACAATGGTTACACTATCGCTGCGAGAGAGTATTAGTAGGATGTAAATGATCGAACGTCAAACCCACTGGTATTAATTGCCAATATGAGAGAACTATCAGAAACATGTCAACTATCAGGGGTCTACATCAATTTTTACACTGTCGTTGTAAGAGTGTTAGTAGGACGTCAATTATCGAAACCCAAATCTACTGGTATCTATTGCCAATATGAGAGAACTATCAGAAACATGTCAACTATCAGGGGTCTACATCAATAGTTACAATGTCTTTGCGAGAGAGTATTAGTACGACGTCAATTATTGAACCTCAAATCCTCTATTGGTATCGTATTGCCTATACAAGAGAACTATCATTAGAGATATGTCAACTATCAGGGATCTACGTCAATGACTATACTGTAGTTGTGAGAGAGTATTAGTAGGATGTCAGTTATCGAACCTCAAATCCGCTGGTGGTATCATATTACCTATACAAGAGAAATCATCAGAGATATGTCAACTATCAGGGGTCTATGTCAATGATTACACTGCAGTTGTGAGAGATTATTAGTAGAACGTCAGTTATCGAGTCTCAAATCCACTGGTGGTATCATATTACCTATACAAGAGAACTATCATTTGAGATATGTCAACTATCAGGGGTCTATGTCAATGATTACACTGTAGTTGTGAGAGATTATTAGTAGGACGTCAGTTATCGAGTCTCAAATCCACTGGTTCCACTATGGTCTCATATTACCAATATTTCATTTCTGACTGTCCGGATGATATCTAGACATTTAGACTTGAAACTTTGCATGAAGCTTCATTTTTATTCTGTATGGACATTTTCAGAATGAGCTATAAATTTCAACTATAGCAAACAGTCTCACTATAGTTTGCTACGCGACACGTGGTCTGTCGTACTCCTACCTTCACCACTGGATATACTGATCCTCTATGGCAAATATCAGTAAGGTGCCAACTATGAAACATCTTGCACTATTAATTACACTGTCTCTTTGCGGTAAACACTTATCAGAAGGGTACAAACCTATTGCACCACTGGATACACTGTTCCTGTAAGGCAAGTATCAAGAGGCTACCAACTAAAATGTAAAAAGGCTCTTGCAGAATTGGATACATTGTTTCTGTTTGGCAAATATTAATAGCTTACACTGTTCCTTTAAGGTAAAATGTACCATCCTTAATGTTCTTTAATATCAGGAGGATACAACTATCAAGCCTCCTGCACCACTGCTTGCACTGTTCCTTTATGGTACATATCAGGAGGGTACAAACTATCAAGCCCCCTGCACCACTGCTTACAATGTTCTTTTATGGTACATATCAGGATGGTACAAATTAGCAAGCCCCCTGCACCACTGCTTACACTGTTCCTTTATGCTACATATCAGGGGGATACCAACTATGAAGCCTCCTGTACTACTGCTTACACTGTTCCTTTATGGTACATATCAGGGGATACCAACTCTTAAGCCTCTTGCACCACTGCTTACACTGTTCCTTTATGATACATATCAGGGGGATACCAACTATCAAGCCTCCTGCACCACTGCTTACACTGTTCCTTTATGGTACATATCAGGGGGATACCAACTATCAAGCCTCCTGCACCACTGCTTACACTTTTCCTTTATGGTACATATCGGGGGGATACAAACTATCAAGCCTCCTGCACCACTGCTTACACTGTTCCTTTATGGTACATATCAGGGGGATACCGACTATCAAGCCTCCTGCACCACTGCTTACACTGTTCCTTTATGGTACATATCAGGGGGATACCGACTATCAAGCCTCCTGCACCACTGCTTACACTGTTCCTTTATGGTACATATCAGGGGGATACAAACTCTTAAGCCTCTTGCACCACTGCTTACAACGTTCTTTTATGGTACATATCAGGATGGTACAAATTAGCAAGCCTCCTGTACCACTGCTTGCACTGTTCCTTTATGATACATATCAGGGGGATACCAACTATCAAGCCTCCTGCACCACTGCTTACACTGTTCCTTTATGGTACATATCAGGGGGATACCAACTATCAAGCCTCCTGCACCACTGCTTACACTTTTCCTTTATGGTACATATCGGGAGGGATACAAACTATCAAGCCTCCTGCACCACTGCTTACACTGTTCCTTTATGGCACATATCAGGGGAATACCGACTATCAAGCCTCCTGCACCACTGCTTACACTGTTCCTTTATGGTACATATCAGGGGGATACCGACTATCAAGCCTCCTGCACCACTGCTTACACTGTTCCTTTATGGTACATATCAGGGGGATACCAACTATCAAGCCTCCTGCACCACTGCTTACACTGTTCCTTTAATGATTGTGTATCAAAAATTTGCTTTCAAAATGCAATCTGGACCATATTTATATTATATGTATGAGGTTGACAAGTAATTGAATTTACAAGCTGTAGTGATGATTTAACTTTACGACGAATTAAGTTGTAAATTTTGAACGGTGTAATAATCGCAAAACGAGCATTATTCAACAGGTGCTATTCTTAAATAAAGAAGTTAATTAGGATTAATTTTTGAAGTGATTAAAGGTGGTAGCGCACTTGAACCCTAGATATTACTCTGCAGTGTTTGTTACTTATTTTTTATTTAGTGGTTAGCAGATTTGAGTGACGCACTTATGAAATTCTAAAATCAACATTGTTACTACAACATATCAGCTGGGCATACTATTTTACTTTATAGAAATATCTGGACAATTTTATTTGTCTCAGCACAATTTCTTAAGAACTTTTAAACAATAATGCCATGTAGGAGTACGCCACACCACGTGTCGCGTAACAGGCTTCGCTGAGTTTGCTTACACAGTTTAAAATCTAAAGCTTATTTCATTCTTGAAATGTTCTGCGCATAGATAAATGGGCATACAGACAACAATGCAGAAACGAAACATTGCATTCCTCTGCAGTGATAGGCTTCAATAACGCTTACCAAATTCCATGGTTAGACATGCACCATCATATTATTTAACTCATTCTTGTCTATGTAAAATGAAATTTCATGCAAAATAAAAACTTTGCAGATGAAATCTCCCTGCTTTTTCTTTTTCACAAGGGTTAAAATATGATACAATACATTTTTCTCAGGTAATATTTTCCTTAGATAACACACTTGCAGTCAACCGCCACATGTGTGAATACATGTTAAAGTATCGTCACATAATACCGCCTATTGACTGAAAGTGGTGGCTTTCTGACTATCTAGTTGTCTGACAGTGGTATTATCATTATTTTCATGTCTAACGGTTCATTTTAAGTGTATCTAACTAACAAAAATATTATCTGATAAAAAAAACTGTCGTTTGTTATTTTAAAACCTTCCATTTTGAGCACCACCAAACCTAGCAGGGCTGATGATTAATTGATTTCTTATGTAAAATTCCCATACAAATTACAATAAAGACCGGGTTTTGTGCTAATACAATGTAAATTGGGTTTAGCCTATAATAATAGTTTACAATCACTATGTAGTTAACCGAATTAGGCATGAAATATTTCTTAAAGTATTCTGTGGAAAAAATCCTTTTGTGGAATTTCTACACTCAGCTGGATTCACACACTTACTCTGCATTACATGTATAGCGATGTATAAATGATGTATGGCAATGTATAGCTGATGTATAGCGATGTATAGTTGGTGTATAGCTATGTACATCTGATGAATAGCGGTGTATAGTTGGTGTATGGCTGTGTATGGGAATGTATAGCTGATGTATAGCGATGCATATCTGATAGTGTTAAAGTGAAGGACAAGCATAACATGCTCGGTTTGTGTTAATCGATAACTCAATCAGTTTCTTTAATAAATCTCAATTTTTACAGTGTAAAAAAAAAATAAATTCTCTTAATTTCTGAAGCCCAAAAATCCTTATTGTAATGTTCAAATCAAAATACATCAAATTAATGGCAAAAGAATTAAGGTCTCTTTTTATTTTCTTGTAAATCGTGAAACTTATCTAATGCTTAAAAGACACTTTATTAAAATAACTAGTCTTACAAAATAGCTTCATCATATGAAGCTATGGGAACTTATATATTATTTGATTATCCTTTAATTGTTTTGTTTACCAGTTGTTTCTTCTACGCTTTTCTTGCTGCCAACATGGTTACCATTAGCCCCAATGTAAGCATTTTACAATTTTCAAATATATTATTAAGAAAATGTAAATAGTTTTCCTTGAGTAAGGGATCGCTTTAATAAATTTCTAGGGGACGAAATCTTTATTTTAAAATTTTATTAGAATCCATCCTCTGAATTCGAGATTTATTTTGGAATAGTAACTCGTATTCTCTATTTCTCAACAATCGTATAACTGTGAGTAATTAGCTCATATATTGTACATAGTATACTATCTGACAAATAACCAACTATATATCACCACGCCATATAGTCTACTACAAATAATATATGATTTCAAATATGGTGTCGACCCTCGTAGATGAGTTAGTATCGACTCAACCACTTACCCCGGTGTCACGTGTTCTAATCCCAACCCTAATATACACTGACAAAAAATCATCCCAAGTAAATCAGTCCTGAAGAACCGGTTTCAGGCTATATACTCTGATCATCTATCGAAAAACTTGAATTTACCCGCCCACATTAAAATAAAATTGTCGTAGCTTAACTTTTAATTTCAAATGTAATTGAATAAACGAAATTTGAGAAAAAATTAAATTTTACAATACAATCCAAACTAAAAGGATAGTCAACTGTGAATAACATATAAGTTGAAAGAATCCTAAATACATAAGGGATCAAATGTAGTTATTTAACTACAACCTAAGGAGCAGATTTGTTAGAAAAAATCGGATTTTTAAAATAAAGTCCCTTTTAAAGTTTTTAAAAATAAAGTTCCTTTCAAATTAAAAAAAAATATTTACAGATCGTGAGATTCTTCTTACAAAATTTGAATTAGAATGTACAAACTGATTTGGTATTCATTTATTTCTTTAATAATAAGACATTTAGTATATTCGCAAAGCCCGTACAATTCAGGATATAACCCACACAAAGCACTAATTTCCGACATAACGCTCAGCCATTTACGGGGAGAATGGACGATCTCATAGTTTATTCAACATCATAACAGAATACGAACTGATTTTAAATATTCATTTAATTAGGGTGAACTACTCTGATAGCATACGTTTATATTAACAATATATTTACTGTCAATATGTGGCAATGGTCTAACAACACGGTTTGTTAGTTATCTAGTTAAGTAGAAAACAAAACTAATTATTTGATTCGTGCAGAAATAAAATTTCATTTTCATTTTTCAAACACTACTCTGAGCGTTTACGATACTGGGAAATAAGTTGTACTATCAGCTCGTGGAATCTCAGTTGAATGCTCCCCTTGCATTGCCAGGAAATAACAGTTCCGGACTGCCTAGTGAATATTGTCCGGGCATTCATGTACACTACCAGTCTGATATTCAGCAGCTTCTCCTAACTTTACTACATCTCTAGTAAAATGTTTACCTAAACAAGTTCTGTGGTAGCTATTTACTGCCCTGACGGTCAGTAAAAATGTTGTTTACTGACAGCATAGACCACAGAGTAAACCTTCTTTGATCTCAGCTCCCGCACAGCTCATGAACCACGACTGAAACATTCAAGGATAATACACTCACGGGTCTCTTCGCTCATAACGACTGCAATGCTTTAACTTTTGCTTTTATACCGTTGTAGAAGTACAAATAGGGTTACGGACATTTTAGAAGGACCAAACTGGCACGGTAAAACTCAAAATGTGTCACTATGTCAGTCACAAAGTAAGTGTCTCCTTGAATCTGATTTGTTAGTTCATCAACGATATCTATGTAGGTTACAAATTACAAATATAATAATGTTCTGTAAGTATATCCGAATCCAATAGTTTCGAAATCGAATTGTCAATCAAAACATAGGGTGTTTAAAGATTGCCGGAATTGATCATACATGAACACAACTAAAGTAGACAACTAGAGCTTTACCTGAAGTTTATGTTTTGTGCTTATTACTACTTTTGAGACATGATCAATACTAGTTTGTATAAGGATATTATTAGATTTAGATACGTAGAATTGTAAATTGCAGAGACTAATTATGAATTTTAAATTGACTAATGGTGCTCGAATCCAGTACAAATACATCTCCCGGTGTATAGTCTTGTGGAAGGGCCCTGACTACGTGAAGGGGGTGTAGTCACGGTCACAGCTCTCTGTGACCGTGACCTCTCGCCTCATATTTCACTGTTAAGACGCTGATCTTGAACGACAAATCGACTCCTGGTGTAACAATTCACGACCGACACATGCCCTGCCTGTGGGTCCTACGGTACGAAGTGGGTCCTATCTCAACATGAAGTCTGTCTCTTTGAATATTCAATGTTAGCGACACTTTGTGTGTATCACACTCGTACAGGAGCCAGAGAGGTCGGTCAGCTCGCCGCTGCGGCCCGGCGCTGCGGGAGGGTGTAGACCGTACAGCACAACAGTGGGGGAGGGGAGGAGGGGCATAATCAGCACAGAAATCGGTATTTACCAGTAATCAAATGGTCGGAGTGGATGAGATGAGTGAAGTCATGACTAGCGCCTGACGCTCGACTCCACGCACTGTGCACTGTGACTCAGTACCCGAGACGCGGCTGCGATGCTACTGCTGTCTGCTACTAGCGGTGCGAGAGTGCCCGGGCGTCGCAGTGTTGCCAATCCCGCAGCCTCCGGACCCGAATACCCTCCTGTACCACCCTCGTGTCTCGTGCTGTAGTACACGTGGTCACTCACGTCTAATACGGTTATCTGCTTTTCGTAAACGATGTCAAATTTATTTTTAAATAATTTGAGCCATGTTCAAGATAGTTTGGATAAAATTTAATCCACGAAACGGTCAATTAAAAAACACTTAATACATCATTTCAGTTATATCAACACAAATATTTATTGGATGTTATTTTATAAAATATTCTTCAAGGTTCACAACAATGTAAATTACTACGGGATATTATTACGAATTTTAAGTACACGTAACATAAAAGAAAAATACCCATTTCCTGAAAACGTATTTTAGTTTTTAATATTAATTTAGAAACATTTATTGTCATTTTACGAGAACAGTTAGTTGATAGGATGGTGATTTTACTAATTGTGTAAGCTTAGTTATTCAGGATAGAAATCGTTCTGAGTAAAATATATTTTTCACTTACCGAAATAAAAATCAATATCTGTTAATCATCAGTTATATTTCACTCAGTAGTACGTTCCAAAATGTATATGAGAAAACCTTCAAAGCATAGGTCAAACATTTTAATGTATTAATGATATGACACCAAAATCATAATATTTTAAATTTATAAAATAAAAAATTAGCCTTTACTTGTTGAACATGCAATTCACACGAACGCAAAGTATAAATGTTTCTTTTATTAGGAACACTAAGAAGATGGACTCAAAAAATTATTTGGAAATAATATGTCTTGAGTTAAATTCTGGTGAGTTTTTTACACCTTTTTGGGAAGTGAAAGGTTTCCTTCAGAACCTTTTGCTTTCTAAAAGATTATGAAAACTCTCACTAGAATCTCATACGTGACAGATTATTTTAAGATCATTTCTCATGTCCACTTTTTTACTAACATAATATCAAAAATAGTGTGACTTATGTTATTCCCAGCTGTCATAAAATTTATATATATACACCTCTTTTGTTAGAATTGTTTGATTAGAAGTATACATGTTTGGCTGACCTTTAACGAAGCCTATTTTCGAGGGACTGGAAACATTTCTGTCTGTCTATCTGTCTGTATGTCCGCAAGATATTTCGAAAACGAACTGACCTATAGACTTGATTGAAAGTACGCATATCTTCATCTCTATATGACGATTACTGACTTCTATGATGGTGCATGTCACTCCATGATGTTTGGCTGAGCGGTAACGAATATGCTTACCATGAATACCATGATGGCAACGAGAAAATAGTAAAATTAATTAATTTGTAAACAAACTCATTACACGAATGAAATTCAAACATGTGACATATTAACACATGTAGCCTAACTATCCCAACATATACACCATTATTTAATTATTTTATAGTAACTTAGCGTGTAGACTTTTATTTTTTAAACATGGAACCCAATTTATGAATAAAAATCTAATGTATCTTGTAGCGAGATACGCCGAGAAACATTTTACATGTAGACTAAATTTTGCATGAAACTTCAAATCTTCAAGATTGAGTTACATAATGTATCATATTCGTGTCAAATTCTGTTTTGTCCGTACGTCTCTCGGTCCAAAGGATGTCTCGAGAATGAAATGAGCCATAGATTGGAAATTGTGCATGCATCCCTAGTGAAGCCTGTTACGACAAGTGGTGTGGCGTATCTATAACTTGTTACTTTACTATATATCCCTAATGATTAATATGTAGGTTTTTATACAAGCTTAATTGGCTTTCCAGAACCATTGTCTACTAGTAAAATTAAGTCGAAACTTTTCAAACAATAATTTTGATTTTCCCTTGCTTTTGCCGTAATTCGCCTTTTTTATATTTTAATACTATAATCATGAAGGACATTTGTGAAACTTAATGAATCTCTTAATAATTCAGATATCCAAAACATCCAACAAATATCGTATAAAAAAATTTCAAACTGTTTATAATTTAAATTAAAATTTAGTACAAATTAGGTTTAAACTAAATTATAAAGTGATTTGCTATTTTTTTCAATCACATTTTACATTAGGTCTCATTGTGCTAATACAATTTTTGAACCGATTTTGATAATATGGTTAGATATGTATTGAGAACCTCTAAAACTTGTGTAGCTTGCTATTTTCAATTCTACATTGCACTTGACGGTAAAATATATGAACGGTGGGCATTTCGAAATTTTATAAAAATTACAAGAACGTTTTTGTGCATGTCATATATGGAGTCAGTAAGACATCTCCCAAGTTTAAAAAAATATAATGAAACATTTTTGAGATAAATACTTTATGAAACAGAACAAGAGGGTATAGCAGTCGTATACATAAATGAAATGTTCTAGTTTAATTCCAAAAGGCTGTTCATGGTACTAAAATAAACAATTAAAAATTTAGCACAAGGATCTAAGAATACTATTTCCACAATTACGGAATGATACACCCAAAACACCGTTAGTCCATAACCTTACCATATTTATTTTTCAACCAAGAACTGCATTGAACAGTGTGGTTCCTGACGGAGAGAGTATGCAATCACAGCAGCACAGATAGCCTTGTAAAAAGCCTATCGACGCCGCGCCGTCCTTCTCACAAGTGCCTTTACAGGCACTTCACGTCGCGGCACAGCGTGTTTTGTAACCGTCGTAAACTTGTCGATGTCGGTGTTGGGCTTGGTCAATAGCCTCGTTTCTTTGACAAAGACAACAACCTTCGCTAAACACTAAGTGCATGTCCTCTAGCGTTATCTAAACATCTCAAGTGAAACCTTTACAGGAACTTCACGTCACGGAACAGGGTGTTTTTGTTACCGTCGTAAACTTGTCGATGTCGGTGTTGGGCTTGGTCAATAGCCACGTTTCTTTGACAAAGACAACAACCTTCGCTAAACACTAAGTGCATGTCCTCTAGCGTTATCTAAACATCTCAAGTGAAACCTTTACAGGAACTTCACGTCACGGAACAGGGTGTTTTTGTTACCGTCGTAAACTTGTCGATGTCGGTGTTGGGCTTGGTCAATAGCCTCGTTTCATTGTCACAGCCGACTCTCGTTAAACACTAAGTGCATGTTTGGTCCTCTAGCGTTATCTAAACATCTCAAGAGGGTTCTCTTCATGAGGGGTGAAACAGCCTTTTGTTAAGTGGTTCCTGAATAATAATTCAAGTTAGATTATTTAGGCTCCTCTTAATTTAAAATTTTCTAAATTATATCCAGTTGAATTATGTTTATTCTTTGGTATATTGTATAAATATTGATAATAAATTAAAACGTGATGTAACTTTACAAAAACACTGGTTTTATCGAAGCAATACAATTAATTAAACAATAAAATATTACTTTGTATTTATAGTTTTCTGTCTTTTACGCTTTCTGTGCAATACTTTAATATTTAATACGTAGATCAAAGTCATTTCGCTAAGGTCTGACCATTATTTAACATAAGTACTAAAACCACATTAAGTTTATGTTTATTCTTTGGTATATTGTATAAATATTGATAATAAATGAAAACGACAAAAACACTGGTTTTATCGAAGCAATAAAATGAATTAAACAATAAAATATTACTTTGTATTTACAGTTTTCTGTCTTTTACGCTTTCTGTGCAATACTTTAATATTTAATACGTAGATCAAAGTCATTTCGCTAAGGTCTGACCATTATTTAACAATAAGTACTAAAACCACATTAAGTTTATGTTTATTCTTTGGTATATTGTATAAATATTGATAATAAATGAAAACGACAAAAACACTGGTTTTATCGAAGCAATAAAATGAATTAATTAAACAATAAAATATTACTTTGTATTTATAGTTTTCTGTCTTTTACGCTTTCTGTGCAATACTTTAATATTTAATACGTAGATCAAAGTCATTTCGCTAAGGTCTGACCATTATTTAACAATAAGTACTAAAACCACATTAAGTTTATGTTCTACAAGAACAATGTAAAGCGTACTCCATTTATTCCCCTACTTATAGGTTAAGATTTTTTTTATTTTTTAAGTGTAAGGTTTATATTCATATTTTTTTATGCAGTTTATATGCACAAAACTGCTTTAGACAGATTTTTGTGCATAATTATTTTAGATTTTTGCACTCTGCACAGCCTAACTTAATGAGACACGTTTGATTAGCATAATCCTTATAAATTGCACACAAGTTTTATGTATATGAATTTTTTTCATAATTGAACACTTTAAGAGCTTTTTATTGAACAACCATCAACTATTACAAATTTAGATGAATAAAATATTTCATGTAAAAAAATGTAATTCAATTTGGAAAAGCTTTGGTGACATTTCTCATGAATATACAATACATAATCGTAATATTGTTGATAAACCCATCGTTTTATTAAAAATACCATGTAAAGAACTAATTTTGTTGCAATTTTTAAAGCATTACTATCTTTAATAAGTGTATGTCTAGAATTGTGCCTAAGATTTGTCCAATTATTTTTGAAATGTTAAAACTAATGGCATATCCTTAAACATTATCTCACCTTTCGGATTCTCCTCTCAAAAACAAACTTTAAGGAAATAACTATAAGGACAGACAGAGAGTGGAGAATAAGATGTGTATGAGAAAATTTAAAAATCCATAAAAATGCGGTGAACTCCTGGACAATATAATGACACCTGGTTATTTACTAAAGACACTGAACACAGGAGTTTGTTATTGTGTTTTTGTATTAGATGTGTTGTATGGAGAGATTCATCATCAACAAGATTATGTCCCTTGCGCCCCACCTCGAGGGACGGCTGAAACCCGTCATACTTATACCGGACTCACTGAAGTCTTCAACTGCTTGGTTGCTAACCAGAATTTGAAATGTTAATTTTATCATATAGAGGTTTTGCACGGTTTTCATTTATCCAAGGAAGTGGGGAGCGAGCATATATATTTTATTGAAGATGACTGAAGGTTATTTGTACAGTCTTTCATATTATATATGTGAAAATCTAACCGAGAGTAATGGCCTCATGATCGTGTTCTTTTTTTAGATCGAGATTGTTTTATTTATTTTTTTTGTTTTTGAGATGGAATCCTCCACAATGGAACGTATTGTTTGGGATCACTGATTGTAGACTGGCAATAGATTAGTGGTTTACGCAACATTAACCCATTAACCACATCTTGAGGTCAATATGAGGTTGCCTCATGGGTTTGATCTCTATTCTATTCTAATATTGATGGTTATCTTGAACACTAACGATTCTCAGTTCTTGAAGATTTTGCTCTTATGGGAGAAAAAGATGACTATATTTTTTATACTAGATTCTTTAACTTCATTATTGAGAATTCAATACGTCTGATATTTTAGAGTAATAACTTTATCCTGACACATAAAGTCAAATCATAATACATCAGAATACATTTTACGACCGAAGGATTGTAAAAGTCAGTAACAGTACGTTTCGAGATCTGAAATCTGATTTCTTCATCAGGTGAATTGCTAACCTAACACATAACTATAATCTAGGTTTATTTTTATTAATTGGAGTGGAGTGGTGTTAGTGTGTATGTAGTTGACACACAACTTAGTTGTAATTCTTGACTCATGCAGGTCATAACACTTTGGTATGAATTGTTATTTTAACCTAAATTGTAGTTATGTGTTAGGGTATTTATTCACCTGAGGAAGAGATCAGATGCAGATCTCGAAACGTTGTGTTACTAATTTTTTTTGTATCTCTAAGCAATAAAGAATGTCCGGATAATCCATTTTTCTTCATAGCAGAATATCTCTGATCGTAGTTTACACTTGAAGCAATATAGACACGGGGTCACCATTACCCTAAATAGAGCATTGGCTATGTTTCAGGCTATGCACATTTAACATTATGCAATTTATTTTATTACTGTAAAGCATATGATTAATTGTGATGATATCATTGTTGTGAGTGGTGTACAATCCTCTCCTTGTTTGTTGACGTAGCGGTGGGAGTCAAGTCAATGGCGTATGAAGTGATACTAACATTGATCTATCGTCGAAGACTTCTTGTGAGACTAAACATTTACGCTGAGTCTTCAGAAAAACTAACACCGTTGATCAACTACACGGTTGGTAAACACGCTGAATTGTAGCGGCGCCTGACGAAGCACATGATGAGGAACTCGGCCAATAGATTTCTATATTTGATAAACGTCGACATAGGACAATGTCATTTATAACATTATAAAGGGTGTGATCCCTCTGGATAAAGATATACCATTTTACTGCTCAGGTCAAGTCAAACATAATTTACCATATGAATATGGGTCCTCAATGTATTAGTTTCCCAACTATCTGTAAAAAAATAAATTATACCGAAGTTTGCCTCACATTTTTATGATACCCGGCCAGTTAGCGAACGAATATCATGAAACTAGCATTAGTATTTTGCAAATGATGGCATTAAAACTTTTAATATCTTAAAAACCAGCAATTTTTCTCAAGGATTACAAGAATAAAAGTTTTTATAGAATTTTATCACAAATCTAATGATATCAAAAGTATATGAATCGAACAATAAATAACTGCATTAGAACAGATTTACTGTGACAAGACATGGCTCACATTGAAGTTCTCAGTAATAGCCAACAATACAAAAACTGAATAAACGGTAACACACAATGTGGGCCATGTCTTATCACAGTAAATCTGCTCTAATGCAGTTCCTTATTACTCGATTTTAATTATTTTTTGATCATTAGATTTGTGATAAAATTCTCTAAAAAGTATTACCAAACAAGTAATTCTTGAGAAACATTGCTGGTTTTTAAGATTTTAAAAGTTTAAGATTTTTAATGGCAGCCATTTGCAAAATACTAGTGATCATGTTATGATATTTTTCACTAACTGGCCTTAGTATTATAAATATTTAAGGCCAAATTCTGTAATTTTATGTATTAAATTTTAAGATATGAATTTTTTTAACACGTATAGACAGACAGATGGGAAACTAAGCATCGGTGACCCCATGTTCATATGGTGAAATATGTTTGTCTGGACTTGAGTAATAACGTGGTATACCTACGTCCAGAGAGTTATGGGACACCCGTATAATACTGTGGGCCATGCACTGACTTACAGTTATAGAATATTATAGAACTTCTCATTGATGTTGTATACATTTGATGGTCAGAGTACTGTAAGCCAGGCTATACTAAAAGTGATAATGAACTTGTATTAGTAAGAACGATTTTTCGTGATCATTTGAAGTACAACATAAGTGAACATTTAATTATGTTTTATACTGTAAAAAAACTTTTGTCGACGTCCCTATATACGAACACCAGGATTTTACACAGACATGTTTGATATCTGTATGTGCGGACATTGGGATTGAAAGGGGTAGTAAATAATTATGAAATCCATTATAGAATTGAAATTTTGCAAGCACACTCAGTGACCCCTGTTACGTGACATGTCTGGCATACCAATACTTTGTATATCTACTCTATTATATAAAATTAGATCAACTCTAATGGTATCTGAGAGTGTATATCTTATTTCATCACGTATAAAGTACTGTACCGTGTGAATTTAGAGTTTAGCTACAACCCTCATCTCCAGACTGTGTACTGAACCGATTGCACTGAATGTTACATTGACATTCTTAGGGACCCTGATTAACTTATATGCCTACTCTTATTTCGAAAATTCCTACTGGCTATGTCCCACTGATCTCTAAAATTGCATTACAGTCAACAGCAAATAACGATGGCGAATGTCCGAATCCAGTTCACCTTTCAAATAAGTGATATTAATTGAAGGAGCCTGTTAGTTTTCATCAACTGTTCTGTGTAAAGATTTTTTTCATGAAAGAACAACCATAAGTTAAATTAATTTAACTATTATTGTTAATGTGTTTACATTTATATGTTTGAAAGCAAAGAGTGAACTTTATAGTGACAAAACTTACTTAATTTTTTCTGGAATCGCTGTTGAGCACACAGTTCACCCAGATAAGAACATTATAAATAAGATTTGAAAAAATAATTCATAACTGTATGTTATAACTAATATTGATATTCAATGATTGGACAGTACTTTAATACAAACATAAAAGACAAATTTACTATCTAGCTTTTACTATAAATTTACAGAATGTTATATAACCCATTTGACCGAGATAGGCTTTACAGACCTGTATTTATATATATTTTCTTGATCGGGGAACTATGTAAAACAACTATGACACAAAAAATACTAAGGCCTGTGTCAATTACAGTAGTAATAAATACACACTTCGTTTTGGCAGATGTTCTTGATCGTGGCAACAAGGCAGTGCTCATACACGTGCAAAGCCGCGGGTAACTGCTTGTAAACGGATAAGATATCAATAATTATGAACTAATACACGTGAACGAACTAGCAGATTACAAATAAAAAAGTAGTATATGTAGGAGCCAATTATGTAACGTAACGCCAAGTGAAAAAACTTAGATTACAAACACTTTGGTAAGGAAAAGCTTAGCACTAGTGGGATATCAGAGGTTAACGGTTCATTAAGAAATAAACTAAATGTAAAGAGGGAAGCAATATATTTATTCTTCAGGCACGTTTCAAGTGAACGGGACCTATAAAAACCGTGAAGTAAGATTATTTCGAAATCTTGCTTGATTCATAATCCTTCATTATTAACATGGTTTATAGACAGAGTGCTTTAAAACTCATATTAACCAAGAGGAACCTAAAACTAAATACAACCAACGGTTTATCTGTTTTTGTTATTACCGCACGTCTGTATGTATATGTTTGTTACTTAATAAACTATACTTAAAATACAACACTTAACCGACCTGTATTAAACACCGCATGCATATATGATATATCAATAAATATGTTTAGTGAAATTTCCAAATTAAATGTAAAGTACTATTAGTTTTAATATTTAAACTAAAATATCATAAAAAGTAACCATTTTACAAACAGGTAACGTAAGTAAAATTTTTGTAGAAAATCATAAAAAAATATCAAATGACATTTTGAATATGGAAATGTAATAAAAATGAATAACTTATTGCAAGTAAAGTCCGAACATGCATGGCCACCCTCAAGTTTCTTCATAATATTCCAACTGTTCAATAATAAAACAAATAACAGCTAAAATATTATTTTTAATGTGCTAATTAATGTATATGTTTCATTGTTGAACTGTTATATTATTTTGAAGTTAGGGTTGAACATGCATATTCATTTACTAACGGTTTGAATACTTGTGGCGTCTTTTAAACGACGGTACACATTTCGTGAAACGCACTATCACTCCACGAATCAGAAGACATATTTTCAGATTGAAAGCTTGCAGTTATTGGAGAAATAACGAGAAACAATAAATTACAACAGTACCTCACAGACATTTGTTTGTTGGTGGTGTGAATTACTCACAAAACAGACCTAGGTGTGAAAAGAGTTCTACATAAACGCTAGACGTACTATAGTGACCCAACCAAGTGTGATCAAAGGATAAAACCGTTCCTCTTTTTCCTTCTCGTTGCACCAGCCCCGGAAGCTAGTGGTTCTTAGCAAGGGTATAATCGGACACTCTTATTTCGATCGTGGTATATTCTCAACACTCCTCTGAAATAAACGATCACTAGTACAGACTCTTATCACTAACTTGACAGAAAGCAGTAACAGTTTTACGCCTCGACATTTGCTGACATTGAAAGACAATGACCAGTAGCATTTAGTAACTTAGCGAGTAAAACTCCTAGTTGCGTATTAAATGTTTGTAAAATAATTTAGGAAAAACTAATATTTCCCTTTTTTAAATTCCTGAAACTCAGATATTAAAAAAATATTATTTGTAGGTAACTGGTTTTTATTATACGTGGTATTTCGAAACCTTTTTTAATATTTTCGGGGATCATGGTATTCATTTTTTAAACGCCGTTGTATTTTTAAGCAAAGGATATTCTTACCTTGTGTTTTTGTGTGTGTTTTTTATATTGATACAAATCTTTCTTTAAACTCTTACACATACATTAACCAAATTTTACATGGATGTCAGCATTAACCCACTTTATTTGGGTATCTTATCTTAATCTTATCAACCCACTGGTATCTGCATATGACACCACACTATAACTGTCTTTAGCAATAATGATAGCAAGAAAAAAGTATACCTTTTTTCGAGGTGTGCTGGAAAAAGCGATTGCTTTACTTTTACTTTTGTTAAATAAGCTATATATATATAAATATATATATATATATATATATATATATATATATATATCTTCTGTAATACCAATCGGCTTCAATACTCTTCTAAGTACTTTAAAGTTTATACAAAAACAGAATATTCAGTGCTCATGTTTAATTTTCGAGTTTACAGAACCCTTCATCGGAACCACACTGAATTAAAACATACAAACAGAACTCAAAACCAAGAACAAAAGACATAACCGAAATAAAATTTTTACAAATAAATACCATAAACAACATGATTCAAATCAGCTGTATGTAGAATGTTTGTAAATGTTTACATAGAACTAAAATTGTTTTGTTATAAAAAGGAAAAGAGAATCATCTTAGGTTCAACCCATCTGGTTGCCTTGATTTTAAAATTAATTGATGTGCGATTTCAACATTTCTTAAATTTATCAGATTAGTATTTTGATTGGGATTCGGCTCTAAATTGTAAATTCCTTTTAGGCTTAAGCAATATCACTTCGCCAGAAAACTGTCTAAATGTGGTGCACTCGATATTGGGTTTCGAAAATATTTTTTTTGTCAAATTTAGAGCTCTTTAAACAACTTTCTTGAATACAGGAAAAATTGAACATATTTTTTTAGCAGTCCGAAAGTAGGAAATGTAGACAATTTTATAATCAGACCGACATAAAGCCGGCTAAAGATAACAATATGAAATTAATGCAGGATGTACGTGATTTATGCTACATGAAGTAATAGGTTTTGTTTAAATCGTGAAGAAACAAATAATAAGAAACATTTCATTTTCCTGGATAATAGCCAGTTAAAAAAATACTGTTTGTTTAAGGCATAAATGAATAAAACATGAAGCAATAACTGAAGTACATACCGTACAATTTTCACATTTTCATTTTCAGCAGTTATTTATTTGGGCCATATTAAAAAAGCCGTAATCTCCGAGTTTAAATGCTTTTCATTTCACGCGAAGTTCTAACAAAACATTCCGTTTATTCTGTATTTAGTTAAGATCTTATCAGTTCGAATTGTAACATAAAATATGTTGTTCAAATCCAAAACCTTATGCACCACCTTAACTAAGGGAATAGTTTGGGGAATACAGTAAAATTATATAAAATCTTGAAGGTATTTTAGTAAATAAAAAAAAACAAATAACAGTATATCAATATTACAAATTGTGTTACACTACAGTGTTACATATGTGTACGCACAAATGACAAAACCAAATACATGAAGGCCTGACGACACGCAAGGTCAACCCAAACAACGGCACGAAAGTGAAAGTAAAACGCTGTACATATCTAAAAGTACAATAATTGAACAGAACCGGTGATGATAAGGAGGCATGGCAGGCAGCCAAGTCCACCGCATCGCGTAGCACCTCCTTCCAACCTATTGATTGTTACAGCGCCTAGTGCAGGGTTGGGCAGCGGATCATCGGTTCAGCTACTTATTGCCTTAACGTGTTCTAAGTGGCTCACGTTATCATCTTTTTCGTTATTTATCGAGATTTAATAGATTTAATGAGCAGTATAGATATACTACCACATTCAATACTCTTCTTGTCTTTCCATAACGTGTAAGAGAGTATCTAGAATGCCACGTGATAATATGATCTGTATGCAAAACAAGAAAACCTATCCATTCGGCTCCTATATAGGCTATACTACTTTTTGATTTGTAATCTGCTAGTTCGTTCACGTGTATTAGTTCATAATTATTCATATCTTATCCGTTTACTAGCAGTTACCCGTAGCTTTGCACGTGTATGAGCACTGCCTTGTTGCCGCGATCAAGAAAATGTGCCAAAAAGAAATATATATTTATGACTACTGTAATTGACACCGGTCTTAGAATTTTTTTCATAGTTTTTTACCTAGTTTCCCCGATCAAGAAAAAATATATATACATACGGGTATGTAAAGTCTAATTCGGTCAAAAGACAAAACTAAAATGGGTTATATAACAGTCTTTAAATTTATAGTAAAAGCTAGATAATAACTTTGTCTTTTATATCTGTTTTAAAGTACTGCCCAATCACTGAATACTCAATATTAAGTAAAACATACAGTTATGAACTAGTGTTTCTAAAACTTATCTATATCGTTCTTATCTGGATGAACTGTGTGCTTAACAGCGATTCCAGAAAAAATGAAGTAAAAAGTTTTGTCAATCTCAAGCCCACTCTTTGCTTTCAAAAATACAAATACAAACACATTAACAATAATAGTTGAATTCCATGCTGTATGGGTTACCCCATTCTATTTCTATAATTATCATGAACTAGACCTATCGATCAAATAATGTTAAATTTGTTAATAGTTCATTCTACACGAATTACATTTGTAATTAACTAATAGGACACATTATTTTAAATGGAAAATTATCCAAGCACATTTGAAAATTCTCGGGAATTGAACTCGTGACCTCTAGGTTAGATAGTACCAACCCTAGGCTAGGGTAAAGATCTAATTGATAGATCGTCTTCCATTACAATTTTCATTTTTTTTACATCATGTAAAAGTGGATTTTTACTTTAAAATTATTATGTGACCTTTATAAAAAACCTAATCTAAAGCGGAATTATTACAAAAGTAAATTGTTACTGCATGTTGAAAATGCATTCTATTTATATAGAAGAAGAAGAAGAAAAAGTGTTTTATTTAAAAAAAAAAAAAAAAAAAAACGGTTGAATAATCAGGTGCCAAGCATGGAATCAAGTATAAACAAACACACTACAGCAATGGCCTATGGGCCGTCTGCTGGGTTGGCTATTACAACGTGAAAAGTTCCAGTATTGTTCATTAATTAATAAAGATTAATTATATTACTAACGATTTTAACAAAAATAAAATATAATCTTCTGAATGCTGAAAAGTATAAAATGATAAATTAAAATATTCATTTGCATTAAATTTAAGCGTAAATGTAAATTAATAAAATACTAATATAGAAAGTAAGTTTACAAGAATGCTACTTGAAATTCTCTAGCATTCTATTTACATAGAGTGTTTAATTTCCTGCATATTATTCCAGATAGTGTTGGTAAATTCACATGAAGTTCGTGCACCACATGTCTACGAAAATCCAAAATACTGTAAATAACACAAATTCAACTCGGTAAGGTAATTGCTCAAGAAGAGCTTTTTAAAAAAGAAATTGCTGAAAACGGGACGAATGGCAATTATAAAATAGGTGCTTGAGATGTAAGAATCGCTTTTATTAAAAATAGGAATTATAAAAGTCTGTATTTGATGCGGATTGTATTTTTTTACTATCATTAATGTTGGCAGAAACAAGTATCCATAAAATAAATTACATTTAATGTTCATTATGTACTTTAAACTTCCAGTTTTTATGTCGATAACAACGAAAGAGTAACGGTATTGGCGCTTTTCAACCAAACTGCTAATTATTATACAAAATATGTACAAATGTAATGTTGTTTATATAAAATTTTAGAATTATATAGAAAAATGTATTACTAAATTACCATTAAAACTTTTATTCCTGCTCTTATTGTCTTGGACATTTAACTTTTTGAAGAAATAGTTATAGTTTAATTTTTAGTGCGTAATTAATAAACAAGGTTTCTCTAATTTGCCGCAGTCGGATCCTGCTCGTTCAATCGTTTAATAGTGCAAACCACTAGACTGCCAAGGGCAGTATTGCCACGATCGTCTGTATTGCAAGAGTAAGCCGATAATTAGTAGATCCCATCAAGGTACGTTTATTAATAAAGTTTCTTAAAAGAAAATCCCTATGTAGATTTAGTTTCCAAATGAATTTTACTGATAAAGTATATTTGCAGTTTGTTAACAAATATTTTTAACATACTATATGCATATAACCAGTGAAACGTATAATTTTTCTACCAATATAACATTGAAACTAAAAAAATTGAAGTTTTGAATTACCTTATTATTATTTACCTTGTTATTTTGGGAGTTCCGATGGCCGAGCGGTCTAAGTCGTTGGACTTTGGGTCTGAGTTTAGAGATAGCGCAGGTTCAAATCCTGTCTGTGACCGTTGCACTTTTTATCAGTACAATCAACCTCGTACTGTATCGACTCTCCCCTTTATTCTGTTTGATAAGATCCTCGCACAGGCCTGTGGCCCATGAGGACGGACGGAATAAGGCTTAAAAGGAGATCGGCCTCTCCTTTAAAAACAAAAAAAAACAAAAACAAAAAAACCTTAGGTTAAAAGCTATAAACTATTATAAGCTATTAAATTAAATTTGTAAAAATTAAACTTTTATTGTTTATTATTGTTTTTTGTAACATTAAATATGAAGCTTGTATTGTTTAATTTGAAACTATTAATTAATTTCAACAACAAAAACCTATAATTATACTTTTATTTTTTAACCTTTCAACATTGTGGGGTATTTACTTTTGTGAAGGTCGTCTGATGAAGACAGCTTATGATGTCGAAAGGACTTGCGTAGTAAACGGTATAATTATTGGTTTGCTTGTTATTCTAAATTAAGTGACATTTAAATATTGTTTATTTATAGTGTACAAAATAAGAAAACCACCTTATGAGTATTACCAACGTTTAATGGTAATGCGATATAGTCCAAAACTAACTGTAGTATACAAAGTATGCGATCGTTCGTTCCTTTTTATATTATATTATCTTGCAACACCTTAATGCGAGTGGCCCAAATCATCCACGGAAGCATTTCACACGCAAAATATGAGGGGAGTCTAATTTATAGATCTTAACTTCCCAACATACTCTGTCTAACAGAGGTAAATGGCTATCTTACAACGACGGAAGTAATTATTAATGTCCACGCGGTTGACTGTTATTAATTTCATGTTCAAGTGAAAAGTCCTCGACATATTCTCGGGTCTGACATGATGCAAGGAGTTGAACAACTACAGATCGGACCCACAGCGTCTAATTGCCCGAGGCTCGTTGTTAACAATTAATTCCCACCACTCTAGGGAAATACCCCTCCCCCCCCCTCCCCCCACCAAACAGTGGACTGAACACGTTCCGGTTTACATACATTTCATTCCCGGATCTAAAATTCCTTGTCGTGTAAAAGAATGATACATTACTTTTACAAGTTCTATCTGGATACGATTTATCAAGAAAAACTAATAATATTATATTTTCACTTGTTTGCAAGAACACGTTTTTCAGTTTAAAAAAGTATGGTGGTTCTCTTGTAGGATATAAAATTATGAGTTCTAGAGTTTAACTTACAAAGTATCTAATGTAAAATGCATTAAATTCAACGTTTAAATCAAGTTGATACGTAGCTTTAATTCAGATGTTTTACAGTGAACTTTGTAGGCTAAAAGTGAATATTTCTCTTGATATGTAAAACGAATAGTATGAAGCAATTCAGTTTGGAATAACCTCCACATTTGACACTATACTGCCGCTGAAAAACACAGCCACTGTTAATTTGTAACAACTGCTAATTTTAAAACTTTGTTAAACACTACTATGGTGTTCGATAAATCCTGAATTGCGATTTGAACGACCCATGAGACTATCGTGGAGCGATGATTCTCCCCGTATAGTTTTTATTGAAGAGTCTACTCTGTTAGTACATTGTTGCATGTTCACTGTCGCGGAAACATGTTATGATGAAGACGAATTGATGATGAAATAATGTGATAGAAATGGAGAGATAGATATTTTTAAAAAATATGATAGCAAGCTTTATACTCCCATATGAAATTTGGCATTACGTGTAGATTAGGTACCGTATATTTTCAACATTTCTGAAAAATAACGTATTTTGTCAAAAGCTTAAATATATTAATGATTATATTAGGCATAGATAGCACAGCCTCTTATTAAAACTCATTTAACAGAACTATAACTCTGTATCACATACGTTAAATAATCCTTGAATCGTTATAAAAGATTGAAATTTGAGTGGAAACCTGACTTTACATTCTGCGAGCGTTTTGAACATACTAGTTACTCCTTTTTAATTTTGTATTATTTTTCTCATAACACGAATTGTCCTAAAAAGCTCTCAACAGCTCCATGAATAACGCATCGATGTTATTCTATGGAGGAATATCGACTCCAATCGTGATCATAATAAAAAAACTGAAGTAAATCTATGACCATCGATCTACGATAAACAGTTACTTCCATTACAAAGCACTCCATAATATGGTGGGAAGGTTTGATTCAGTCTGAAAGTTGAGTTTACCTCCAGTTCATCTTCCTCTTAGAGCAGTGTCCAGAATCTGACGCTCTCGCAGACTTAAATCCTGGAATTTGGAGTCATGTTCGTCTGAACAGATCCAAAGAAATCGGTGACGAAGAAGTTCAAAAAGAAATCTTTACATCGTTTCGATATGGTTATCACCCAGACTACAAAATATATAAATATAATGCAATCTATGTGAAAGGGTATTCTCATTGTCTCATCAGGTGCACTCCAGATTTCCAGTCTGTGACAGCGCCAGATTCCAGACGCTGCACTAAGATAAATGTGAACTGGAACTACAGTAAATCCTCTGTAGTTCCAAATGTTCGACACTAAGGTCACAAAACGTGATCGCGACATTGAACACGTGATGACTGTCAGCAGACCTCCACAAACACACACCCGAGACCTCGGTTAATTATTTCCAATCTGCCTTGCAACGGCTGCGTTGGCGTTGTGTCGCGATTAACGTCACGTGGCTCCGAACCTTTATCACTTTCCACCTAGTGCACTAAAGTCAAGGAAATTTCCGCATACAACTGTAAAGGTAAGTATTGAAAATAATACCGCCTTCGAATACTTTACTCCAAATCATTGTTTAGTGAATATAGTTTTAAATTTTTTTTTATTAACAAATTTGTACTTTATATATCAAGTATTTAAACTACACAAGTTTTTTTGTTTATTCAATTATCAATTTACAATAATTAGCGTGTGGGCTAAATACTTTTACAAATAATGTTTATTATATAATAGCATTTTAATTTATACAATTAAGTCATTTATTAAGAAACTTATTTTATAACTCTTATTTAGCACATATATTAGATTTTAAAATGTTTCATTTTCCACTTATAATTTTTTTGTCAGCAAATAATAATTTTTTATAGTCGTTGACATAATGTACATGCATGACAAAAGTTCGATTACAATAATAAACATTATATATAATAAATATACTATAATGGTAAATTATTGATACGATAGTATTAATACAGTACTGAGTTATAAAAAACACTAAAAAATGCGACTAGAGTCAGTAATTGAAAGGTTGTTTACATTATTCTTTATAATTTAAATTACAAACTATTTAACGCTATTTTTTGTAAAAGTAGCTAAACATAAAAATTTTAATTGGAGTAGCTATTCAGTAGTATTATTGTGGAGAAATAAGATTATGTTAAAGGGTTTTAAGAAACTCTTGGTATAGGTGCGTCTTATAGCTAAGTATTGTATCATTTCAATATTGTACTAAATGTACTAAGGTTGTCTATCGTTCTATCCATCAGTAATAAAATGAACTATAGAATTTAAATTTTGAATTGAACCTTAGTTAGTTTGAATTCTATTGGCCAGTGATTTTGGGCCTGAAATCTCTGTTGCAAAAGAATATAAATGATCATGTGTCATTTTACAAAATTCAACTGGATAATATGTCAAATTTGGGGGTAAAACAATGTGGAAAAGAGAGACTTAATTCACAGTTTTTGGGGAGAATCGAATAAGCTAAATGAAGATAAACATTCAACGGTGACAGTATAAATGGAATACATGACTAATAAATGGCGACAGAATCATTGGAATGGAAGTGTGTGAGGTGGTTAGAGTTGTAGAATCCAATCCCTCATATTGACATCCCTTCAGTATAGTTGGGGGGGGGGGAATGCGTGAAAGGGTTGAGTGGATGTTTATTACCTCAAATGCACCCATGCATCTTAAAGGAGTCCAATATGTCTATATACATGTGATTTTTTGCTTTCGATAACATAATAATTTCAAATTGTAATCCCTCTTTGGTACATTACAAGAATGGGAAAAGTACCAAGTATTTTGCACAACCCAGAGAAGCTGTTTTGTAATATACCTATAGAATTTGAGTTTCCAAAACGCAAAGCATTAATTTACATATTTGGAAGAAGTTCAAAAATACTGCGAGGATCGAAGACGCTAAATTGGTTGGCTGGTGATAGTTCTACAAAAAATAAATTCATCCTTAATAATTAATCATCTTCTTGTTAAAGTTATACATTGGACCCTCTAATAAACTGTGATTATATTTTAATTAATAAAACTACTGACTATCGTTTGACGCTAATTACTCAGCCTCAATAGTTTTAACACTTAACACTTTAACACTCCGTGTGATAGCACTTAGGTCTAATTAAACATAAATACCGTAACAGCGAGATAATCATATAAGTAACAAATTATTCATGTGATAAAACGATGTTACTATCTATAGTTAAAGTTACACTTAACAATTTTGAATTAGAATCTTCCTGATGGTTTTCCTTCTTTATATTGTTTAAATATCGCCTACGTTTTTCGTTTTTTTACGTTTTTTTTTTAAATGCATTACAGTGAAAATATTTATTTCTCTCTACAGTTATATGGGTTCACAAAATTATATGGAAAGGAAAATTAAGTCCTCCAGATTTTCACTGGAAAGCTGTGATTTTGGTTGGGTTTTCCTATATTGGAATGTATTACACAGGTGGGGATGCAATTAAAAATATTTTAGTTTGCGATAGTCCTAAGGGACTATCGCAAACTAAAAACTATTTCTAAGGGAATACAATTAAAGGAACATTTAATAATTACTTGTTTTAATAATCTGTTTTAAGTAGACGCTTTTGATATGTTTAGCAATAGATATTTTATAGGAATTTCCAAGCATCTCCCCAATATCTCTACAATAAAACCTCTCGTATCAATTTAATTCTAAAATACTCACCTTCAACAAGATTATGTACTAAAAACTATTTACAGTCGTTTTGGTTCTTTCAGTTATAATACTATTTAAATGCCCCATAAATGTCGAATTTTGGCTTAAGCTTGTGTTTTTCTTTTTTAAATATCCTTCTACATTCTCATCGTCTCATTGGTGGCGTATCAGGTGTAGTATCTGGCTACGATTCGTAGTCTGGTTGTATCTGATATCGAAACCGTACAAAGAGTTCGTTTTGAGCTTCTTCGTCGCCGACCTTTTCTTGATCTTTTTTGACTAACGTGAATCCAGATTCCAGGAATCAAGTATGTGACAGTGTCAGATTTCAGACGCTACACTTAGAGGAAGGTGAACTGGAGCTAAACTCATCATTCACATTGAATCAACCCTTCCACCATAGACAGCTACGTTATGTGTACACAGGATTGTTAGGAACACAAATATATTATGGATGGCTGTGTAATTAAAGTATCTGTTGGATTTATCATCTAGTGAATATCTAATATGGAAGGTCACACATTTAGTTCAGTTTCATTATTATGATTACGACTACAGTCGCTAGTCCTGGGACATTGGTGCCTCATTCATGGAGCTGTTAGGATGGTTTTAAGACAAATTGTGTTTTAGATAAATTACACAAAATTTAAAAGGGATAACCAATATGTTCAAAACGCTGTACACATTTTCACGCAGTACATCGCATGCTAGAATGTAAAAATGGTTTTCCACTCTTTTAAAACGATTCAATGATTATTTAATGAATGTACTATTATACAAAGTTGTATAGTTCTGTACAGTGAGTTCTAAAACGAGACCGTACTGTACATTAAATTTCAAAAATATAATCAATACCAGATTTAAGCTTTTGAAAAAATAAGTTTTTGTCAGAAATTTTTAAATATACCTAATCTCCACCTAATGCCAAATTTAATTTTGGAATACGCCTATTTAGCTATCAATTATTTTTAAGTATCATATCTCCATTTCTAAGACATTATTACATAATCAATCCGTTTTCGCCATAACATGTTTTAGTGACAGTGAAACATTCTGCGGAATTTCTTTATCATACCAAAACGGTAACAATTTACTAAAAGATTAGATTCTTTAGTTTTTTTAAGACAAATTGTGTTTAGAGGTCAATTATTCAGAATTAAAAAAAGAAACCTCCCCCGTGATGTGCCAATACAATCTAAAGAAAGGTCTAAATTTTCCACATGGGTTGAAAATTCACCCAGTATTTTTATGACTTACTAAATAACACATTTGAATAAGTTTAAAAACGTGGCACTTTGCGTTTTAGTAAATAATAAAATTTAAATGTCCAAAATCTAAAGCTTTATATCTAAATTTTAAGGTTTTACATACCTATAAACTTGTGTGCGAACTGCTAGTATTTTGTTCAATAGTGTTGTACATACAGATTGTGTCACATATTGTGTTAACTTGAGTTTATTCACAATCTACTATTCACTTAGCCTTATAAAAAGTGAGTTGTGTTTTACATACGATGTATTTAAGTATTTAGACTCAGTGTATTAACATGTGTGTTATTCCGTGTTATTCTTTAAGTAGTGTTAGTTGTGTTTTATACGGTTTATTAAGTTTACACTCAGTTAAACTACTATTTTAGATACAGTATTGAGAGTAAACGAACTCTTTTTTCGATTAAGCACTTTCTTCTCTACTATGCGTCCAAACACAAAATCCTTAGTCGGGATAGAACATTGAAACAAGGTTGTATTCATGTCACACAACAGTATGGTAATCTTGATATAATAATAAATACTCAGATAATAATGGTAATTATGATATAATTGGTACACTAATAGTTAGGGCATTGTGAGCTGATAGAGTAGTCGGCTTATCAGTTGAAGTTTCTAGACCATGTACGATAAGATACTATCAAGGCCCAAGGGTAGCTAGCAGAATACGCAGGAAAGCGTATGGGAACTGTTCACATTTCGGCAGTGAAGTCTGTATAGTCAGTGTACATGCAGTTAGTGTTATCGCACTATTTAGATAGCCGTGGATAAGAGGACCGAGTCCGCGCTGCCTGACATTCGCGTGGTGACAGTGGCTGCCTGCTTGGACTTAGCTGGACATGGCGTAAGTACTCACACTTTCATCTTATTTTATTTTAAAAGTGCTATTTCTATTCCGTGTCCTAGTAGTGTTTACAAATTTTAATCCTCAATGAGCTGAATATTCAAATATAATAAACTTCAGCTTTATTTCAAAACTAGGGTACCAGGTCCCGCTTCCCTCACTTAACCTCTAATTTTCCCAATAACATTTCTCTCCCTATTTGCTTAACCTCAATTTAAGTAATTGTTATAAAAAACAATTTAATTACAAATAATAATTTTTAGCAATAGTTTGCGGGTTTATCTCATTAACATTTTTCGTATTATCATTTGTCAAATGTAATAACTACAGCTTTAACTACACTAAGTTTATTGATTACAACCTCAAAATAACCACTTAAATTTATTTGTGTACTATTATTGTAACACGTTACTTCAATAACACTTCTATAACCCAAAATTCTAAATTTCATTACCTGTATCGTATTAAGAAAATATATCCTACTATCTTAACTTATCAGTGGATCAGTCGTTCGAAATTGAAAAATATTTCAACTATAGGCCTACGAATTTCGGAATGTTTAATTTAATAGTTACGTTTATTTCTTATCAATTTGATTTAAACAGGTTTCTAAATGTATTAGAGACCGCAGCATTTATCTCTCTTTTTCTCTCAGATTCCAACACCTCCTACACTCCCACATCATGATGCAGATACATCTCACCAGAATGATCAGTCATTTCTTGTTTTAGAAACTGATGATCAAGTGTCTTTCTTAGCGCATATCTAATAGTTTTACACTTTTGCTCCACACTACAATCATAGCACTCTTCCACTGAACTCATATATGCCTCAATAAAGCTGCTGGTTAGTCTAACCACTACAATCGTTGAAATAGTATTTCTTACTCTATAAGATTTCCCATCTAATTTCTGGTGTCTGCTCAAAAGATTAACGGCGATAGAATTATTTTGAAATTACGAACATTAACATGGGTTTTAGTAAGCAAATGGAACTCACAATCTCGAACTAAAATTACTCAGTATATAGTATTTTCAGCAAATAAAAGAGTCCACAAGTCCTACAGCAATTCTTTCCGCCCCTACCCCCTATGGTGTCTATTCACTGTAGCATTTTGAGCAATATTATTCAAATTAATGGCCCTTGTGGTCTATTTCTTTCACTCTGCCCCTCTCTCTCTCTCTGGGTTCGTTTTCCTAATACTTTTCCAGCATTTCCTCCCCTTTAATGACTGCCCATCTTTCTGTGGGAATTTTGTAAACTCAGTCAATAATAATTTATGACTTTAGTGTATATTATTAATATAATATTCTAACTTTAACGTGTTATATCCTAAAAGCTACAACACTCTGCAAAACAAACTCCTCGTTTTGGCTAAGCGTTAGCGAAATATAGAGTCAATATAGAGTTTGATGGTAGTGCATATCACATTATTGGATTTGGCCAGTCAAAGCCACATTCAGGAGGCCAGTTGAATTTCTCTTCTGTTTTTCCGTCCGCAGAATATCTCAAAAACAAATAAGCTGTAGATAATTTAGATGCAAAGCTTGTTACATGGTCTAGCGTACTCCTATCTATTATAATTTTAAGTTTGCTATGAATCCCTCATTGTTCACTTTAAACCAATGTCCCCTTAGATTAACACTTGTACGTAAAGCATCCGTAAATAATAAATTCAGTTAACCTAATTTTGGGTTTTTAATTAAGTGAAAAACATTAATTTAATTTTTACAATTTAATTAATACCTCGAGCTTCCTAATTCAACAAAAATATAGTTTCTTTATCAACTAGTTGCTTGACTAATCTGACAAGAATTATATTAATATGAGCTTGTATCGTCAACATTCCACAAGAGACAATAATTGAGAGCCATGCCGGATGTGTCTAATTGCGACATATGTTATTTCAATTCACAATATATAAACATCAATGTATTTTTAAATGTCAAAGTTTTTCTCTCTTCTTTTGTTCAGTTAGATCAGTACAGAAGAGTTACTGCATAAACCATTCTCGTTTCACATATGTGAAAGAAACGGCCAAAAGCAAAATAACTGAATCGTCAAAGGTAGGGGCTCTGTTGTGTAGTGGTAGCGCACTCACCCGGCAAATGAGAGATCCGGGTTCGTTTCTCGGCGGAGCAAGTACTTTTTGCGATTCAATGTTAATTGGAATTAAATTAGGCTATTGCCATTTGTACAAATTTGATTAATGTATATATGTATGCACACACACACACACACACAATCATATATATGTATATATATATATACATTTTGTAACATACAACGATGAAAAATGTCCGAAATCCTGTTATTCATCGTCAATAACGAACTTTAAACAAAGTATGGCATCACCTTCGAATAGTTAAATTAGTTTCGAAATTTATAATCCATAAACGTTAATAGCATGGAATTTAAAACTAATGATTACGCCACAATCATTTTTTTACTTTAAACATACATAAAGTAACCAGAAATGTTTTGTAATTTTATTTTAAATTATACAGGTTACTTACTGCAAAATCAACTAATGGATTGTATTGATCACACAATATGTCTCGAGGTTTAAACATCCATTGTAATTCTTGGTATATTGAAATAAATTTCCAACAACAAAAATATTTGCTGTAAAAGTTAAAACATTACTATTTAAAGTTGAGAAAACTGGGATTCATTTTTGCACAGTATATCTTTTTAGATAAACGGTTCCACTGATTCCTCATTTGAGTCTTCTTTTTATTAAACATCATAATTCATTATTATTAAATATTTTATTTTGAGGTACACAAAACCCATTAAACGTTATTAATTACAATCTGAATTTCAACTTAAAGAATGCATGGTAGCTGTATTATGAACCCTTTTTACACTGATGAATTTATTTGAAACTATAAATAATTTTTTTTTTTCATAATTAGTATGAACATTTCCAAACATTCTGTCCAATCTTAAATAATGTTAAAAATTGTTTTACAAAGAGGACTCGAGTGTATTTTAAAATTTAATGTTGTAAGCTTTTAACATTATACGTCACGAAAAAGTGAGAGATTTTCTGTAGTAGCCTATTTTCCATAAACTATCGCGAACTCGGCGTTGAACTTTAATGTGCATTTATTACAGCTCTGTTAAAGTGACTGCCATCAATAGTCATAAAACCACACGAGTGGCTTGCCGGATTTCCGTGATTGAACTGTAAATCGTAACATTTAATAGGCTATTTTTGTATTTACGTTCCATATAACCATAAAACTAAACTAATTTTTCAAAACTTTCATTTGAAACAATTGGAACAGAGAAGTAAATATGAATAGAGTACACATCCTATTACACCTGCTACCGAGGAAATTGAGGCAGGTCCTGCAATTGAGAGTTTCGTGTGACAAATTCTCTACATGTGACTATTGTTTTTATTCATTTGCCATGTAATGGACAAATAATTCATATACAAATGTTTCAGTTCCGGCAAATAGTGCTCGTGACAGTATGGGAGCATGTCTCATGCCACAAGCCCTATATGTTATCAGATGTGGCCACTTCCACTTCACGAGAGCCTATCGCTGATAAGGTTGACTAATATACATTAATAATTAATCGACCTTCGACTGGTCGTTGATATGATACCCTACACACGATGTTTAGGAGACAATTACCGAAAATGACTTACGATTAATTTGGTGGTGAATGCTTTAACATAATGTAATATTATACGTTATACATTTTTCTTCGAATTCTTGTTTAAAAAGACTAATAAATCGTGTTTACATGGAATCATATTGGGAGGATTTCCTGTCTTCAATAAATTTGTACTTGTTCATATTAGGAAGAAAAGAATAAGTGGGTCATAAAACATGTATCGACTGTAATTCAATTATTTTACTGAAAATTGCGATACTGTTAATAAAAAGTTAATCGCGTTCATAACTATTAAATCATTAATTATTTGTTAGGAACTCACGTAAAGTTCTACTGATACGCTGAACACAAGTATTTTTCATAATCAATCATGAGAGCTCGTGGAGGGCTGCAACATCATGAACTCAATATTTCAACACAAGTATTGGATACAGAAGCTTGAAATGTGAAATGTTGAACACATTTGCTTCCAATGATGAATAATATTGATAATATGGTTTATAATATCCATATTGGAATCCACGAGGTTACAGGCTTTGAGCAGGGGAGGGTGCGAAAACGGTGACTTATTTTAATGATTATCACAGATTTTTGGCGATGTTTGGGGACAGGTCGATACCATGATAAAGGTTCCTGCTAATTCCATTCAATACAGGAGGAACGAACCAGAACGGTTGAAACCACAACGAGCCTCTAAGTATTACGAGTATATATTTGAGGAATGGTACAAACAGTGACATTGGTTCGCATCACAGAACTACTCCTATGATTGAAACTAATTTCCCAAATTTCACGCAGTTTATATGAGGGCACATTGCTGTAATTCGAGAAAACACGTTACATTACAAAATATGGTAAAACATTTTCATTTTATTCAAGATTTATTTGACTATGTACTTCTAAATATAATAGTGTAATTAATAAATGAAAAATAAAATTTTGAAAGTACGTTAATTAAGATAATGTGGATATTTGGAACCCTTAATTGCAATATTCTTATCTGTCTGACTAACCAAGACATCAATGGAACGAAAGTGTTCTACTCATAGTTAGCTCTTTATTCCTCGGCGGTTCACTATAAACATTGTAAAAACTAGTCTGAAAGGAAACCATGCAGACCTGTCGTTTTTAAATGGAAAAATGGTACAGTTCTCAAATTTTAAAGAATATATTAAGGAGTAATTTTACGGGGTGATCAAATAGAACTCCAACTTGGAGATGGATAAAGTTCTGGAAATATTTTAAGGCCTTTAAGACAATTAAATTATAGAAAAACACAATCTATAAGTTCGTGTCCTACAGTCGAAATGGAACATACCTGGATGGAGAGTTGTTCCATAGTGTTACACAAACATGAACAATTTATCAGCATAATAACATTGATACTCGCCCATTTAAAAGAGCGGTGTAAAAACATTCAATTTAATATGGAATAAAAGGAAGGTGAACTAGAGCTTAATTAATTTTAATCAAGCCTTCCTAACTACGTTATGTGTAAAACATATTCGGTAATAAGGTATGTCCTGAGTAATGACATAAGTAGTTTAACACTGTTTAGACATTTCCAATCATAGTGTTACACAGAGATGAACCGGTTAGCAACATATCAACATGGATACTTACATCTATAAGAGCTGTGTAGGAACATTCGCTAATAAGGTATGTCCTGAGTAATGACATAAGTAGTTTAACACTGTTTATACATTTCCAATCATAGTGTTACACAGAGATGAACTGGTTAGCAACATATCAACATGGATACTTACATCTATAAGGGCTGTATAGGAACATTCGCTAATAAGGTTTGTCCTGAGTAATGACATAAGTAGTTTAACACCGTTTAAACATTTCCAATCATAGTGTTACACAGAGATGAACCGGTTAGCAACATATCAACATGGATACTTACATCTATAAGAGCTGTGTAGGAACATTCGCTAATAAGGTTTGTCCTGAGTAATGACATAAGTAGTTTAACATTCCCAACGTGTACACAAAAGTGAGCGGCAAAGGCTGAGTTTGTTCTCAGAGGTGTAAACTGACAGGTAAGGCGAAAGTTTCAATTTTTCCCATGCAAATTCATGAGCGCTATAAGCACATTAGGCTCATCCATTATGCATCTGTGGAAGGGGCAAGTGTGAGTTCCCACCACCATATCGCATCATTAGCTGGATAGACTATTCCAGGGGATCCTGCGAGGATATACTGGAAGTGATCTGTCCACTTCCAGGTGTGGATACTTATCTCCGTGACTAGATGTTTGAGGTTCAATTTGTTTGTGGACTAGATGACTTCCTTTTTCTTATTTTAAAGTGTTGTCTAATTTCGTAGCAATTATTTCGCGATTTGATGGTTTTTCTATGCCAGTTTATTGGCTGAGCGTTAGCGAAGTGTGTAACACTATGAAATTTTGCATGGAAATGCAGCGATGTTTGTTACATAACAAAACATAAACTCTACCCGTACTCATACTGTCCAATAAAAACGAATTTTAAATAAATTTAATGAATACTCAAATATATTGGAGAAGCATTCATAGTTTTAAGGGAAATTTTTACAACTTTGATGTAACTATAAACTCTTTACTGGCTACACATTAATATTTGGCTAGAAATTTTGAAACTCCACAATCTTCATTCATAGGAATATTACGAATGGGGTCAAAACCTATGTTGTATTGATTGTAAAAACGTACAATTTAAATCATTTAAATTAATTGTATATATATATATATATATATATATATATATATATATATATATATATATATATAGTCAAATAAACCAGAAAACTATTTCACGTATAAATCATCCTTTATAGATTTCGTGGAATAAATAAGCCACAGGCACACTGAAATTACGATCGTGCCAGTTTTTGTTGGAATAAGCTATAAATTATGGAAATTTTTGTATTAATTCTTATCGATGCAATGAATTGTATATTTCAAAAAAACTGTCACTATCTTGAATCCTTATGAGATGTGAAAACCCTTATGAGAGCAAAGGTTGTAAAATGGGACAATGCCAAAAACCCTTTTTAGAGTTCTTAACTACTCACTTTCAAATTTTTGAACAGCAGAGAAACAGGATCTATAACGATGACTATCATTAAGCGCTAAGGGATGGTAGATATTTTGCTTGAACAGATTTCACCAATATCGATAGTGGTGTGTAACCAAGACAATTACAGAATACATTGAGGTATTTTTTAATTATCGTTAAGGAAGCAGGACACATATCGATGTCCATCATTTGTATGAGCGGTAAGAGATGGTATATATTTTGCTGGAACAGATTTCATCAATACCGATAGTGGTGTGTAATCGAGAGAGTTACAAAATACCTTGAGGAATCTCTAAATTTCGTTCGTCACAATGCTGATTCTCTGCGATTTAATTAAAGCACCCAATTGCTGTTTGTTGTTTAATAAAAATACTATTAGAAATACTTTTTGAAAAACAACATTCTCGTGGCACTGAAGGCCGTTATTCTTTTACACTGATGAGTCACAGTAATTTCGATGATTTACAATATAATCCAGTAGTATACAATACATTACAATTTACGTACTATACAATTACTATATTTCTAGTATAGTCGTAAATATTTTAAATTGCTAAACATTGATGCAGTGTACTTGTAAATCTATAGTATGTAGCAACTGAAATAAAAAGGTCACTCAATTTTAAAATGCAGCCATCTTAAAATACTTTTTAATGAGAATGTCTAACGCACCAAGATTAATTTCAACCAAGGTTGAGCGGAGTAGATTATACATTATGGTAGTAATTAATTGTATTCACTCATTCAAGAAACCATACGAGATATAAAGATTCGTAATTATTGTTATTACCCACTCAACAATTCTAAACCCCTATATCGTGCTCTACAATGCTACGATGCCTGAGGCATAACTTTTCGAGCTGTTTAATGTTTCTAAAACAGATTATCCAAGCTCCTTCTTGAAAATGCTCAGTGAGAGTCTCAATTTATCTTAAGAATATTCTATTCATATAGCAATTTTGTAAAATCAATAAGAAGTTATGGCAGATACCATGCTGACAAGCCTTCGTGATATTGTATTCAGTAAATTTAGGATCTAGGGTCATGGTCGGTTAAGATATGCAGATGTTTTCATAAAATTCTGACTTAAGTTATCAAACTTAAGTAATCAAAATAATCATACAAGGGACTTTATATGCCTAATAATTATTCTTCAAACTTTTCATGTTGTCTTTGAATTCTTTGAATTCTGTCAGAGAGCCTTTGCAACAACCTCTGACCCGAGTTGATTGACCTCAGTACATTGCATTGATTCCACTGATTTCTATGAAAACGCATTGAATATTTCTCTGCATTGAGGATTATTTTCTCCTTTATACTACAGAACGATACATAAGAACAGACTTAATTACCAAATTGTGATTCAAAGGTTCGCCTGCTTTTAATCTGAACTCTATTATGCAACTACTTATAAACCGGACAGTTGGTAGTATTTCCGGATGAATTATAGCACTTCTGACAGTGAAATAAAGGACATTTCTAAAATTGTATCACATGTCAGAACTAAGGCATTCTTAGATTTGTGTTTGAAATATTCTGTCCACGCAGCTATATCAGCAGATAACGACATCGCAGTTTTATCGCTATGTGATAAAATGAGCTGCAGAATATCTTCAAATGCTTCAACAGCGTGATTAGTGCAATCAAGCCCTTATCGTAATCAGTCCAAACCTTAGTAAGATTTACCAAGGACGGAAGTAGTGGATTGCAAGTAGTGGTTGTATAGGGTCACTCGTCCGCTATGTATAGCGGCTGGACCGAAAACCTTCTCCGTTTTGACACGTGATGAAAATTAGTAGTTTTGGCACCATTTCTCAACCATTCAAGATAAAGCAAAACTTTAAATACGAACATTTTAGATGTTAAGATTGCTAATGATGGGTGTAGTGAAAGTCATACCTTTAAGTTTTATTAGTTTGAAATATCCTAAATTTTGACTATTAACAAAAAAAATTAGAAATTTGCTGAAAATTGGCAATTGTAACATATTTTTACAAAGAGTACTTCTATAGTAACCTTGAATAAAGTTTGTAGTTTTTAACGAGGTAACAGTAAAAAACTGTGCAACATATTCAACCATCGCTGTACGCAAAGAAGCGAAATAAATTAAAATTCTTATCACAATGTCAGTGAATCACAGCCTTTTAAGTGAGGTACGACTCGAACCTACCTTTACACTTAAACCCTTTAAAAAATTACCCATACCCCCTCCACCAACAGAGCCATTTATTGGCATTTGTAGTGTCAAAAATGATTTTCCCGAATTCTCTGTGGTTAAGGGGGGGGGGGGGTTTAGTTAAAACGGAGAAGTTAGATTTCTCGGTTCAGCCGGTAAAAGAATATATTGCGGACAGGTCGCCTGCCTAACTTGTATACCGAGTAGTAGATGAACTTTTCTTATATCTCCAACAACTCTTATGTATAAAATATAAATAAAACTTAAATTGACATAATAAATAAACAGCTATTATTAATAATAAACTCAAATTCCATAATAAATTAATATGACTAAAACATAATTAATACATCTTAATGCTATCACAGCGTTGTTGCTTGAATGCGTAATACATTCTACTTGATTTTTAATGCACTTTAAGGAAACAGAATTGAAGAAAAATCTACAGGTGGTATATAAAAGTCTAAAGTATAGTTTTTACAGTTAAAACAATAATTTATCATAAAAAATAAGTTGTGTGAATTTAAATTATTTATTTTAATCCATTTTCTGGGCTATGTTTTAAACTAATCTTCAAAATAGTTTATACTTCAATAAGTCACGGCGGTCTTTACATATTCTTCTAACTGCAACACAAAATCTTCGAATTGTTTCTTTTTTCATACAGATCATCAGTTTCTTATTAATTTTCAATAATATAATTATTTTTATAAGTATTTAAACTCCGTAAAATCCCGTTCGAAGTGAGTTCTAATAACTCACGATCTGAGAGGCCATGCCAAGCACTCCAAACTTCACAAAACCAGCGGAAATGCAGTCCTACGGCGTTTTATAGTCGTACTTCCACTCCCATACCTCTCAACCACTACACGATATTCCCGCGGTCTCATATTGACTGCTGACCAACTCAGATCTCATAGTTATCTGCTTCCATTGTTGTTATTCTTCCTGAAACCCCGATTTCAGGACAATGTGATCATGCACATTTTGTCGAACATGCAGACTTCCCCATTATTCTGCTAATTTTATCATGACGCAAACCAAACTATCGAGGTGAACAGAAATTCGTAATGTACATTCTAATATAATAAATTATAATAACAAAAATCTATTTAAAAAGCGCGGAACTTGACATTTATGTTGCTGTATAACTGTCCCTTACTTAACTTACGCCGTGGCAATCTGGGGATCAGAAAGAATTAATTCTAAATGTATTTTTATCTTACAAAAATGCATGTAAATTATTGCTGGAATTCATTAAAGATAATCTTGCAACCTATTTTTTTAGGAAATTATAACTTTCATTTTCACTTTTATTTATATATTTGCCACATTCATTTTTATTTCAGAACCGTAGTATTTTTCAGTCTCTTATCCCACAATTGAAATACATTCTTAGAAACAATAAAACCAAATATATCCTTTAAAATCTATTTCACAAGTCCAGTATTCATTTAATAAATTTAACTTTCACAACTTGAGCCAAGGCAAGAATATTAAACCATATAGAACAGGACCTACGTTGTAAATATTTCAAACTTTAAACCAGCATACTGTTTTAAAGTGTTAACCCGTTGAGGTCGGATTTGCGGGCTTTGTACTCTACTAATAAAGACCTTTAATTTGTTGTAATACTCGACCTATGCTCTCATTTAAGCTTTCCTTCTGATTCCATGCGAGTCATCCCTCTGACACGTCAAAAATATGGTAGTTACTTCAAAAAGTGCATTTATAGGTGCAGTAATGGCGTACCAAGTTTTATTGCTCTATCTGTAATCGTACGGGAATTATCAAGTCCGTGCAGGGCTTTTTTACACCCTGTATGTTTCACCATACTACCATGATATTGGCTGCAGTATCCCCATTAGTGGAAATGTGATATTCTCACTAGTGGTGAAAAGCAGTTGTCAGTTCCATTGTTTTATTAAATGAAACAGCGAGCTCCTTTGAAAATTGTAAAAATATTGCTTTGTTTGTTCGTGTCATTGTTGAAGTTCTTGTTATGTTACTTTTATTATTCCTCGAATAGAAAGTAATTGTATGGTGTAGTATTGTGAAACACTCTTGGGGAAATGTCTTTACAGTGTCGCACTTGCAAAACACATAGGTTCAGAAGTAATAAAAACGTTAATATAAGATGAACATAAAATTATCCACGATCAAATTCGGATTAACCATTCTATTTTTAAATTACACATAATACAATTAATGTTAAGAAACCGATTTGCCACGTTTTCGAACTTCATTTTAGGGCAATGGCACATCTATAATAATCTATAGTGCGGTTACTAATAACTTTGCCAAGGAATACTAACTTGCATGAAAAAGTCCACCCCTACCCCAACCCTCGCTGGGTACCTACGAATAATAATACTGTACTCAGCGCTCCCGATACATGATAAAATGGTGAACAACGTCAGTTACCTTCTCTCCTGTCTTTCACGATTCAATTGTGAAGATGGTTACATACAATTTAGTATAAACAGTATCACATTAAAGGCTATTATAGTATTTGCGCTTTAAATACCATAAAATTGTATTTATACAGTTTTGTTTTTAATTAATTTACTTTGATTTACAGTGTCCATTTTTACACGTATACTGTCAAAAAATATACACACGTCTATATTTGTTATAGTCTTCTGAATCTAAAACTATAGTAGTGGTGATACAAAAACATTTAAAAGGTGAATTTTTTAATGATTGGTCAAGTTAACTCGGTTAAGGACAAAGTTTTGAAAACATGAATATTTAACTTATTCAATTTAACTGTTTTGCGATAATACTGGTTTAGGCTGTGGGTACAAGTTTATAAGTGAGTGTTTGAGTGACAGGCATACCATAGGGGGCACAACAGTAAAATTAGTGTTGGAATGCATTAAAATATATGATGGAAATAGGAAATAGGAATGCACTATAATCCTTAATAGTTTTTTATTGACGATGGATGATGTGAAAATATAAGTTGTATTTTTACGCACATCTACTGTTCTTAGTTATACTAAGTTCTTAGTTCTGTTCTTAGTTGCAGGTAAGTTTATCACTGCAATGCCTTAAGTTTTAATTTTTGTGCTTGCTTTATGCCTTAAGAATATGTTTGCGCCTGATGGAGATGAAAGATTCCAATCCTCGAACGTACTGTTCTATTTTTGTAACATATAACTATATCAAATGTCCCAAACAATGTTACCGTTACAAACAACGAATATAATCCTTGTTAAAATGGAAATTCAACTGTTACTAAGTTAAATTTAATAAAAGAATAGTTTTAACTTGAACCTTTTTCAGTACGATTCAGACAGATGAAAATGTTTCAACTAACAAACTTGTTGGCATCATTTTTGCCTATCTTGCTATGTATGTTTTTGTAAACTTGACATAGAGTTTTTTAACTGTAGGACAATTTTTTACCTCCAAAAACGTAGTGAGAGAACCAACCACGTGAAATTATACTGTTGATGAGAGTTATGATTGTTTTTGTTACAGAAAAGTGTACTTATTATTAAATGGAAGCTGAAAAACTAGGGAACATTAATATAAACGTTTCTTTGTTTAGTCAAATAATTTGGTGAAATTTCGTTCAGTAAACTGTAGTATTCTCGCATAAATTATTTTTATTCTATTAAGTTTTATAATGTTTAAGAAATCTGACGCATATTCGCTTTTGGTTAAGATTCAACGATCTCGCCAAAATGCTGTGTAACAGTTTAATGTTCCCGTTCTGAGTAAAACTTATGAATTTATTCAGGTATTCATAAAATAATATCATGGTATCGACGATGGTATAAAGTATAATGTTATAAAAAGTTGATAGTGTGATAAATTTAAAGCAAAACGTTGAAACTTTTTGATAAATGAAGGAATTACGGCAAATGACACATATTGTTGGCAGATATACGGTGTACAAACATTGCACATATCACAGTTAGCTTCGGATAGTTTGTTTTCATTTTCCACAGCTCTCAAAGCTTCATTCAACAGATTAAAGTTGTTCTGTTGAGCAATAGTTAGATGATTCTAAAATTGTATTGATGTTCAACTGTTTATAACCCTAGAGTAACGATTGACCTGACACTTCCTTAAGGCCCTACACGAACATTTGCTGTATTGACTCTATTATATTTTTATAGGACCGCAGCGGAGACTGCAAAGACTCAAAATGGGGCTTCTCAGTGGATACTGCGGCAGAATGGAAGCAAGGAGGCACAAACGTTACCCCCCCTCAGTCACACACCTCACCGATCTGTCAGCCAGTTCAGGAGAGCTTTGCCTCAGGTAGTGGACAAATCCTTTTTGGAACGGATTACATCATTATTCTAAATAAATACTAAGCAGAAAATCCTTATATGAATATGTTGCAAGTGCATTAAACAATAGTAGGTATTGACTATCCTTCAAGTTTTCTGTTGGCAATCCTTCAAAACGTTGATAACACAATTTCCTACCCTGAGATATTGCAACCTGGTTGTTGAAGGCCAATATTAAGTCAAATGCTGAAACTGGCTGAGCCAGTGATGTATGTCTGCTTATAAATGCGAGTAGAGGAGATGATTGGTTGCAGCTCATGGCCACTACGTTTTTAGCATAGGTTGCTAACTTTTATATAATCTGCTGCTGTCTTCTACATCAGCTATTTTTCCGTCATCCCCAAGGTAACTCTTCCTATTCTTGGATAATAATATGTCATCTTAGCAAGTAATATTTTATTTGTCGGAGTTGGTTAGTTTTGAAACTTTGTTATGTTATGACCATTCTTCTCTTTCCTAAATTTTGAATACATAACGTGCTTACAAACTTGTAGAAACTGGTAGTGTTACTGCTCTAAAAACTAAGATGAGTATAAATTCGTTTACAATAAATATTATAGAAATTTGGCATAAAATATTCATAGTTTTCTACCACCAATCTAGATAATTTGTAAGGCATGAGGTTGGATAGACAAAGGATAGTGTGGAATACTTACCTCCAAAAACGTGGGGTTTAAAGTTTACGTCAAAAGGTTTGGAAAGTGAACTTTTCAGAAGTTATTACTAACATAAACACTATATACCCCATGTAAAACATCGTTACCACGGAGTTAAGGAAAATGTATGTCACCAAATTGAGAGCTAAAATCAAAAATTCAAAAACTACTATGTAGTTGTCCTTAAAATTCTTGAAGAAGTACAGGTCCTATTTTCCACTATTTTTCCTATTCGTTTTCGCATACAAGGTTTCTGTTCATTGGACTTTATTAAGTCTGTTATAATCATTATAATTATCACCTCGTTTACATTTTTGCTCTTTTAGTCCTTATCCTTAACTAACTATTCTTGAATATTAACATACTGTAACCTTCCATGAACACCTTGTATACACTCGTTTGTTTTAAAGCATGCCAAACTTGTGCATGTGCTTGTACTTGTATATTCAACAAATCATAGCATCGCTGATAGCAGTGACGGAATCTAGGGTACGTAAGAGGGAGCAGTTGCCCCTCAAGTATATTCTAATTAGTAATTAATTGTTAGAAACTACTGTTATTTATATGGAATTATTGTTTATTAACATGTTAATTTTTTGCTACTGAGTACTGATAGTGGTCATGAAGAATAATGTTAACCCTGAGTTCAGCCATCACGTTTTTAGCCCTGGCAGAAATGTCTGTCTAGTCTAACTACATAACCTCTTTCTTCACTTGTGCGCAGTTTGGTTGAACTCCTTTTGCTTACAGGTATGCTGCCCTTTGCGAATTCTAAACCCTATTATATACTTTCATTATAAACATTCCGTGGCCAAACTGTTCTTAGTTGTCTTAGTCACAGATAGATCGAAGCACCTTCGCTGTGAAGTGTTTCACCCTCACATGGGAGTTGCAACTTGTTTTGAGGTTAAGATGTTATAAGCCCGCATCAGCATCTAGGCCTATCGAAGTTCAAACCATTCGAAACACAATGTACGTACTTCAATCTCTCTGCCAAAAACACGCAATATTTTAGCGTTTCACTAAGAATTCTATTCCTTTTCATGGAAATCAAACTCAGTTGAAGTCTGTAAGTGACAAAATATGTTACTGCAGAGTGAACAGCGCAAACGCAATCCTAGAGAACGATGAAACATTACGAGAAATAGCAGAAAACGATACTTACAACGGAGGTGCAGCCAACTTATTGATAAAATTCGAGGAAGACTTTAATTTCATTTTCTGTTTGATTCCACTCTAACTAGTACCAACACAGTGCGACATCTTGTCAAAAGCACAACAGGCAACCAAAATCGACAATGCAATACTCAATGACACTTGAATCCACTACATCTATACTATCGTCAATCAGAAGTGACAAGTCTTTGAACAACTTTCGTCACTTTGCAGCAAAAGTGAAGAGAGTTGCAACGTCAAGCCAGCGGATATTCCGAGGAAAAAGAAAATACCCGATAAGTTGTTAGGAGGAGGAACAAAATATCCAACTGGAACTGAGTAAACTGTGGGAGACTACTACAAGGTGATAGTGCTCACTCCAGTTCTCGACATTCTTATTTGAGAAATCAAAGGAAGGCTTGAAGAAACCAACATTGCCACATTGAATACACTTTATAACTTCATCACAGCTGACAATGTTATACTCAACGACGTACATGATCTGTGCCAGCACTACTCAGTAGATGAAGGCATTTTATTATGTAGCTGAACTAAAATTTTTTATCCAATGGTTATTGACATAGACTTAGAAACAAGATGTAAGGTATTAACGAAAACAATCTAAAATATGTATTTCCCAACATATTTTAATTTGTTCTCCTTTACCTTACCTTCAGCTAATGAGTTTAACTTCATGCGAACGTTCATTCTCTTGTTTGAGAAGATTAAAGACTTACGAATGTATATTCGTCGTTTTATATATCGTCCATTTAAGAAGAAGGGATTCGGCAGCCGTCCCTCGTAAAATGTATATATCAGATGAAACAAAATATATTTAGGAGTGTTCCAATACCAATTTTAATAAATCTAAGGCTCATACGAGTATATACGTCAAAATGTTGGTGTAAGTAATTTACATGATTAGTTTGATACTTTTGTCTCAGATTTAATACATATATCACCAACTGCGTGTTTCAAACTATATTCGTATTTTGTAAATAATCTATACCAGAGTAGTAGTAACAATTTGCTAAAGAATCCTAGGCAAGAGCCTCAGTGGTCAAAACCCTCCTTTAGGATCTTAGAAATTCAGAAGGCTTAGGAACTACGATGCTATGGAACTGTGGGATATAGAGCTAGGCAAACCGGGAACTAACAATGCTTCAGCTAGGAGGTTGTAGATGTTTAGGTTTCTAGGATATAAGGTAAAAAGGGCTAGAAAGTTGAGGAACGTTCTCTTCCATGACTGAGCGATAAGGCTACCATTCCCAAACCAAGAAGTCGTAAACTAATTCCCGGAGTGGTCATAAAATTTGATCTTAGTTTTGCTCCATTGTCCTTTTATAGAAAACGGTTATTCGTATTACAATTTTCCACAAAAAACTTTAGACAATGAAAGCTGAATTCAAAAAGTTAGGAAATTTATGACTAAGTAATTTGCGTGGAAATCATGGATCACAACATGATGTAGAGCAGTGGCGTAGCTACCTTGGGTGACACTCGGTGCGGAAGTTGTTGGTGTCACCTCATCGAAAGTAAAAAGCAATAAATTTGTTATGATAAAGGTCATGGATATAATTTTTTTTCTTTTTATTATCTATCACTATAGAATAAAACACGTTTAACAATTCGCGCCAACTAAACACAACACACTTCACGAAATAAATGAGAAATGTTGCAACTGAAACGTCCAAGATCGCGAGTATGGGACGGGGAATCCCCCACGACAGCGTCAGGCTCTTTTGCGGAAATCCCCGAATTATACATAAAGCTGAGCTAGTGCTAGTGGAGGAATTCCCAAAAAAGAAATTTTTTTGCTAGCCATTTATTTATTTTTTGTTTGTACATTGTTCTTAAAGTTGAGAGACCGGGTGGGTGTCACCCAAAAAAGGTGACAACCGATGCGGCCCTCCCCCACCGCCCCCCCTTTGCTATGCCACTGATGTAGAGTCCAAAAGACCAGAAAGGAGAGCTAGAAAATCTAGGTACTATTTTAATAAAGGCTTTGGTCTATTGGTCCTGAGACATTATATATTATGAAGCTCCAAAAGCTACAACTTTATACAACAAATAACTGAACAAAAGACTAACTTCAGTGAAAGAGAGCTTAAAAGAATATTACTGCCCAGCCATAATACACAAGACCTGCATCAAACAACATGAAATGTGTTTGTTTCTTTATGGGTGGAAAAAGACCTACACAAAGGCCTCATAGCACATAATCATTTCTAACACCATTAGATCATTAGAAATTCTAAGAACATCTGTTTTTCTACTAAAAACCTTCTATGGCAGAAGATTTAATTTTGCAATTTAATTTTGGGAAATGGAATGGGTACATGTACTATGTACCTTTAAGAGTCTTAGAATATTCAATTTATGTTTTGTGTGAGTAATCATGTCTATATATTGTAGTATTCTTTCCAGATAGTTCAATGAAAAGCAAGGTTTCTTAACCAAGTCTGTAATGAGATATTTGTGTAATATACAGTTTATTTTAATTTACTTGTAGCTTTACTGCGCTCATTCTCTTTGTGCCTCATACAATAGAACTAAAACACGTAATTTGTTCCAGTACTTAGCAGCCCTAGCAAAGAACTTGCTATTGCTGGACCTGGGTATGGTGATAGCCTTCCCCACGATAGTCATCCCTCCTCTCCTCCATGCCAAGGACGGCCTCCACTTCACCATCACTCAGGCGTCCTGGTTTGGTAAGTTAAGCTACTTTAATTTCCTTTACTTTTTAAGGACGAGCTCTAATTTTACTTCCAGCTTATTAATTAAGGGTAAGACACAACAAAGTAGGAGTTTTGTTTCGACAGTTAATCTACTTGGCAATGAATATGTTCAGCCATAAAATTCAGGAGCTATGAAGTAACGCATTACTCGTGTTAAAAATTACATTTCATCTCACTGATGAATCTTGGACACTGGTTCCACTTTCACCACAGACCAGGATTGTAAGTAACTAGCTAGGTTCGCACTAGTAGGTGATCATATGCTTAGGTGTGTAGTAGGATGATTTAAATGGGGATAAAAGAAACTGTTTTAATTATTCTAGCAGTAGTCTTGGGAATATTCTGCCTTGCCTTCTGGCCCTTGTCTTGCCTGCACACACCCCAAATGAGTGAGGTACTTACATTATTTTTCTTGAGTACAGTACCAGTAAATGGGTTTTACTCCAACACAGTTACTTGCTTGATTATATTTCAACTATTTGGTTTACTATGTCTCCTTCTTAACATTGCTGTGCACTTTAAGCTACTCAAAGACTTCCCAGTTCTTGTCCAAATTTCTCCAAAATTGATAAGTTTAATAGTTTAACTTACAGTATTTTGCTTTATTTAATCCACGAATTACTACCAAATTCGACCTTCTCCCTCCTGGCAAGGGTGGGCGCCCGAAGGAGACTAGCAACTGGAGGGTAAATCCCCACGCAGACTAGCTAATGGACTGTGGGTGGCTCGAGGAAGACTAGCAACTGGAGGGTGGGTGCCTGAAGGAGACTAGCAACTGGAGAGTGGGTGCCTGAAGGAGGCTAGTAACTGGGTGGTGGGTGCCCGAGGGAGACTAGCAACTGGAGGGTGGGTGCCACGAGGAAGACTAGCAACTGGAGAGTAAGTGTCCAAGGCAGACTAGCAACTGGAGGGTGGGTGCCTCGAGTAAGACTAGCAACTGGAGGGTGGGTGCCCGAAGGAGACTAGCAACCAGAGGGTAGGTGCCCAAAGCAGAGTAGCTAACGGAGGGTGGTTGCCCAAAGAAGACTAACAACTGGAGGGTAGGTGCCCAAGGCAGACTAACTAACGGAGGGTGGTTGCCCGAGGGAGACTAGCAACTGGAGGATGGGTGCCCTGAGAAAGACTAGCAACTTCACAAGGGAATTACAAGAAGAAAGAATATAGATTAAAGGGGACACCAGTTTATCACTACTTAATAGAAAATATCAGTGTATGTATCATTTTGTAAATTTATTTTATTATATGCTTTATTTTGTTTAAATTTTCTTACTGTCCATGGGTGATTTGACAGGACTATAATATTTTGGACATTTTCCATAGTTATATCTTATAAAATATATAAAGATGGCTAATATCCGACATCCTATTATATTTCCAATTACTTTAGTAATCCTTAGTTTTACATGCTATGTTTTACTTATCTTAAACTATCTTAGATAGCTGAAGGAATAACACATTTTAAGCCAACAAATAGTACGAGATTTCATTACTAGTATAGACGGTGGCTATTGATCAAGCCCTGGGATAGAACTTTTGAGACGAGTATTAAAGGATACTTTTCATCATGGTGTAAAAAGGCACACGAAATCTTTTAAAATATGATGTGACATTTTATTAGAGTCTAGTAGGCTATTTATTGTTCCATAAGGAAATGTAAGAATATTTTATAATTCATTTTGGAATAGAAATCAGCTGTTTGAATAGAGGACTGTCGAAACAAATTAATTTCAATTGTTTATACAGAGAAAGATATGTTTACATAGGAAAAGAATTGTTTGCATAGGAAAGTAATGTTTAGGAGAGGGAAAATTAACTGACAACTACGAGGAAACGATGACTTCCGCAGATTTTCGTTGTACTGGATAGTAGCCATTACCATACAGAGTGATAAAAATATATATTACAAATGTGTCGACTGGTAATTATTAAACAATGCATCACAGTACTGATTTAACATCAGCTGTGAAATACAAATGAACTATTACAAAACATAATTAAGTGAAGATCTGATAACTTATCACACAATCTTATCAGATATTGAATCATGTTTGGTTCATGTATAGGATAGACATAATTTTACTGGCTTATTTCCTTGACTCATTGCTGAAAATTGATACGGTTGTGTTCAAAGATTTATCTATTTTTATTTATTTTCCAAGCTATACATTATTCAATTCAATGGCAGTGATTGAATTGAAAAATGATTTTATAAACTCAACCTACTAGCTTTGGTATGACTATTTTGATACCATAGAGTTCAGCCACAGCGCGAGCATCAGTGAAAAATTACTAGTAAAATATTAAGAGATTTGTAATTTTATGATGTATAAGTCTAGAGCTTTGAAAAGTATCTATAAATAAAATACTATCCAGTTCCAATCAGTTATTTTGTTTAGGACATAGCGTTAACAATGAGTATAAGAAAGGCACACTAACACCACCGTCAATAGAATTAAAAGGTTCTATTCTAAAAAGAACGTTTCAGTCACAATACTTGAGGCTCACAACCCAATTTCACCCCGTACTCTTACAATCCTGCAAAGTTATAGTTAAAATTTAAATATATTTAGGGATGCTCAAAGTGCTTTTTTGTAACAGTGTATGATTTTATCTGAATATTTTTTTCATATTTAAAAATTAAAAAGTTCTTTTCCGTCATCACTGAAAAATATTACCGCTCAAATTCATGAACAATATATCAGTTATCTTTTTCAGTTTAAATAATAAAATTTGTTTAAGTTATTACTTCGGTGAAAAATTCAAACAAATAAATTATATACCCTGTATCTTACAATCCTGCAAAGTTATAGTTAAAATTTAAATATATTTAGGGATGCTCAAAGTGCATTTTTGTAACAGTGTATGATTTTATCTGTTTAACTGAATATTTCTTTCATATTTAAAAATTAAAAAGTTCTTTTCCATTATCACTGAAAAATATTACTACTCAAATTCATGAACAATATATCAGTTATCTTTTTCAGTTTAAATAATAAAATTTGTTTAAGTTATTACTTCGGTGAAAAATTCAAACAAATAAATGATATAGAGTAAATGTAAAACATTTGTGTAGGCAGTATAGTTTACTTCTGCCAACCTCTCGGCAGCCTGACTGCAGCAGCAACCCTGGACGTGCTGGGCCGCAAACGGTCCATGGTGTTCCTCAACATCCCGTTTCTCTGCTGCTGGATCGCTCTCTACTTCGCTGACACAGTCACTCTACTGTTCGTCCTCAGTGGTATCATGGGCCTAGGTCAGTATGGCTGATAATTCTTGTTCACAGATTTCATACATTACTTCCTTGTACCTTCTGCCATGAAGTCTTATCACTCTTTTATTTTTTTCTCTCTCTTAGGACAAGAAGCTTAGAAATTGCACACAGTCCTAAAAAGGCCTTTGCTCTGCTTCCAGAGTGACAGGATTTCTGGATGGGTAGGGTTAGGTGTAGGGGCCGTCTTCTGTCGAGACCCACAAAGAAGAATTTAGGGTGTTAATCTGTCATGTCCCCTCGGAAAACGGGAAGCCAGCACTGAACCAGCCTCTCCAAAGTACTCAGGGGGTGACACGCCCTTATGTTAAGGCTAACAAGAAATTTTGACTATTAGGAAACCCCTCACCAATTCTAACAGTCATCTCCCGCATTAGACTATACCTATCAAACAAACCTTGCACCCTAAAATTGCACTCTTGCAGCGGTTAGTGATGTGCCGCTCCTGGACATCTATAAGGTTGCCCAAATTTAAGTAACATATTGATTTTTGCTGCTTCCAGTGTAGGTTCAACTGGAAGATATAAACCAGTCAGAAGTGAATCCTTATGGGGACTTGTCATTCTTACATAGTAGGAGAATTAATGGATAACTTTTATGATATTGTTTGAAGAAAATATCATACAGAACTATAGTTGCCAGATCGTTCGGGTGCAATATTCGACTGAGAGGAGGTTGAAAAGATAGAGATGGTTCTGTTATGGACCAAAGTTAGTTTATTTTAAAGAAGGATAATAAAGGATAAAGCTTTCTTACATTTTTTACTAAAGGATGTTTTTACTATCTCCATCCATTCTCGCCTCAGTTTTTAATCATAACTCAACTCCGTAAGTATTAAAAGATGTGATCCTTAGTTACCTTTGAAGTATTCCACTGTTACTAAATTATTTATTCTTTAAATTATCATACGCTTTTGGAAACATGATTTGTAGTGGAAAATATGCTGTAAAGGATTTCACTAAATTTAAATTTAAAAAAAAAACAGCAAACCTGTAATATACAGTATTAGTAATATTGCACCAATCAGAGTAAAAACAAAAACGTTTTCAAAAATTTCACAAACCCATTCTTTATACTGTGTAGAATACTTAGTTGCTCCACCATGCTTTGGGATCTTGTCTAAAACCTTGTAGCCGACTCAATTGTGCAACTCATGAGGTAATGAGAGCATCTCTTAATCTGGATTATACTGGATGGCTGCTGGGTATACTGGACATATTGTAGCTTAGGTGTTTCTCCAGATTCCAGGAGACACCTCTGCGATGGTGTCAGATTTTTCAGAGGCTGCACTAAGCTGAAATCAGCATTTGCATTGAATCAATCCTTCCCACCATACCTACATAGTTGCATTAAGTTTTGGCTCCTCTTGGTCCTTGAAACGATAACGTAAAGTTTGTAGTGGAGTTTTGAAACACCCTAAGAGTTTATATGTATATATGTGTATATATATATATATATATATATATATAAACATGTACAATATTATATTGTAATATATATGTATAGGTGTTTTGCTTTTTTTTACAAGAATAACAAGGATGACACAATCTATATTCAATGTTCACAGGGATAGGTTCGATAGAAGCGTCAATCCTAACATACGTGGGGGAGATCAGCGAACCAAGATTGCGAGGGACCCTGACATCAATGGCAGAGATCGCAGAGTACATGGGCTTTGTCTTGATGTTCTTCTTGGGTACAGTAACAGACTGGAGGACAAGTGCCCTCATCAGTTCAGTGGTGCCCATCATTAGCATCATTGCCTTGCTACAGGTAAGGCACAGTAACATACTAGAGGGCAAGTGCTCTCATCAGTTCAGTGGTACCCATCATTAGCATCATTGCCTTGCTACAGGTAAGGCACAGTAACATACTAGAGGGCAAGTGCCCTCATCAGTTCAGTGGTACCCATCATTAGTATCATTGCCTTGCTACAGGTAAGGCACAGTAACATACTAGAGGGCAAGTGCTCTCATCAGTTCAGTGGTACCCATCATTAGCATCATTGCCTTGCTACAGGTAAGGCACAGTAACATACTAGAGGGCAAGTGCCCTCATCAGTTCAGTGGTACCCATCATTAGTATCATTGCCTTGCTACAGGTAAGGCACAGTAACATACTGGAGGACAAGTGCCCTCATCAGTTCAGTGGTACCCATCATTAGCATCATTGCCTTGCTACAGGTAAGGCACAGTAACATACTAGAGGGCAAGTGCCCTCATCAGTTCAGTGGTACCAATCATTAGTATCATTGCCTTGCTACAGGTAAGGCACAGTAACATACTAGAATCAAGAATCAAGAATCTGTTTATTGTCGTCCCACAATATTACAATGCATTGACAAAGTCATTTTGTTATACATTTACACAGTATAACAAGATAGTATAAAATAAAATACATACTAGACACTTATGGTTAAAAGTACAAGTCAAAAGGAAATAAAATCTAAAAGGCTAAATCATCTATACTACACAGAAGCATTTCATCTATACTATAAAAGGCTTTTTCTTTTAACCACTTAATTACAACATTTTTAAAGTTTTTACAGGTAACATCCTTAGCAGACATAGGCAGCTTGTTAAACAGTTTGATACCAATATAAGAGTATGCGTGCTGAGTTTTTGTTAGTCTAGCGTGCTTTAGGTCAATAAGGTCTCGTTGTCTAGTGCAGTAGTCATGCTTAGAGCGTCTAAGTTTAAATAAATCTAGATTTTCCTTAACATACATTAAGCTTTGCAAGATATAAATGGAAGGAACAGTGAGTATACTATGCTTTATAAATAGTGGCTTAGTGGGGTTGATGTTATTCAGTGGCTTATTACAAACGATCCACCAGCATTGGTGATGAAACGTTTGTTAATAATAGAAAGGCTCAAGCAGTGAGATGGCGTTGTTGTTACCTCATGTGAACAGGCTTGTCACATTTTATGACAGTAGTGTCACTCTTAACACTCTCTAAATCGACTATACTCTTCAATGGTTAAGAAGAAAATCAAATCTTAAAAGGTTTTTAAATAATAACGTGTGAGATTAATACATTGTTTATATTAACAACAGTAGAAACGAAAACGTTAAAATGTTTTCAATCCGCTGAGTTCACAAAAAAGAGTTATGTTTTGAAGTCTTAGTTACATAAGAAACATAGATATATATAACCTAAAACTTATGACTACTAACAATAGACAGATGATAACTCAATCCTTGTCTTCATTGCTTGGTGCTTATCAACGAGTTAAGAATAACTAATGAGCTACTATAGTTCCCTAATTCCAACACATCAAGGGAAGGTGAAATATCTCTTTGTGATATCCCTTTTAAACATTTTGATTGGTTTCACCATAAATAGGTGTGAGTGGACAAAGACAATTTTGAGCAATCTCACCATTAAAAACAAAAAAATTTCATACATTTATTTATTAAATACACTATTTATATATATATAATATATATATATATATATATATATATATATATATATATATATATATATATATATATATATATATACCTGATTATTGATGCTTACAATAAAATTATGAAAATTGTCAAACTGCAATAAAGAACATTTTAATTTAAATCTTTTTGAACTAGAATCGTGCACACCAGTAAAGAACCATTTATGTAACTAGAAGTAATATCACCATTATAGAAGGTAGATTCAAGAGTTCTCCTTTGTGATTGGTTTGTTATTGATAATAGACTTATCAATCTTGTAAAAATATCCTTTGGATATTATTATAGACAATAAAGGTAGTTCATTCTCCAAATCATAGCAATATACTATGCAATAAAATTCTATTAAAATAAGCACTTGTTGTTTGTCGACACATCAGATTTTGTTTCAGATTCCTGAAACACCGATATGGCTGATATCTCGAAACAGGCAAGAAGATGCCTTAAAAGCTCTCTGTTGGCTACGAGGGTGGGTCACACCTGAGGAGGTTCAAAGTGAATACGATGAAATCATTCGCTATAGTTTAGCAAGCAAAGTTCTGAAGTGTATCCCACAAAGTCAAAGCATGGAGAGACACGCTTACAGCAATGAGGTGAACCTTGCAGACGAGTACTCAGGGAAGGATAACATGAACAACAAGCCTGATGATCCCAGCGATATTCCAAAAAGAGTTGATTTCCAAGTCAGTTTAAATAAAGCTGGCAGTGAAGTTGATGTAGAAGAGAGGAGAGAGAGCACGTTCATGCGGGAGAAACTGCCTTTAAACGAGAGACTGAGAGATCTGTGCAGGCGCGAAATGATGATGCCCATGTTCCTTGTCTGCTCTTTCTTCTTCTTCACCTACGGCTCAGGGATGCTTGCTATAAGACCGTACATGGTGCCTGTTTTCATGAACTTGGGATTTGTCATGGATCCTTACCTTGCGACGGTAAGACTAAAACTATTTAATAGAATCAAGTTTTTTGTTGTCCACATGTAACAGTCTCCTCCTTTTAATTAACTCTATAGTTGGCAATTAGTGTATGTCAAGCAAATGAGATTATACACAATCTGGATGATGTATTTAAATGGATACAAACTATCTAAGAAGTTAATTCGTTATTTTGCTTGGGTGACTTTTTATTTGGCAGTTAGTATGTGTCACACAAATGAGATTATACACAATCAGGATAATGGATACATACTATGTAAGAATTTAATCCACTATTTCGCTAGCTCAGTTGATTCTTTATTTGGCAGTTAGTGTGTGTCATACAAATGAGATTATTCACAATGAAGATGATAGATACATACTATGTAAATAGTTAATCATTTATTTTGTTAGGTTTGTTAGACGCTTTACTTGGTAGTATATAATGAGTGTGTCACACAACAGAGAATACATACTCAGGATGATGTATCTAAATGGATAAATGCTATTAAAAAATGTTGGTGTAATCTATTTTCAATTAGAATGAAGTGTTTTGAACATTTAAAACAATTTTTGGTTACAGCATTTATACCTACTTTGAAGGCAGGAAAAATAAAAAAAGTGTAATCCTTCACATGATTTTGTAGGTATTTGAAGTAGAATTTAGGGAATAATGAGCTAAAAGAAATATGGCTGAAGATAATGGATATGAATTTTAAAAGAGTGTACATGTAAGGTGTACTTTAACTGCTTGTTGATTAGTAAAGAAAATGTTTACTTTTTTCCAGTTTATGTTGCTTGAGAAAATAAGTTTGTATTTTAGTCTCTTTAAGAAAACTGTTCTGAAGACAGAGAAATTGAACAAATGTGGTAAACCCACAAGGATATACGCACATTTCTAGTAGGAAATTTTAAACAACTTTCTAATCAGGTTACAAATTAAAACTAGTAAAAAATGTATATTTATTACAGTATATACAAGATTTATAGCTACAGATAGTGACATGTTTTTTATTATTCATTTATGACTAAATGTAATCTAAGAAAATGGCATGTTTTTAATCATTTCTTTCTCATATAAACTGAATCTTTATATATATATTTCTTGTGTTCATGTGTATGTGACTGAACTCCTCCTAAACGACTGGACCGATTTTGATGAAATTTTTTGTGTGTTTTCAATGGAATTCGAGAATGGTTTATATTCACAATTTGGTCCACTGGAAAATGTTTTTTTAATTAATTTTTCATTTGTAAGTAGTTGTTGATTTTGGAATGTTTTACCTTCGATCCGGCAGACTGCACTATGACATGTAATACAAAGAGAACTGATACTTAACAGCTGTTAATACGTTCAGCTGAAGTTCATCAAAGAGGCAGAAACATTTGTTTACATTTAAAACTTAGAAAATTATTATTGTAAAGTGCTTGATTAGTAGTGTAATGCAGATGCATAGAAGAAGTTATTGCCTAATTTTAAATTTAGATTGCAACCATGATCAATAAACTATCTAATCCAATTAAAATACTATTAAACGCTGTTATAAAAACCACCTCATTGTACAAAGCCGTGAATGTTTGCACATAAGGTAATCGAATTTGGTTAGATCCGAGGTAAATAAAAAGAGCCAAAAGAAGACGCTTTATGATCGAAATTGGTTTCCGTTGATACATTTTCTTGATCTGAGCACAAGGCAAACTCCACAAAAATACTGGAAATATCTTAGACAGAAAATTAATTTTAACAGACAGAATTTGGTTCTTTATAACGTAATTAGTTCATCGAGATTCATCCATATAAATTAATTGTACTGAATAACTTCTCAACACCTAGCAAAAATCACGAAAGATCTTTTGGGCAGGAAATATGGTAAACACCTTCATAATGCACCCAAGAGGCTCACGAAGAAACGACTATCAATTATCTCAGGAGTTTTTAGAATGTGATAGAAAAAGAATACGTGAATATAGTATACTGTTTTTACCTGGAAATTGCGTGCGAAGTCGCGGGCAACTGCTAGTATTGTATAAATAAAAAAATATGTTTCCCTCTCCAGTTAGTGATTTTTCATTTACATACTGTAAAAATGTCATATGCCTATTTTCAAGTGATTTTCTTTGAGCCTAACTATTAGACATCCCAAAATTCTGCTTCAGTATTATGAAATCTTTATTTCTTTGTAATCACACATTACAATAAGAATAAAGAGCCACATGAGATGAACCCTATGCATGGCTCTGATTTCTATTAAAATATTGTGCGCTTACTACATACTATATAAAGGGAGAGAAAAGAACAACAAAGAACTAACAAGTAAAATCAATTTATTTTTTTCAAATTCAAATTACTCATGGAACATTAAAAACATTGTTATTCTTCCTAATTTCAGGAATAGTATTATCTTGAAGAGCAGTAACCCATATCTTCTTTAGAAATTAAAGAAATTTCAACAGAAAACTGATTTTACTACCGTAAGAATAGTTTATCGCTAAACAGATTTCAAATTCTCCTTATCTTTTCCCATTCAATCAAATTTAAATCTTTCCATCAAAATTTTTATGGGCTTTGGGTGTGCGTAATGTTGATTGCGTAGATATAGATCTGCTCAAAGACTCAAGTCAAATCTCATAGAAAAGTTGGTTAATTAAGGGGTGTAATTAAATATGAGTAAGAATACAAAAACAAGTGTGCATTTCACATTAAAAGACATTTACGAGAGAACCTATTCTGTGCCATTTAATTAAAACAAAAATCCTTTGCATTTGAGAACCACGAGAAATGTGTTAGGAACTGTGAGCTGTGAAATACAGTTCAGTGGCAAAGCTTGGCTTGGTCGCTCATGACGTATTCGCAGACTACCATTACCACCAAAGTCAGAGCACCAAACACTCTTCCCTCTAATTAAATAGATACAAGAAAAGATAAAGAAGTGTTTACTATTATACCCAAACATATTTCATACATCATAACTAAATGCGTTTTGTACCATAATTCTGTTATATGCATGTTAGAATGTTTCATATGTTTTCTCTCTCTCAAGAATTGACATCTCTCATAATTGATAATGTTCAAGACAGTGTTCCCAGCCATTGGTCTGCTGGACCTTGTTTTGTTCACACTGGCAGTGAGGTGGCTCGGTAAGAGGCTTCTAGTGATTACCTCTGTGTTGGACTGTGCCATCAGCTACTTCTCTTTCAGGAATTAAAATCTCTGATAACTGATTATGCTGCAGACAGTGTTCACAGCCATTGATCTGCTGGACTGTGTTTTGTTCACACTGGCAAGTGAGGTGGCTCGGTAAGAGGCATCTAGCCATTGTGTCTGTATTGGGCTGCACCATCAGTTGCCTCTCTCTCAGGAATTGAGATCTCTGATAATTGATGATGTTGCAGACAGTGTTCACAGCCATTGGTCTTCTGGGCTGTGTTCTGTGCACAGTGACAGTGAGGTGGCTCGGTAAGAGGCCTCTAGCCATTGTGTCTGTGTTGGGCTGTGCTGTCAGTTGTCTCTCTCTCGGCACGTATGCTCTCTACATTGACGAATTAGAGGGTCAAAAACACTCCTGGATGCCCATGCTCATGATGGTGGCTCTGGCTTTTTTTACTGGCATTGGAATGGATCCCCTGCCTTGGATGTACCTCAGCGAAGTCTTTCCTTTCAGGTAAGTTACAATATGGACAAGGAAAAGTTTGTAATAAAAACATTCAAACGTAAGAGATAAGTACATGTCATAGAGTTTGATATTCATAATTGTTAAAGATAATGAAGACTATCTTCTTTAAAATGTTTCAGTTATCATCACTAATTATAAATGAAATAATTGTAGGAAGGTGTATAGTATACACCATTTATCATATGGATAAAGGAAATTTTTCCAATAGCTTTCAACAGATTTATTATATTGACAGTATTAGTAACATAAATGAGTTGCTGACAAAGCCATTGTGTTTCCAATATCACCTTGGGTCTGATGACACATTGCTGACTAAGTCAGTATATTTGAATACCACCTTGGTTCTATCAATGGTGGATATTTGACAAAGTTGGTATATTATGAGTGTTGCATCTTGGCAAGCAAAAAAGGTTCTGGCAAACCCAAGAATTTCTAATTTCGTGTGACCATGAAGTCAGTCAATTTCCACCATCGCCTGTGACAAGATAAACTGAATATATGGCAAAACTAATTGCACCACATTGGCATTGGCTTACGTGTACTGTATTTCCAGTAAATGTGATGAATTCCTAACACAAGATGAGGATCAATAGGGTTATTGACAAAGTCATCTTTGCCATGAGGCTCAAAAGATGTTTGACAAACTCAGAGAATTTTGAATGAAACTTAGAGGCTAGTGAGATAGGAATGTTAGCAAAGTTAATGGGCATTTCTTATACAGTCATGCTTAGCTCAATACAAATGAAATTGTTGTCAGTACTTACTACTCATTGACATGTTGTACAATTTCAAAAATTCCTCTATGGGCCAGTAAACATATTTTTCTATTTTAAAGAACATTAATGGATTAATTATTACATTGTTGTGCTAAACCATGAACCATGAATGAACATAAAATTTGTAGCATAAGGACAACTTATTCGTCTTTAATACCATAAATTTGGAATTGCTAATTCTAGATAGGCTTATGTACATTTTGAATTATTAGAAATAATTTTTTGATTATGTATTAAACAGGATCAGGATCAGGATTTTTATTATTTATCAGTTTATTATGAGTAGTAAAACAAACTTGTAACAAAATATCCTATCCTCTGGACCTTCAAACATCTTGTATATTATGTATGTTACAATTTGAATTTTTGTGCCTCTAGGACCTAGATTTTTCATTCTTTTATAGACACAAAACAAAAATGAATGTGTGTGTGTGTGCGCGCGCACGCGTGTGTGTTCATCAGTCTATGTTTTCATTCAATGACAGTTTCTTATATAATTATGTGCCTCTTATGAAGTCTTTTTAGAACACGTAACTAATTTTATGTCTTCAAGCAAATTCAGATATTTTGGGATTTTTAGATATTTTTCAGAAGAAAAAGAAGTTGTAAAATGATGATGAGTTATTTCTAAATGATTAATTTTAAGCTTATGAAGGTATTGGATTTGGTGACGCATTTTAATGATAAGAAAAACACTTATTGAATTTTTTTGTTACGTTCTATTGCATGGACTGAAATATGATTATATTTAATTTTAAGACTTGTATTGCTGCCAATCTTGTTCATTCTAATGTGAAGTGGATTTACTGTCTGCCCAATGTATTCTGTTGGAAAGTTTTTACACAGCATTTGGTAAATGACGTTGCTGCATTTACAAGTTACATTTGACCAACTATTGGATGATTTCCTTTTGTTGTGCTGCTACAAAAATATTTTGAATTGAGTATTAATTATATTGGGGTGGTTCATAAGAGGGTAGTTTATTAACATCAATATTGTGTTTATTCTAAGAAAATCCGAATTAATCTAACTATGTTCTGTTCCCTGATAACAAATTACTTCAACAGTAGTACATTTTATCACCACATAGAACAGGCACATAGAACAGACACATAGAACTGTTATTCTTGACTTTATAGGAATGTTTCCTCATGTTTCTAAACTGTTCACATGACTGAAATGCTGAGGAACTAGCTTTACTCATATTGACTACTTTTGAAAAAATTAGGAATAAGTAGTCTTCCTATAATTGCTAAGGTATGGTGAGTCCACTGTTATATAAGGGAAAAATGCTGGATAACAAAAAATAATCAGAAGACATCATAAAATTGTGTATTTGCATTGCTACACCCACAAAACAGCCTTAGCTGTAACATACATGTGCAAATCTATTAAAGTAAATTTCTGTTGAGATTTCTGCTCAGAGACTGCCAGATTGACTTGTAGATGAAGAGACGAGAACAACTGCGAGCAATTGATAAAAAACCACAATGTAATTACTGAAGCCCTGAAATTTGAAACCACCAAAAATGAAAACCTGGATGCTGTTGAAGTTGTAGGGTTTTATTTTGAGCACCAGTGTTAAAGGAAACTTTTTTGTTAACCTCTTTGTCTTCTACCAAATATTAATTCTGTCTCACATTTTGAGCCAACAGCTTCAGCACTCTAAAGGCACACTGGGAGGAGCTTCACAACTAATTAAAGGTACAATTAATTCTTTGAAAGAAAAAAGAAGTGAGGCAGAATTTTTTAAATCTGAACGAAAATAACAGATTTTGCTGAGAAGCATGACATTTCCTTGGAGAACGTTAGGAGTCCAAAAGAAGTTTCTCTGCCATAGCAGAGGAGGAGCAAAAATTGGTTGAGAACTTTAATACTGCAAGGGAGATTCTCCAAATTATTGCTGTTGTGCATGAAAAGAAAATATTGAGAGAACAAATTCAAATTCAAGATATTGAATAAAGGTGCACTATGAAGAAGAGAAAATTGCACTTGGCATAGACACTTTGCTTTACTTTTTAACTATTAATATTTCACATGAAATTCATGAATGTGGCAAATATTTTAACTGTAAATGTTTTGTTATAGCTATTTTATACTTTGTTAAACACTTTTTCTTGTCTTCTCTTTCCACCTTTACATTTAAGTGTAATCCCATCTAATTGCTAAACAGTTTTTAATTTTCATAAAGGTGTATGACTTTTAGAAAAATCTGAGAAATTCAGGTAGGGAAATTATAGATTTAATTCTTAAAAAACAAGCCTAGAGTAGATAAACTTTTGAAAAATATAATAATCAAAATATTAATTACTATGTGATTTCCAGGTGCCTGGTTATAAAAATTTGATTCTATACCCCAGGTACAGGGGTACGCCCATAATAAGTTAGTCCTCCCAGAAAATTTTATCTAGAGCCACATTCAATCTTGATTATTACTTTCTGAACACAGAGGTCGCAGTCTAGCGTGTGGAGTGGCTGCAGGTATCTCATATGTGTTTGGATTCGTTGCCACCAAGACCTTCCTCGTCCTGGAGAAGATTCTAACCCTCTCTGGTGTATTCTTCTTGTACGGAGGCTTCAGTGTTGTGGGCCTCATCTTCTTCTACTTCTACCTTCCAGAAACTGAAGGCAGGACAATGGAAGATATCGAAGAGAGTTACAAGAAGAAAAAGAAAGTACCAAGATAGTTATAGGTTAGTTTAAGTAGGTTGTAAGTTTTAAACGCCTGTAAATATTCATTAGTTTTATACATAGATATTGAGTCATAGATGAACAAACAAATATTTATTTACGGACACATCTATTTGGAATTTTTATCATAGGAAGTTCCATGGGGAGCCCTAGGGATGGCACACTTCTCCAAATGTAATAAGAAAGGTTGCGTATTAAAATATACATTTGTTTAGTTACAACAAATGTATGTTTAGTAACGTAATTTTAAATTTAAGAATTTAGTAATATAGCAGACTCATTGATTAATACCAGCTTAGAATACAATATGATAATATCTAAATTGTGCTTCACTATTGCCTTGACTACCAGACTGTTCTAAAAATAACTGCACTGTAATGTATTAATGACGCTAAAAGATTATGAAAGGTATTATACAACACTTTAAAAAAACGATTTAAAGACACGATCCTAGTAACTTTGTTCATTTGTGATATCCAAATGCAAAACATTCCCAATTTTCAGTCAATCAACCACTTAGCAAGAATAGTTATCAAGATTATTTAGGACATTCTCAAATATCCAAAAGCCAGACTTTTCCTGCCTTAAGTGAAGAAAACCTGCTTAAGATTATTATAATTTTAATATGCAGTTTCAAAAACTAATAACAAACACTAACAATGTAAGCTAAGACGTGTTCAAGGCTGATTCTATGACCACCGGCCAAGGACTAGAGGACATATAAATGTAAAACTGACAATTATTATATTGGTTTTACATTTTTAAAACACATAATTTTATATTTTTTAATTTGATGCTTTTTAAATAGTCTTCAATTAAGAGAATATCACAAACAAGTAGTTTATCTATGAACTACTGATGTAATTGAGTCTTTGAATAATAATACCATACAAGTTTACTATTCAGGTTTTAAGTAATGTTTGATATGAAACAACAAAACAGGATGATGAACCATATTATACACACAGTCCTGCTAATCTTACCTGAACTTAGGACTAACTTTTATAGTAGTGTCAAGAAATAGCACCATTCAATCATAAAGTTGTGAACTCAACTCTTTGGTACTTTTGTGGAACTCCTGATATTGAATTGTATCTATTGGAGAAGATTTTAAGAAATTATGGCTATTACTTAATACAGTTTTGTTAACTGAGCTTGTCATATTTAAAAACTACACTAACGTTTTAAATTTTGATTAATTTCACCAGATACTTAATTTGGAGGGTATTTGATGCCTTTTCCAAATTTATAAAATACGATACCAACCCTGTTTCCGGACAGCCTTTCCATCCCATCTCACACTGATGATGAGCTCACCTCCGTGTCTCCAACCCTTTTTTTAATTAATTAGAACAGTTATCCTTGTATTTATGTAATACTGACATCTAAACAAGTTTAATCTTTTTAAGATATTTTATTAAACTATAAAAACAATGTTGACTGCACTAAAAAGGTAAGTCCAATAAATATTTTTTAAGTTTGTATTTTTTTATGAAGAAATTTGTATGCCTTATAGATGTATCAAATATCTCATTTAAATTTATTAAATGCTTTTAATATATAGATTGTTTTGTAGTGGCAGGCGTATAAATACTGGTATTAGGAAAATGTCAATAATAAGGTAACTGCTATTCTCAAAACATTTCATTTGTCCGAATGACTTTAGCATAGGCATTGGTTTATATATTAAGTGATGTTATTTTAGAAACTTGCTATTCATACCGTGATTTAAAATAAACTTAGTTTATAGTATGATATTTATGGAAACTCATTTGAAAGTAAGAATTTAAATAATAAAGTATGAAATGACTAATTTTAATTAATTTACGAATTTTTTATACAATGTTATCAACTCTTATCCTTAAGACGCCAGACTTCAAGAGTCTTGGAGCGAATGAGGTAATGATGTATAGAATGAATGTGTTAACTTGTGAAATAGTTTTGGTTGAATAATAGGGCGATTCAACATTGATTTATTTAATTATTAGAAAGTTATGTTCCTCTAAATGATTTAAGTTCAAAATTTCAGTATATACATTACACAACTGTAAATGTTATCTATTGCAAGAATATTTTAACAAGGACCATGTTGAGCGTTTCTTAGAAAAATAAAATGCTTTCTCTCTTAAAATTAAACATAAAATATGTATTTTTAATTCAGTTTATAATTTTTATACATCATAAGTTGAAAATGAATGTTAAATTTTACCATAGTAATAAATTTATCTTAAACACACTTTGAAATTTCCAGTCACATTGTGTGAAAACACTTATCCTAACTTAATTTGTTAAAAAAAATTTGCAATTTTAACTCTCAATTTTTTTAAATTATTATTTACTAAATTTTTATTTTCCACTATTATCAATGACGTATTAAATAGGATTGTTGAAAAACATCCCTAGTTTTATACCAACTTTGTAAATATAGGTTATATTTGTCTTAATACTATAAAATTTAGGTATATTAACTGTTGTTTTTTTAAGTGTGGTAATAAATATTGTTAAAATGTAATAAATGAGTGCTCATTATCATTAACAATTTAAAGACCCTTGGAAGTTTTGTAGGTTATAAAAAGCAAGTTAGAGAGCTTAAAAGAAAAAGTGGATCTTTCTTAACTCTTCTCTTTTATATCAAATCAAATCAAAGCATTTATTGTCAGGATACAAAGAATGTATATAACAACGTCAATAATGATACATTAAACTAGCTTGTGAGATTTTGCACTACAAGAAAAAACTCATCGACACTGTAAATAGCAGATTTTAACAACCAACATTTTATGGTATTTGCAATTTGTGTCATTTTATTTGGAATCCAATGGGCTGTTATTGGTAAAACTTTTATTAAATTCATTAGAGCTGTTTTTGTGAAATTTCATATTTTTAACAACAAAAGATGTCTTTTGGGTAAAACCAATCCAACTTCTCAAAATAAACAAATTCAAAATAGTGAAACAAATGGTCTGAAGCTGTTATTATATTACATAACATTGTACATACCAAATTTGAGCAAACTTGGTCAAGAACTCTAGCTTGTAATCAAGTTAAATCCACATAGACATGGAAATTTGTTTTGTAAAAACCACTTTTCTGTTGTTAGAGGACCACCAAAACAAATTATCAACACAATTTGTAAAAACATGTGCCAAAAATAATACATTCTTCACATACTTTGTATAGGAAAAAGGTAAAAATTACAATCCACACTGATTGCTGACATTACTTCAATACTTACTTACTTGAATACTGCACCTTTGACCAGACTAACTGGATAGATTACTTCATTGTACTTAAAATTAAGAAATAATATTTAGATAAAACTCTAGGCAATATGGCAGTACTACACTAGATTGGAGTCCACCTAAACAGCAAAAAACTCATCAAGAGAGTAAAATGATTTGAGAGTAACCATAGTTTAATTTTGACTTCAAATTCCTTTTTCTTCAAACATTGAACGGCCTCAGGGAGTTTGTTAAACATCCTTAGTGCCCAAGTCTCTGAAAAATTGGAGCACAGTGATCACGATAACCAGCGGATGAAATTATACGAAGTACTTTCTTCTGAAGGAGAAGTACAGCCCCACAGCCCACTGTGTGACCCCAGAGTATCAGTCCATATTTAATGTGACTATGAAACAAGGCATGGTAAATCGTGACCAAACGTGCCTCAGATTTCTAAGTCTTCTGAAGAGGAAGGTTATTCTCGCCAGTTGTTGTTATTAAACATTGTTGATGTGGCCACTCCACGTCAGCCTTGTATCTAGAATGAAGCCCAGTTTCTTTACATTAACTTCGGTATTAACATTTCGTTTTAGCCTGAAAAATCATACGTTGGGTTTTTTCTGTGTTAAGGCAAAGCTTGTGTGTAGAGAACCAGTCCACTGCTTCATCAAAGACAACATTCGCAAGGCTGATGGATTCTTCTGGTGTTTAATCCCTATTAAAAAATTTAGAGTCGTCCGCAAACAGCAGAACATCCCCTCTCACACCTAGATCATTTATAGGGTGAGAAAAGTCATGGTCCTAATATTGTGCCTTGTGGAACACCAAGCTTTACAGGTAGAGGTGAAGATGTTGCAACTTTGGACAACACTGGTAATATTGAGATTGGCCTATAGTTCTCCATACTATAGGCAAATCTGATGTGTAAATACTGGTGTATTTACGGGTTACCTCTCTTGTAGATGGGCACTGTTCGAGCCAATTTCAGGGTATCCGGAAAAATGCCTCTTGTCAAAAAAAGATTTATTATCATGCTCAGAGGGTTTGCAATGACCTCAGCAACATGTTTTAGAGCTACCACTGACACCGTATACATTCTGGCAGGTTGAATTTTTAAAACTTTGAATTATTTTAACAATTGTCGAGGGACAGACAGGCTCCCATTCCACAAAATTATTTAAGAAATCATTTCTGTGGTCCACTGTAGGCGCAGATGATGCACCGATGTCAGGCAACGACGGCAAAGATCTGACAATCATATCAATCTCTCCCAATATAAAGGAGTTGAACACATCCGGACTTGCTGAGCATTTAATAGCTGGTTTGTTCTTGCGCGTCCGGTTGACCAGATCCCAGGCCATCTTACAGGGGTTGGATGTCTCCATGATTTTTCTCATGTTGTACTGCCTCTTGGCAGCATCAACACTCTGCCGATAATATCTTTTTGTCTTCAGGTAAAGGGGTATATATTTTATCCCTATCTTTAGGGCTATTACTTCTGTCATGAAGAAAAACAACAATTTTCTTAATACTAGCCAGCTTCTCACTATACCACTCCTTTGATCTTCCAAAACCCACAGGCGGTTTAGAGTTCTTGGCAGTTTTTGGCTTAACATGTTTTATTGGAAAAATTGCATAAAAAGTTTTATTAAAGTTGCCTATTCAAGTTGCCTATTCAAAAACAACCTGAATATCAGCGGTGTCACAATAGACAAATTCCCAGTCTGTGTTCTGCAACGCAATCTTAAAGTTTGGAAGTAATTCATCCTTTACTATCCTTACACTATGTATGTACTGCTTGTGCCAGTTAAAAGTATCATGGTCACTTACCTCATCCAGGTTCACCTCAAATCACCACTGGGCAGTGGTCTGCAATGACAGGGGGGTCCAGAACATCCGCCGTGTACTCCCAGGAATTAAGGGATGTGGCAATTGAATCAAGACAGTTTGCTCCTCTGGTTGGCTCCCATAAAGAAATGTAGAGGCCGTGGCTTTTACGTATATTGGAAAAAATATTTGTCTCATTATTATTAAAATTTAACTTCATATTTAAATCACCTCCCAAGATGACAGGTTTACTACATTTTGCCAGATAAGTTAGGCACATGTCAAGATATGTAAAAAATCTAATGTCTCTGTCAGCTGAAAGGTAAACAGCAACAACCAATAGGCCTAAGTCAACAAGATCAACTCCGCTCAACTCTATATTTAATTCCTCACAAAATTGGTTGAGGTTAAGGGGCCACAGCTTTGTGGTTATAATTAACATAAACAGCTGTCCCACCATTACTCTCCCTTCCCCTGATGGGTGTATTATGTTTGTTGCAGACTCATAGAAAAGAACATAAGCTGATATCACCTTTTCAGGCTAACCAAAGAATAATCTTAGATGAAATAATAAGCTACCTCTTCTCTTGTCACCAACAAAGGTTCTAAACCTACAACATTCAGATGCAGATCATCCACAGTAAGAGTTGACACCTTCAGTTAGTGTATCACTTCACAACAAATACATTTAACACGCTTACTACTCCTGCTCCAGCTCCAAGTCCCTGTGTTCTTGAGTCCCTTCATGTGACGTTGCACTTCATTAGAAAATCCTTGAAACCTCCTGACAACTACAACTTGCCTTTCTCCACTCGAACTGTGTCTGGCATTAAAAAATAACTTTGTAAGACAATGACATTTTAAAAGTAACGGAGATTGGTGTCTCCATCACAGAGAAACATTTTAATCCTAATAAAGACATATGCAGCCCTATTAAAGAGAAATTCTTCAACCTATATCAAGAAAACAAGGAAAGATTACAACTAATTGTGAAAATAATTAAGCTTGAAAGGCAAAAATGTCATTAAGATGACATTGTGATGTTGGACAAATATATCCATTTTGAAACATATACAATTAAGGGTGGTGCTTCGATTAAGAGTTGATGCAGATGAACAACTTAAAAGCATTTTCAAAATGCATGCAGTAGAGCAACTGACATATTAAGCAAAACTTCTCAAACTGGTTTCAGTACTGTAGGCTAGAAATCACTGAATCCAATTTAAACATAATTTTATCTTCAAGATGGTATGCAGTAATTCCTAATGAATCACCTGGCATCTCAACTAAAGAAAAAACTACTCTTGTACTAGGTTATGTTCACTTTGGAGAAAGAGTCGAAATAAGGGTAGATTGTCATGTTTCATTGAAGCATTTGACAACATAGCCTTCAAAAAGTTTTCAAGATTCTAGAATTCCAGAGACTCTTCTGTTTTTTTACCATAATTCTGACCTCTTCCATCAGTGGAAGACAATGGAAAACCAAGACTTGGAAATGCCATTAGCAGAGGAGAATTAGGGACAATTTGTTCTTAGAGAGCTGGAGCACTTACAACACTCATTTGATAACTGAGTTAGCATTGGTACTGATGGGAGCTCAGTTGTTATCAGACACCATTGGCACTGTCAATGAAATACAAAAATCAGCGAAGAACATCATGATGACACCTTGCTATAACCATAAACTTAAATTGAGAACTTCTCAGTCAACTCAAGTACCACTGATCAATGAAGCTACATTTCATTAAAGACGTTATCTTCATTATTTTCATTTGCAAAGTGAAATGCAGTTCTCAGTGAGTTCATATGGGTAAAACACTAAAAAGACTGTGAAATTAATCATGATGTAATTCTGCAGTTTATGCCAAATTTGCCCCAAATAATGTGAGGGCTATCCAAAAAGTAAATAATGTTTCCCTCTGTAGCCGCTACGGGCAGCCATTTTTGTGTCAGGGCGTTATTCAGTTTAGAGGCTATCCAGTTATGCTAGTGAAAGTTTATTATCGCTCCTTGTTGTTTTATAATAGCAGTTAAAATGTGTGACACAATTAAAAATCCCGGAGTTGTGAAGTGCGGTCGGTAATACAATGTGATTACTGAAGGTGGAGTGCGTCAAAGGCTCACCAAGTTTAAAAATGGCCAAACTATTGTGCATGACGACGAACAAAGTGGACGACCAAGCATTGTGACTGATGAAATTATCTCTAAAGTCATTGAGAAGATTATCAATTAAGGCTGCCGATTCACAATAACAGAACTATCACTTAGTTTTGCTTTAATTTCAAGGAGTTTGTTACACAGAAGTTGGGTTAACATACATTTTGTGCAAGATGGACTGAAAATGTTAACAGAAACCCATAAAAATCAGCGTATGGATGTTTCAGTGACATTTTTGGCCACTTATGAAAGAGATGGTGACTCTCTCCTCGAATAAATCATTACAGAAGAAACTTAGGTAAAACACGTGATTTGCAACTACCACCTGTTTTCAGAAAAAAAGTCCTGGCTTGCAACACAGCGCTTTGATGATGACGTGGAACTGCAGGAAGGTGTGACTATCTGGTTGAAGTCTCAGGCAGCTGAATTTTATAACCCTGGTATATATCCGGTACGTTTAAAACTGGATGTCATCCCTATATAAAGGAGGTCCAAATCAGTTCATTAGTTTCAGGCCTATCACCCTTGCGAGTATCCTTGCCAAGATTTTAGAAAAGTGTGCTAGAAACCAATTTCAAAATTACGTTATTAATCATGGATTTTTGTATGGAAACCAATTTGGCTTTCGGAATGATAAAAACCTAAACGATAACTTATTTTCATTTACAAAAGAAATTCATAATACAGTTGGGCATAATAAGAAAGTACTAATAGTTTTCATAGATCTAGCTAAAGCTTTTGACACAGTCAAAAGAGAGGTATTAGTGCAAAAATTGGATTATAAAGGTGTTAAAAGGTACAACTTTGGAATAGTTTAAAAATCATCTAAGAGCAAGATATCAGGTTGTTTTAGTTTTAGGCAATCATAGTTTAATCAAAGAGATTGAATATAGTGTTATTTAGAGTAGTACATTAGGAACACTTTAGTTTCTATATATATATATATATATATATATATATATATATATATATATAAGTGAAAGCTTCGCTCCAGGCAGTTACTATTCATATAAGAAAGTAGTTAATAATTGGCTAGTAGAATTACGTATAACAAGGATTGATAATGTCTTAAATCCACTTACATGTCAACCTAACTGCTGGGGTATTTACGATCTCAGTAGTTTGTGTGTGGGTATCTGAATCTTTTTCTAGACTTTGCTATTATGGATGTTGATGTATCTTATGGATAAAAGTAAGTGTATTTTCTTTTTCTTTCATTTTAAAAACTAGTTCAATGCTATAAGTGCCTAAATTTGTATGGCGACATGTTCAAAAATAGTATCACTTTCAAATGCATATAGTACAATTTTTCATGTACTTGCCCTCATAGATGCATTGTAAGATATAAAGGAATGGAAGGTGACATGTTCTGTTTAGGTGACATTTTGTCACAACACTTCCATTGAACGCTTTGCTACAAAAAGATTCTTTAAATCTCACAAGTGCTGGCCAAGTAGTGAGGGATTTGATTCTTAACTTAGAACAAAGGCACACTGAAACAGAAACGCATTTCAAAAGTATATTTTCACAAGTAAATATGATGGCTAAGCTATTGAACAAAGAAATAAGAAAACCTATAAGCACTGAACCAGGAGACCAAATTACAAGACCTTAGATCCATTAAAATACTTCAGAATCTCTTATTGAATTCTTTTTTGGACAATGTTTGTGCTGATTTGAAAGCAGATTTACCTATGTCCTGGATTCCTCGAATTGTCGTTACCTGAGTCTGTTGCATACATTGATATCGAGAAAGTACAAGAAATTTGTGAATGTATCTGCAGCATGTTTCTGACATTGTTTGATGATGGCACCTGTGTCTTGTCAACGAGGTTAAATGCAGAACTGGGATTATGAAGTTGAAAGAGAACTTCCTAAATCTGCTATTGACACTCTAAACTTATGTGACAAAGACGAAGACCCAAAAATTCATTCTTCTCCAAATCCGGTGCACTTCACCAGCAAGTAACGTGAGTGCTAAGGAATCCTTTTCTTAACTCAGACGGTTAAGTCTTCGCCCAGAGCAATCATAGTGCAGAAAATATTGATTGGGCTTGCTCTACTTCACATTCACCATGATATTGAGCTCAATCCTGCACACCAAATTAATCAATTAGTCAAATCTGACATTAAATAAACATCATAGTGGTTTTTTGGAAACCATCATTTATGTCTGTAATGTTCAGAAAATATAATGAATACTATTTTTGTTTTTGGTTTCCTTAAAGACTTACATGTTGGATAACCTAACCAAGGTGTTGATAAAAAAAATGCTTTTATCACACTGTTAATCACTTTCAAGATTACATGAAATATTAATTTTGGTACACTTTGAATTTTTTCTGCTGCAAACAAACTCAATTTCTTACTTTGAAAAGGAGTTTTTTTCAAATTTGGTTTGAAAGTCCAATGTTTAATTCATAATATTACATATTTTTCATATTTTTTTTTTAAATCCTGTTTCATGAAGGGTTTCACTGAACGATGGCAAATGTCCGGAAATATCCTATTTCCTTCACAATCCTTCCATCATCAAAAATAACCTTAAAATATTTTTCATTTTGACTCCCTTGAATTATCAACATTGCCATTTTTCATATCGGTGGGTAACTTAACTTAACTGGTACCCAGCATGTAAATTAAAGCAATGTGTGATTCTTGATTTATTTTTTGTCTGCATATTTGAATTGTAGTACATAACTACAATTATTTCAAGTAAATAACATGTGCCTTACTAAAATGATATTTCTTTTATGGCCAGACAACCTTTTGTGGAACTTGGCAGCATCCTTACACACCACAGTGCACCCTAAGAAACCCTAAGGGATACAATAACAAAGATTAAATCAAACAGCATTTATTGCATAATATTTATACAACCACAAAATATCTTAAACCAAACCAATATAACCAATATCTTATCTTGGTTTATCTTTAAATCAGTAATTAACATATAAAAATAAAACAATGATAGAATTAGGTTACAGATAAAACGAACAAGTCTCTCTCTCCTAAGTTTGCTTACCAATCCAACATTATAACAATACTGTATAACAATTTGAAATACATAGGAATTTTTTTCTATTTAACTAGTTAAACATACTATATCATAATAAATTTATGCTGTCCAAATGTAAATTTAAAATATTTTTTATCTGGAATTTAAATCACAACGGACTAGTAAAGTATTGTAAAAACAAAAACATTGCACATGTTACTTTTTGTTTTATAATGAATTATTAATGATAATGAACTAAGCTGTGTTGATTAAAGGAGGGATAGTGACTACCATAATTGAACATCCATTCATAGCTAATCCCCAAACCAATGAACAAGAGCAATATACTAGCTGTTCCAAAACTCAGTTTACTAGGAACATTGTGTATTTATATAGTATATTTTTATTGCAATATAGCTGGTTTCTTTGAGGAAACTGATATTTTTGTGATATTTTCTATATATCTTCTATTTATTCAACTTTGAAATTCAATGTGTTGAAATTTGCACAGAAGCCATGACCACAAACTAACAACCAAAAACGCATATTCTTTTACAAGGTTGGTGGAAGAACAAAAATGATGACTTTTTATCTATTTCTACAAAGATTTTTTCAAATTTAATCACTTTCTACGTAAAGTATAGGTGGAACTAATGTTTGCTTCAAGTTAAACAAACTCTGTGCAAATACATTAATGAAAATGGGAGATATTTAAGATAATTATTGTAAATTTACAGTTTTGCAATTATACATTCACTATGTAAATTATGTACATTTATGAATGAACTAAACAAGTGTTCTTTGAATTTGTTACAATCAGAAAACTGACTGGGAGCACCAGTATACTATTTATTTATAAATAAACTCCCAATACAAATATAAGTCTAACAATGGTATTTTAATCAATAATTTAAACAAACATTATTCTTACTAATTACAAAAATTCATGAAATACATGCATTCATTGTTACATATCTGATTATTTACAGTTTTTAAAATTAGGCTAACACATAAAAACTATTATTTATATCATCTAAAATAAAATTAAAACCTTCCAAAATAATGAACAAAATTCAGACAATAGGATGCATATCATTAAATTTAAACAAACAAAAATCAAGCTTCCAAATCCAAATCATTCATCCAAGCAACAAAATTGCTATATTAAAACCCAAATCCAAAATTAGCCATATTATTCTGATCTGACCAAGCTGCATACCTGGCTCCATCCATCTCATTAGCTAACACTTGGTCCTGGCGTAATGTATGGTTCTGACCACCTATTGCTGCTCCACATCCCCTCTCAGGACAGATGGCTTCCTGCATCGCCCCACCACACTCAGTAATACAGTATATATGACCGTTCTTGCACTTGAACCAGTGCCCTGTCTTCTGCGAACTGTTGAAACTAGATTTCATGGCTTTATTTATCATCTCTCTTTCTTCATTTGAAATCTCTGTAGAACTTTTTATCTGCTTTTTGAGTGAAGCAAGTAGTTCTTTCATTTTGTTATCAAGTTCATCATTGTAGATGACTACAGAATGTATTATACTTTCTGCCATCCTTCTCGTTTCTGTTGCCCCTGAGTAAGAGGATGCCATGTGGTACTCAATAGAACTCGTGTATATCATTAAGTCACAAAGCCTGAGAATTCTTCTTACTTCCAGTTCAAAACTTTTCATTTCCTGCTCATTAATTTTCTGGTTCCTCTTCATCAACAGATTGGTCAAAAAGTTTATTTTTTTCGTCAAAGTAGTTTGTGCTTCATTATTAAGTTTTCCCCAAATTTCTTCTTTTCTTTTATACAATAAAATGAAAAACTCAGTAAAGAAACATAAAAGCTGACTTTTTTGTGAACTCAAAACATTTCTTTTCTTCATTTTTACTTCTGGCAGTTCACTGTTTAGGTTGGCAAGTAGAACCTCCAAATTGTCAGGCTCTGTGAACAAAAAGTTTGTTTTTATGTGATATACAAGTACTTATATTAAAATAAGACAAGATTTTACACAACAATGTCTGACCAAACAAGACAATACATCCTTGACAAATACTAGATACTTTCAAGAAAATGGTATTTCCACATCTACTGGAACTGACTGAAGTCTTAAGTAACAAAATTTCAGGACAATGGAATTTCATAGCTTGTTCATTGCTAAGGGAGTATACTTGTATGGAGGCTATGCTGAAGAGTTTTACTTAGATGTTGCTTTAAAACACCTTTAAAAATAGTTTTCCTATTCTTTGTTCACAACAACAACAAAACACTATGAGTGATATAATGCTACATAAATGAGTAACTTTCAATGATGGCCAAGAAATTTTCATTATGAAGAATGGGAACGGGTGATTCTCACTCAATGATTACTGACTATTTATTTGGTGAAAAAAATGAACAAATAGGTGAAAATTAAGAGACCTTTAACAATTTCTTTTTTATCTCAAGAGTTCTGTCAACTATCAAGAAGTGTTCTTTATGATATTATTGTCTAATGCTTAAATTACAGAAAAAACTTATCTTTTTGCTTCATAACAATGCCTGTCCACACACCACAAAATAAGCTCAAGATCTCATCATGGCATCTGGCTGGAAACAATTTGATCATCAAGGAGGATGATGGCTCCAATCTAGTGGTCTAGTGGTTGCACGTTTTTTGCAACTGAATCAACATTTATTGAGTTATCTACATTTCAGATAGTATAGCTGGAGTTCAATGCAATTGAAAACTCCTTTTATAATGAAGGGTTTAGGTACGTTACGCAGAACTCATTTACTTATATAAATGTAACTAGTAAGTAGTACTTTTAAATACTATACCTAAGATAGTCAATAGAAATCAGGGTGGCTACTCAAAACCTCTTTTCAAATTCCTGGTTTTCTCCTGTTTTCCCGGTTATAAACTCCTGATTCTCTAGTCTATTTTCTAACCAAATAAACAACTGTAATATCGCATTTAACTCTTATAAAGAGTGGATAGGTGAAGGTTTATCGTCATCAGCTGTATTTGCAGATAATACAACGAAGCTGCAGTGGTTAGCAAGTTTCTACACTAGCGATAAGTGAGAAATTCTGAGACGATTAATCACTACCACCTATTTTAAGCTCCTTAGTTTTGTCTTTCGATGTGTTGACATAACATCGTGTATACCTAATAAATTTCCTTTCTGTAGTGTTTGTAAAACACATGTATCCAATCTGGAAAAATAAAGAGAACAAACAATTGCCAATACAGTGCTACCGTGGGGAAGCCTGAAGTTCAACACTGCGGGTCAGAGGTCTGCGATGCACGAACTTTTGATACGAGACAACTATTTTGCTGGTACACAAGGTCAGTTCAGTACAACAAACAAATAAACAAAATACCTCATCTGAAATCTACTTTTAACTTTGACCTTTATGAAAAAACAATCCTAAGAATGCCATGCTACTTCTAAGTAATTCACAGAGATTCAGGAAAATTAATATATTTTTAAACTACAAGTCATACCCTGTACTCCATTAATACAGACCCTCTGCCTATGCTTAAGGTTAGCAAGATAGGACTTAAATAAGCTGAGAGCAACCCCACGTACACCATAGTGCTCAAGCTTCGACAACAAGTCCACATGTCACAGTGTCAAAGGCCCTGCTCAGATCACATAATGTAGCCTGTACAAAGAGCCTATTCTCAAAGACATACAACACCTGGTGACATCCATGGTTGCCCTACCTAACAAAATACAACTATTTTCAAGAAAATCACTTACTTCATCATGAATAATGATTTCAAACATTTTTGAAGGAACAGGAACTATTGAAATAGGACGAAAACTGTCTAGTTTGTCTCTAGGACCCTTTTTGTACACTAGACAAACATGTGCTTTTTGCAGACAGCGGTCTATACAGATAGTTAGAGGTATAACAATGCAGTTAAATATTTTTTTTCATCATGTTATTTGACATAAAGTATAAGTCGTGTTAAGTTTTTTTTTTTTGCCCTTAGAACATCCTCTGTAGATAATGTTTTCCACACAAATGCTAAATCAACCCTACTAAAATTCACTACCAAGTCTCTGGCAGAAGTATTAGTCAGCAATATTTCATTTTAAAAATATCCTTAACAGAGTCTAGACAGTACTTATTAAAAGTTAATGGAGATATCCGAGTTACATTAGGCTTCCTATTCAGAACACAGTTATTCTTAATAATATTCCAGGCAGCTTTACATTTATTTGAGCTCTGCTCAATATACTAGTTTTTTCTTAACACTAGCACTAGGGGTGCCTTTATCTAAGTAATGAAGGTCCATAAGTTTGGCTTTTATAGCTTGTAGCTCAGGTGTATACCAACTGTGACTCACATTAGGCTTGCCTCTTAAACCGCTATAGGTTTTCAGAGGAACAAGATCAGATATTACATGTTTTATAGTGGTAATAAATGCAGTAAATAAAAAAAAGCACTCGAATGATTAGCAATGCAATCCACATTCTCCCTCATGGCACTGTAAGCAGGAGAGCAATAAAAAGCAGATAGAATCAAAGATTGTGCAAGTTTCAATTTCCTGGTTCCTAGCAATATATTTTTATACAGGTACAAACTCCTAATTCTTCCCAAGGCTTTCCTACAGATGTAAGCGACATGGTCTGTAAACATGACATAACTGTCTAGTATTACCACAAGATTTTTCACAGTATAACTTACTTTAAATACTTTGTTTTTAAGAATAAAAAAAACTGTACTGTAGTCTATATATTACACCAGATGGTGTTATTTGGTGAACTGTACATTTCTCTGAATTTAACTTAAGACCATGCTTCACACCACTCGCTTACACTTTCAAGATCATCGCTGAGACTTGCAAGAATTAAGACGAAAGTTTTTGGGTTCATAGGTTAGGTGAACTAACTCTCATCAACATATGCACATACACTGCTATGCTGAGCACAAGATAGGAAGTCTGCAGTATAAAATGTGAAAAAAGGACCATACAACTGCCTTGCGGTACTCTCTTAGTTCTTGGCAGAGAGGGTGAATAATCTGTATTCAACTTTTTTATTTGCCACCTGTCCTCAACATAAGATTTTACCCAATTGATTGCTCCCTCTTCAAAGCTGACACGCAATCAATAAGCCGCGGTTCAACAAATATAACAATTGGGAGTAATCTAGCATGACTAATGAGTTACACTTGCCTCCATCCCTCGCATGTGTTAAAGAGAGAATAAACAGAAGACCTGTACACTATACAAGGTATTATAGGAGAATGGATTCAATAAAACACAGGTTATGAGGCACTAGAAACATAAACTACTAAACTTATGTGTCAGAATGTGCCACGTATAGGTCAAAGTCAAAATAAAGAATGCTTTAACTAATATGTCTTTTTTACGTTGAAGGAACGATCAATACAGTAGGGAGAACGTTAAGGCAAAGCAATATCAAAACTGTATTCAATCCAGCTCCAAAATTAAAGAACTGTTTGTGACTAGTGAAGGACATGATTCCACTGCGTATGCCTGGAGTGTATAAAATTCCATATATATATATATATATATATATATATGTTTTAATTTACATTGGGAGACAAGCTTATGACAAGTTTAATGAGTAAATGAACACATTATACAATAAAAACATCAAGAAACATAAATAACAGAACATAGTACAGCCCGAATATAGGTCAGACCAGAACTCGTTATTTTCTGATTTAAACTTTCTGGTTATGTTTATTGTTTGTTAAGTTCAAATATTTTTATTTCGGCACCAAGAATTCCGTTTTAATAAAGAAATATAAACATTTTCCATTATACTACAAGCTAGTCTCACCGCAGTTACTGGAGCTGATTGCAGTCACTGTTAGTCTGCTTTTCACATTGTGTATTGTTGTAAGTGATAATAAATAATGTTTTACTAAGTTTCTTTACAAATCTGCCGACAAATATTGAAGCAAAGTCTATTATAATATATTATAAGTGTGAAAGGTAACACTTGGACTAACACGCCATGTGGCAGCTTATTTATCTACTTATTACAATCTTACAATGATGATATATAGTATGATATACTTATATACTTACTGAAATAATACTTTTTATTTTTTACTATTTTTTTTTTTTTTAAGCCGCAGGAAACCACACCAAGACATGTATTAAGAACCCAAAGTACAAAATGTTAAAAACCAAACATGTAATAGACTTAAACAAAACAAAAGTTCTTTTTAAAATTCTCTAATACTATCCAAAAATAATAAGAGAAACCTTAAAAATAATCTAGAAAGAAAATCTTCTAACAAATGAAATAGCGTGAAAAATTGTGTAGGCGATGTTCAACATGGTGTGAACAGAAAGACTTTGAGTTTAGTTAAGACACTAACCGCGTATCCTAAGAACTAAGAGTGATATTTAGTATCGGTACAGAAACATTAGTCTATAGGCAAAAACCTTGTATTGCTCTTTCCAAACAGTCAAACAAGAAATTGTGTAGGCAATGTTCAACATGGTGTGAACAGAAAGACGTTGAGTTTAGTTAAGACACTAACCGCGTATCCTAAGAACTAAGAGTGATATTTAGTATCGGTACAGAAACATTAGTCTATAGGCAAACACCTTGTATTGCTCTTTCCAAACAGTCAAACAAGAAATTGTGATATATTTAGCAGGGTGATTGTAGATCAGATTTATTGTATGATAGTTAACTAATGAATTAGTAGTACGAGGTAATGTGCATTGATAGAAGAGGCTAACGATAACCTCCAATATCTGATACTTAATATTTTGAAACGTAGTCATAATTTCTTTATTTGAAATGAAAAATCTTTATTTATGGAGGGGAAAGCTAGGACTGAAAAGTCCTCTCTTCCACTTTAAACTGTATTTGTACATGAGTACAGAGGTGATATTAAGGCCACGTGGCTCTTTCTTCCAATTGATTTCAAAAAACCAAATTACTAAATAAATAAATAAATCTCCAGTTAAAAAAAATCAATATAAATCTTTCTACTGTTTTCAATAATTTAAAAATTAAAACAAAAACTAATATTGCTTTGCATGATAGCATATAGCATAAAAAACCTATTTACATTTTTAAACCCATTCACTCAATTATTCATTCTACCCACTTGACCCATGCAGTTATCTTTCTAAGAAGAGTTTTTCCAAAGCAGAATTGAACTGTGCCTGGTTTTCCAGTTTTTTAATCCCATCTGAAAGAGAATTCAAAGCTCTGCATGCGGTAACAATGAAGGATTTATTAAACTAAAACTGTTCTATGACTTGGAATCCACAGCATAGACAAATTAGTGCAGGTATTTTTTGTGCTTCCTTGTGACACAAATCCTATGTAACAAAAAATAAAAAAATAAAAAAGGTTAACAAAGTTCTCAAAACATCATTAACTAGAGAAATAAACTAAAACTATTTCCATTTACCATTTACAGGGAAAGCCATTTTCACAAATGTTATTTCTTGTAATCTTCTAATACACTTGATTCTTTCCTTTTGGATTTCATCCAGCTTTCCAAGGCATTTTAGCTTCACTTTCTGTACATCACTGTATGTCTTTTTGATGAGATTCATGAAGCGTTGGGTAGTAACAATGGACGTCTTACAACGAGGACAGGTCTTCGCTACGATCTCACTCCCCTCCTGATCCATATTGAGCCAGTACTCAAGACCAGTCGTTTCTAGTGTGTGTTTACAGTCTTGGAGAAAAACCCATCTGAAATGACAGATAACGGTTGAAGTTACAGCCACAAAAGCAATGTAACATTACAAGTAATCATATATCAATAATGGCAGACATACATTTTACCCTCCAATTATATTTTTAGTCAGGCTAGTGGACTATGGTAAATACTTGTAGCAAAGGTTTTAATAATTCAGTATTAGAAATGGTAAGTTACAATCATATCTACACAGCTTATTATATATATATATATATATATATATATATGAACAATTAGAAAAAGGGTGTTATGTATTGGCTTTATTTTTGGATCTATCAAAGGCATTTGATACTATCAATCATAATAAGATGTTAGTAGTCCTGGAGAACATTGGTGTTGTTGGAGTGAACGTAAACTGGTTCAAATCATACTTACAAAACAGAGGTTACAGAGTAAAAATAGTAAACACTTATAGTGAATATAAGCTAAGCAACTGTGGGGTACCACAAGATAGTAACCTTGGTCCATTACTGTTTAATATCTATATAAATAATATTTTTAATGTAACTAATTATGTAAAGGTGTGGGCATATGCAGATGACATCCTTCTGGTAGCATCTCATATGAATCTGGTAACTGCCCAAGCAATGCTTAAAAACTATTTTAATGAAATAAATAAATGGTTGCATAATATGGAACTTGTAATAAATCCAACAAAGACTGTCATGATGAATATTCACTTAAGAAATAAAAAAGTAGGTAATGAGCCTGTTTAAAATACCACACATGTATGTGTGAGCAACTAAACACATGTTTATTCCTTACTTCATGTGATTGTGACAGAATAAAATTAGTAAGTACCCATGATTATCTTGGGATAACAATAGATAATGGTTTAACATGGAAATACCACATTGAAAAAATCTAGAAAAAGATTTGCTCGTGTGTTGCAGTATTTTATAGATTAAAAATATATTGAGTATTGAAAGCAAGATTTCAGTATACAAGGCGTTAGTGGAGTCAATTGTTGGATACGGAATAATTGCATATGGAACAGCTGCAGACAACTACTTCAATAAGATACAAAACCTTCAAAAGAAATGTCAGGATATGATGTTGAATGGCAGAGCTAATGGTATGACAGAAAAACAGTTGTATATACAAGCCAATAGCTTGACACCAAAGAGTTACAACAAGTATAACATCCTTGTATATTATTTTGCAGATAATAAATATAAAATTTCAAACAGTAAAACCACTTCTATAGCTTTAAGAAATATTGAAAAATTCAAAGTTTATAGAATAACAAATACTTTTGGTAAAAGATTGGCCAAATATATTGTTCCTTGCCTATTTAATAGTCTACCAAATTATATTTTTAATGAACATAATTATTGCAAGTTTAAAAAAACTGGTTTACAGGTGGTTAATGGAAGAGTTATAAATTTGGAATGTAGATCTGTATAACATTTCTAGATATTATTAACAGAATTTCTAGATATTATTAACTTATTATGTTTATTAGAAAAGGAAAATTTGTGATTAATGTAGGTATGTATGTATGTTATTATTGTAAAACATTACAATACATTGTAGACATTTACTGTTGTATAATGATTGTTGCTGTTATAAATATATAGTCTATATTAACTTGTTGTTAACTTATACCATAATATTGTCATTTTTTATAGTTTAGTTATGTTATTGTAATGTTATTGTTGGGGTCTGTTGTTGGATTTTGGTTATTGCTGTGATAAACATATAGTGTATATTAATCTGTTATTGTGGCCCATGTTATATTTTTTATAGTTTTGTTGTGCTTTTGAATATTATGAATAAACATTATTAGATTGTTATATATGTGATACACATATAGGCCTAGTATATATAGTTATTATAATATGTTATTTATTGTGTTATTAGTCTAGCTTACTAGTTTTTAATTATTTATGTAACCTGATTAGGCGTCATGAATCTATAGTGGATCAGGTTGCCCTATTATAGATAAAATCAGATACAGAGTAAATTATATATTTTTGTTACAAATTCTGACATAATATTGTCGGTGGTTTGTGTTTGGAGTGTTTTGGTGTGATGATGATATTGTTGGGAAATTGTTATAGATGTATTTGTAGAGCATAGCCTGTGGTTTTTGTTGTTGTTGTTGATGATGTATGGGTTGTATTTGTCGGGGTTGATTGGTTTAGTTATTGTACTTTTTTTGGTGTAGACACATGCCAGGTATAACACATGAATTTTATAGATGCAGTAATGAACTGTTTGCTGGGGTTTGCCATTGGTATGAAGGCCTGGACTGGGGACGGGAGGGGCTGCAGTTTGTGGTGGTGGCCGCGTGCTGTGCTGCAGTGGGAGAGGTTGGGGAAGGGAGGTTCGCTGGTTGTGACTGAACAATATGCAGTGTGAAGTGGATTACATTTTGGAAGGAGTGGAAAAGTGGATTATTATCGGCATATAAATGCGTCAAAGCACAATACAGTAGAACATGCACAATAGCGCATGCACAGTGGCGCAGTGCCAAGGCACAATTGGGTTAGCGCAGGTGTAGCACAGGCACATATCGCAGACTGAATGGGCGGACGGACACATTGACATGTATTTTGAATGCTCTAAATGTTGCACATGGGTGAAATAAATTTACGCATTTGTTTATTTGTTGATGATCAACTAGAATGAACTTTTATAATTGGAGTAAGGTTCATGCTGGATTTGCGCGTGCATTGCAATTGCAGAAATAAACACTGGTAGTGGCGGAACAAGGAACGCCTGATGGGAGGGGGTATTTATTCTTGTCTCATACCGATTGGAATTGGGTAAGGACATCGAATGCTTCCGACTCGAAATCATACAATCCAATCACACTATATGACCAGTGCAAATTTGTTAGGAACATGAACTTAATTTTAAGAGCTAAGAGACCGGTTTTATCAGTGTTTATAATTTGAAATGTAAAGATAAAATAAAACAAACCTGTATGCTGTTATTTTTGCTTGTAAATTTTAACAAAATAATAAGTGCCAATTTTGATACGTAATTTAATAAATAAATTGTATGGTTTAGTTAAGGGAGTTTAATTTGGACCCCGCTGACAAGTGTTGTACTTAGCGGGGCCATTGAAATGTAAGCTTTTGGAAAAAAACCAATTCAATTCAATATATATATATATATATATATATATATATATATATATATATATATATATGAGGGGGTGGTACAATGTACTACAGTCATGGTGTTATAAATACCAAATACAGTAATCACATTTGATAGTGTTCATGTTATTACAACTTTATAAACTCTAATTGTGGTAACTAAGAATGAATAATCAAAGGATGGTGAAATGTATATACTGAAAGTTTTTTATGACAATATTTTACACACTATGGAATATTACTAAATACAATACTAAAACTAAGAATATGTTTATAACATTTAACACGTTCAACGAATCGGGTACACACCGGCCTTTCGTAAAGCGTGTTGTGCTTTGGAGTACGTTGCTATGCAATTCCTCATTACATTTTTATTGCCTGTCTTTGTGATTTGTAAAATTTTATCCCACGCTTAAATAAATACCTCGGACTATCATATACCTTGTCGTGTACACAGTTGCTTAATTTGTAAGGTAAATTAATTTGTTAATACCCATCGGGTACACTGACAAAAATTGGAAAAACATATTGAAATAATTTGTTTTGTGCCAAATTGTCAATCCCACATGCTATTAACGTAAAAAACTAATAAATTACGGTTTTCGGCCATTATTATTGAACAAAATCGACAGAAAATAAAAGTCTGGAAATAAGCTGTTGTCAGGAATGTGTTAAAACATTAAAAAAAAACAAAAAACTTAACACTTTTAATGCCAACAATTGTTATGAGAATACTAGTATGAAAATTTCCAGTGTCACAGACATAAACCCTAGAAATATCTTGTTTATAAATTGTTCATAGATTTATATTTTACAGCATAGTGGAGATAAGAGTGGCTCAGAGGCAACGTTATTGAACACATTCCCGAAATTGTAACTTTGTATTAAGTTAAGTCATTTTGTGTAGTAATTTGTGTTATTAAACAACCAAATATCAAGTTTCTGTTTCTTCCTTAAAAATAAAAATGTTTCAGCAAAAATATATGACAAAATACATATTACATAAAACATATAGATACATTATTTTAGTTTGATATCAGAATTTTTGCTTTGTTTATACATAAAGTTTTGCAGGTTCTTTACAAGACAGTGAAAATTGGTAGAAAAATGTTTAAAAAATGATAAAGCAAAATTATCTTTAGCCCTGGAGCTGCTGGTCGCTGTGCTTCCTAAAATGCCATGGTACCGGATTCATGATTTTATTATTTGTGCTTCCTAATATGCCATGGTACAACCTCATGTTTTTATTATTTGTGCCTCCTAAAATGCCATGGTACCGACTCATGTTTTTATTATTTATTCGAACTTTGGAATTTTTACATGAAATTTTAAAGTTTTTATTCTGCTGTCTATAACCTGAGTTTTGGAATTTGATCCGCTATGATGACACGATATTTTAGTCTGAGACGGGATCAATTCTTGATTACATGTTTTGATGTGTCGAAATAAGCCAAATATTATGTACATTACTTTACTATTGTAAAGTTGTCTTTTAAATCTTTAGAACCCAAAATTCACTTAGAATTAAAAGTCAAAGGAAATTTGGCCAATATGTTTAAAGTGTGCTTAATCTAATCAACATACAATGAACAAATATTTTCTCAATTGCGTTGAAGCATAGTATGCTTTTAACTTATGACTAATCCAAAAAACAATATTTATTACATTTTAGCTATCTTGGATATATTTTAAGATTTTATATACCCTTGAGGTAACCAAAAACTTCAAAAAAATTATTTAATAACAATTACTTAAATAAAAAAACTTTTTTTACACTTGCTTGGAATAAAAGAAATATTGTTTAAATGTACGTCTTTGGTTGAAAAATAAAAAACATATCAAAACTATTTTAATATAAAATATATTTTTTATGAATGTTTCAAAAAACACTGCAATAGGGAATTATATCCCCTGCCATTTTTGAACAAAATTATCATCATTTCTAGGGTGAAAATGATATATTTTGCAAATAAAATGGCACAGTAAATTTTGAAAATGGATTAATAAAGTGATGAGAGGTGCTAAAAATATTGCTCTTCAAAATACAATTTAATAGACATGACATAATAAGTGTCATATTACTTAAAACATCCAGCATGGTAATAATGACATCTTGAGCATTTTTATAAGTTAAAACAGTATGTGAAAGTCATGCAGCATATCTGTTCTTACTTAGCATCATCCTCCGTCTCCTCGCCAGTGAAGAAGAATTCCTCGAAATGTTCAGGCTCACATTGTCTGCATGGAGGGCAAGGCTCTCCACAGAAGCCTACACATGGATGTGTACAGGCCAACACGATAGGACATGCCTCATAGCAGGGTTCACGATCACATGGCTCCCCACACAGCTTGTTGCACTTGAGGTGTGAACACTTGTAGTCACATGGCTCCTATGTGAATACAAGTGGATTAGGACAGGGTGATAACTCCCTTTCACTTGCAGTTCAACATCAGAATTACATTGAGTCTGTTTACATTAAAAGGAACTCCTTATAAGAACACAGACAAATTCATTCCATGCATGGGGTGGTTTTATGTATTAAATCTACTGTTATTTACTTACGAAATTGACCTGGAAATGAATTGAATTATTTACCAAATATAATTGTTTCTTATTATTGTATAGTAAAAACTGCATTTAATTTTCTTCCTTACAAATATGTAAGATCACATGTGTTAGGCGTACTTAAAAATATGTTGGTCCATCAATAACTTTAATATTATATATACTTAATCCATATGCTTTCTCGCAGCTCTGTAGACAGGTGATCCAGAGCTGCCGTCGTACTACAGACCTCTCTGCATGCTGGACACGGCCGGAAAACTTTTTGAAAAATTAATCCGTTCCCGCCTGATTTCTGCCGTGGTAGCTGTCGGGGACCTTTGCCCTCGTCAGTACGGCTTCAGAAAGGGACGATCAACAATCGACGCGATTACGGAAGTACAGAAAGCAGTTGAAAGAGCCGAGAGCCACAACCATTTCTCCCGCCGAGTAGTGCTTCTTGTTACGCTTGATGTCAAGAATGCCTTCAACTCGGCGAGATGGGTCGATATGTTGGATGCACTTCGTGACACCTTCCGAATTCCAACGTATCTGTTGCGGCTCATCGAGGACTACCTCCGTTCTAGGCGTCTGATATATGACACTCGAGACGGAGCGCGGACGGTGGAAGTCACCTCTGGTGCCGCGCAGGGTTCAATACTCGGCCCGGATCTCTGGAATATCGCTTATGACAGCCTCCGGAGATCCGAGATGCCAGAGGAAACCGTCTTAGTTGGGTACGCCGATGACGTTGCGGCTCTCATCGCCGCACGCAACGTTGAGCTGGCCCAGCTAAAGTTGAACCAGGTCATGCGAGTGGTCAACGCCTGGATGTCCGATCACGGTCTTTCGCTTGCTCTGAGCAAGACGGAGATCGTGATTCTCACAAAGAAGAGAATTGACACCGTCGTCCCGCTGCGAGTGGGAAGGGAAGTGGTCCAGTCAACGCGTGCCGCCAAGTACCTCGGAGTCATGGTGGACCGTAAGTTAAGCTGGAGAGACCAGATCTTCCGTTCGGCGGACAAGGCTGCTAAGGTGGTCTCTTATCTTAGTAAGCTGATGGCCAATGTTGGGGGTCCTCGGTCCAGCAAAAGACGGTTATTGATGTCCGCAGTCCAGTCTGTACTCCTTTATGGGGCAGATGTGTGGGCAGACGCTCTTACCAAGGAATGTTATAGGTTGCGACTCGCCCGGGTTCAGCGTCAAGCTGCGCTCCGGGTGTGTTCCGCCTATCGGACAGTATCCGAGACTGCCGTCCTGGTGGTTGCCGGAGTCATCCCGGTCAAGCTCTTGGCAGGGGAGAGGAAGGCGATTTATCAGAGACAAGGCGAGATCGGCAAGGACGCAGCAAGATCCGAAGAGCGTGCCCGAACCTTCCAGCAGTGGCAACACAGCTGGGAGCACGAAACCCGAGGACGATGGACTGCGCGACTCATCGAGCAGATTCAACCGTGGGTCAAAAGGCGGCATGGCGAGATGGATTACTACCTCACGCAGTTCCTGACAGGTCACGGCTATTTCAAGTCGTACCTGAACCGGATGGGCAAGACCGATTCACCGGATTGCATCTACTGCCCGGGCGTTCCCGACGACGCGGAACACACCTTCTTCCGCTGTCCGTGTTGGGAAAGGCCCCGCCTGGAGGCCACAAGAAAACTCGGGGTTTTTTCGGTGGATAATGGGGTCTGCGAAAAGATAATGGAGGATAAGGGGAACTGGGATTGTTTGTCACAGTTCGTCCGGGGCATCCTCCTGGAAAAGAAACCCGATCTGGACCGCGAAGTGGCCCAGATCCCTTGACCGAGCGGCTGGATAAGGAGCGAGCCCCATGGGCTTAAGCCAAATTTAGGCCTAGCCTGAAGTAATGTGATAAACAATCCCAGGTTAGAATCCTAAAGAGTAGAGGAGGTTTTTTAGTGGGTAAACTCGTTTTTAGGGGAGTCCCACACTACAGGCTGGCCACCTGTGTGCGTAATAGCATTTTTCCTGCCTCTCCCTCAAAAAAAAAAAAAAAAAATCCATATGCTTTATTTACATTATCTGCTTTCTTCTACTGCAGTAAAGATAAATGACACTTAATGCTTATGTTTATATAAAACATTCTTCATGCAATACTGTGCCCAATATATTCTTTAAACAATGTCATTTTAAATAATAATAAGATGAATAGACCAATAATCATTATATGAATCAATCCTGCCCACATTTAAATTTGTGACCTAAGAGAGTCAGAGAAGGATATAATGATTTCCCTCCAAGGTTAATCCCAACAGCCAAACCATGAGTAATTATATCAACCAAACTTGATCTTCTTAACGTTGTCTTTGTGACAGTTATAGAAATTTCCTGTTTTGTGCGGAGTTAAGATAGCACAGTCTGCCCGTCTGCCATCCCCTCCAGTACCGACACTGAATACTAGGAAATGGCTTTGTCTTAGCTGCTCCACATCTCTATCAATCTTCCCCAACCAATCCTTATATCACACAGCTCCTAAATGACATATATTCTACCTAGTGATACTTATTGTGTGTGTGTTTATACATACATATATATATATGTATATATAATGGTAGCACATTCACCCGGCAAGTGAGAGATCCGGGTTCGAGTCCCGGCGGAGCAAGTACTTTTTGCGATTCAATTGTTTATTGAAATTAAATTAGGCTATTGTCACTTATACAAATTTAATGAACGTAAATACAAGTCATTTGACAGGTATTTGGTCTTCCAATCATATGTTAGTTTAGTTATTTAAACACATAATATGTGAAAGAAACGGCCATATACAAAATAATTGAAGCGTAAAAAGTGAGGGCTCTGTGGTGTAATGGTAGCACATTCACCCGGTAAGTGAGAGATCCAGGTTTGAGTCCCGACGGAGCAAGTACTTTTTGCAATTCAATGTTTATTGAAATTAAATTAGGCTATTGTCACTTATACAAATTTAATGAATGTATATATAAATATATATATATATATATATATATATATATATACACACACGTAATTTTCTCAATGACATGTTTTCCAATCACTTTACATGAAATTATATGCAATTTAAGCAAAAAGTTTATGCAATTGTGTAATCAGGTTCAAATATATACAGCTGAAGATACATATTATCGTGTTGCAGTACATGTGAGCTAAACCTTTGACTGTACTAGGCGTGGAACTAATACAATCAACTGTACCTTCAAAAAGCGACACTTTTTTAATAGTTTATGACTTGAGAAAATTATATTTTTTGTAATCATAATTGTAAAAAATGACATATTTGTTAATGAAGTTATTTTGTAGTATAATGTATTGTTTTGAAATAAAACGCACGTCAATTCTTCATCTGAATGTATCTTTTGCATAGATACCGTCAACAAAATATTATAAGACCTTATATTGAACCGTTTTACTTTGGGACTAATTATAAGATGATGATATGTGTTAAATGCATATCCTTGTTGATTGATCAATTTCTATGGATTTTTTCTATTTTATCTGCTTGTACATTTATAGATAGATAATTTATTAATTATAAATTTAGACTGGATTTTCTAACCTGACACCTATTCCAATTAAAGTAGTGTGTTTTGATTATTCTTTAATGTTATAAAAGAAAATAATTTTAAGCTATCAAAAACTGCTGAATTTTATAGCATATAGCCTATTTCTTATAAATGGTTTTTTGTTGTAAAGCAATGAAGTTCATCCAATTTATTGCAATTTTTACATTTAACGATGTTTTGAATGGCTTATTTAATTGAAACCTATATGTATACAATGTCGGAATTTAATTAAATATTTGCGCTCAACTTAACAAAAGCCAATGCTCAATGAGAATAGCCTTGTTGTAAAACTATTTATTTAGTTGTGACAGAGAACGGAGACATAGGAAGAGAGGAACTAATTGAGTGTCTGGAGGGGAATAGCCGGGCAAAAGGACTGCCGGTGGTGGGGGAAGACGGATTGCGCACCTGATCGTATTTTACAAACAGTGTGGCAGGAAGCAGACTGAAAATATGAAAGCGCTAGGAGTCTTTTTTTAAAATAACACAGATTCTATATGAATAAGTCTTCGTTTAAAACTGTATATTTGTTAGTATTTAAAGCTTCCATACTGTTTTCTTTATATATTACTGAGTCAGTTTTGGAGCCCCTTTACATAACACAAAAATGTATCTTAAAAGCAGGATTAAGGAAAAATAAGCGTTATCCTACTGACACTCTTTTTCACGAATCTTCACTCCTTTCCTTGCGACAGTTGTACATAAAGCATCTTTTAATTCATATTTATAAATATTACAACATAATTTTCCCAGAAACATCACATTCTTATAATACCAGGCATGCAGTTAATGTCGGTATACCTGTTACAAGGTTAGTTAAATCATTTTCAATAACAAATTCCTTTTATATTTCCCATGTATTATTCAGAAACATTTGCAAAAACTTCAGTCACTTCAAATTATTCGAATCAACTTCAATTTCAATTTTTAAGAAAAACGTTAATTTTTTCCTTCTACAGATTGGCCTCGAGGGAGCCGAGGCCCTAATCTTATCAGAATATGGGCGGGCTTGACCTTGGTCCTTTCTCTCACCCCTCCCCCCTCCGATATCATCTGTCATTCATCTACATTTCAAAGTGATAACTATTTCAAATAAATTATATATAAATTTTTTGGTCGGTTTGTTTAATTTAATTTATTATTGTTATTGTTGCTCTTTCGTTTGCGTCTGAACCATACCCGGCAAAACAAACTAACATTAATTTCTGTAAAAGATAGCGTCTCTAGCCTACGCACAGGCTGCTTGCCCATGTAGGCTAATTTCCTACAAATATATATTAAGAAATTACAATGTTTAAAATTTCATTGTTAACAAAAATTTGCAAACGCATTTGTAATCTCTGTACCTATAAGAAGATTGTGGAAATAAATTTATATTTTATTTCATTTCATTTCAAGTACAATAGTAGTGTTACCTTTATCAGCTGGTAAGGTTATTGACATAGCTTTTTTTCTTCTTTTGTCAAATTGGGTTTGTTAGGTTTGTGAGGGAATTTCCCTGAGCAAAAGATTGGCCTTACAACAAAACCGGTCACCCCAATCCTTAGATAACTGTGCAACAGCCAACTTGATTCCAGTTACATAATCCAGTGCCGTTACCAATTTTTGTGCCTCGTAAAAGTTTAAATCCTTAGAGAAAACTGATATCTCCACTACATTGAGAAATTTTGAAGAGGGTTTTTGATTAAATTTGTATTACTTGCATCCGTATTCGCTTTCCCTTCACTTAGGCAGTTTGGAAGACTGTGGTGTAGGGGGAGATGGCATAAACAGTGGCTCCACTCACATCTGGATGCCAGAAGTCTGTGTACGCAGCAGGTTCAGAATGCAGTTTGAAGTTATCACACTTGGTCCGTTTTCCAAATAGAATAGTAAAGATACTATAAATTAATTGGCTTCATTGGTCCCAGTTTCAAATGAACAAATTCTCATAAAAGAGAGTACCATTTTTCGAAAAAAAATAATGCAAATTGCAGTTGTGAACCTACTGTCAAAGTCAGGCCTTTCATACTTGTACATTTTTAAAACTTGTACAATGATAAAAATAAAGGCACAACATATAGCAGCTGTTATTGTTTCTTATGCATTTCTGTAGTGGAAGAAACATGAACAATCTATTGACATGCAGAATAATGAATCAAATTCTATTGACAAATTTAAAATATTTAACATAAAATATGTTTGTAAACCTTTTGAAATCGTAAATCCATTAAGTGGAGCCTTTATTATCTCAGTTCAAATGAAATGTTAGGTAGTTATACTCTCAGCTCGCCGGACCACGGTTAGTAGTCGGCTGGGTTCGACGTCTAATCTCAGCGATTGCATAACCATATAGGTCACTTTGACTCGTATTTAATGGCAGTATTTGACCTTCAATCCTTATAAATGCATTCCTCGAACACCTAGAATGTTTGTTAGCTTTAGTTTGACATTTTTTTATTGGTTTACGATTTATTTTTGTAAACGTACCAAGTAGTATGCACTTTAAGCTATGGTTTTAAGCTACAGTTTTATCTTATTTCACAGTATTTTTATTTGTAATATAAAAATTCAATTAGTATCAGTCTCAATTAGGTGTCTTAATACAGAAACTTTTAATAACCCTTTGACGTGGATTGACGTTGTATGGACGCAGCACCTCTTAACTGCATTATGAAGTTTGACGTACATATATCGCCAGCCATTAGTCTATGATGTGGTTCCATCTTGTGAAAAAATCACAAACTATTTCAACCAAGTAATAATGAAAGTACCTTGTGGATAGGAACATTGTTGCTGTTCTGTTTTTGTTCTCTTCATTTTATTTGTCTGAACAGCTAACTGCAGTAATGGCGGCATGAGCAAATTAAGCGGCAGGACTTGTTTACCGGATGTATTTGCTTGTGTCTTGCATTGGTGGATTTGATTGTTCATAAGAAAGGTGTTTGTAATTTTAATATGTGATTTTAATGAAGTCATTAGTTGTAAAAATGACAGTATGTGATAGTGAAATTGACCGCTGAGTGGACTTTGATTCTGACAATAGTGTTAAGTGTTGATATTTACTATGCTCAGTTGCAAGAAACAATATATTGTGAGAAAAGTTATGAATAACATTCTTGGATGCTGTTCATCTAGGCCCACAGGTAATCAAGTACCTGTCTGTCTGGATGATAACAATGGCATTGTTAGTTCACATGAGCTTTTACTACCTAGGCCTACTCAAAACAAGTTTGGCCAAGGTATGCCTACAGGGCCTAATAATGGAAACACGAGGCTTAGAGTTAGGGCAAAGGGATACCATGGGAAGACAGATATCAATTAGACCATAATAGGCTTAACTCTAGAAATGAAGCCATACTTCAAAGATTACCACACCAAAATCAACTTTTAACAGGTAATTAATATGTAAATATGCATGTAAAATAATTACTATGCTTTCATTATGCAATTCTTTACCAGTATATGTGTGAACAAAACATGAGTATTTAGCCACATTTAGCTAAGATATTGCATGTTTACTAAAACATCTAAGTTATCACACCAGATTATTTCAAAATAGTAACGCCGTAGAGGTTATCATGTACAGCGTCAAAGGGTTAACAACGGAATATAAACTCATTCCCATATTTTGATTATTGGCTACAAATGCACTAGTGTTTCAATAAATAGTATGACAATGCATTAAATACACTGACACTTGGATATAAAAATAAATGTATATGCTGTTTGCTATATAACCATTAAGTTGACACACATAACACTCATGGTCACCCACAATGATTCTACAAATGGAAGTACAAGATGTGGTCATAAACCTTCAAGCTGACTCAGAAAACACCCATAACCACACATAATGACTTCACGAGCTGAGGAACAAGAATTTATCATAAAACTTCAAGCTGTCAGAGAACAGCCATCGCCACCCATAATAACTCCATGAGCTGAGGAACAAGACGTCATAAACCTTCAAGCTGACTCAGAAAACACCCATGGCGACCCACAATGATTCTACGAGTGGAGGGGCAAGATGTAGTCATTAACCTTCAAGTTGACACAGAAAAATGTCATGGCCATCTATAATGACTTCACGAGCTGATGGACAAGAATTTGTCATAAAACTTCAAGCTGTCAGAGAACAGCCATTGCCACCCATAATAACTCCACAAGCTGAGGAACAAGACGTTGTCATAAAACTTCAAGCTGTCAGAGAACAGCCATCGCCACCTAATAGATAGGACAAATAATTACAGTGATCCGAGATTGATGCAGGCAAGGTCACTTCCTATTTCAATTTATATTATTCCTTACAAGTTAAGCTGGATAAATATTTAATACAAATAGAACTGTTCATTATATTGAACTGGAAGTATACAATAAAATACTGAACTAAACCTAATCATAATATAATCAATTGTAAGTAAAACTAGAATAATTTAAATCATTGTATAGTTTGCAGTCCAGACTTTTTCCGAATTAATATACCTAGAGAATTCATAAAACTTCATAATTTGTTATTCTTCCATTTTTGTTTCACAATCGATTTTAATGTCTAATACTGATGATTTCTAGTACTAACTGATACCAAATCAATCATTTACCTTGCAAGGAACACAAACTTGTCCACATTTTCTAACACACTTAGAATGTTTGCATCTATGTTTGCAGGGTTGGTCACAAGGTGGACAAACTTCTCTGCAAGGCACAGGGCAACTAGAAAAGAAGCAGTAATCAGTAACACAACACACAGTTGATTTCTATGTTAATTATTATATCTGAAACATTTATTATAAAATCAAATACATTCAAATCCAATTAGTAGTGTAATAAAGATAATATCAGTGGAGAGTTGCAAGTCTTCTATAATTGTATTTATTTAACTCTGCATCTGGCCGAGTGACCGAGAATGGTTAAGGAGATATCACAGGGATCTGCCTAGTGACTACTTATTGGTTGCACCTGAGAATAAATCTTTACCCTATAAAACTTACGTCTAGTCCAAAAACCTTTTATACTACGGTGAAGTTGAGATTCTAGCATTCATTTATCACATTCTGATATTTATGATTGGGCAAACTTGAGAAAAATGTAACATATATTTTAGAGAAATATAAAATAATTGTGCCTGCCCAAATTGTGAGTGCCAGAGAACAATTTTAAACATTAGTAAAGAAACTATAATTATTGTAAATAATTGCAGTTGGTAACAAAGTCTTGACCCCTGATCTTTCACTTAATGTGTTATTTGATTCTTTCATTAAATAATTAATAAATACTTGAATTGCTGAGCATTGAATTTTAAGTGGAAATCTAGCGATTGTAAACATTTAGGTTAGTGCCAATATTAAACTGTGAAATTTATCAATTTGATTCTAACACCAATATAAAACATATACTCCAAAGAATCAAGCATTACTAAAGACATGATATTATTCTTTCTCTATGGTAGACCTAGTGAAACTTGGAATGGAATTTATGAGAAATTACAGATGATGTACTACGACACTATTTGTTAATGTTCTAGGTTTGAATTTCTTCTCAGTAAACTAACTAGATATAATTTAATTTACAATACAATCAAAATTTCATCAGCTTCATTTGTAGTGATTACCTTGGTAATTGTTGTGGCAGTTAACAAAAATAATATTTGAAATACTGTGAAAACTGAAAGTGCTATGTTGAGTTGTTAACTTTACAAGAAGTTTATTTTTCAGTATTCTAGAAATAAACTTTGTTTTGTTATCTTTTTTTCTTTTTATGTAGTAATTAGTTCACATTAAAATAGCATGCATGCACTCATGTACCCACATACAAACACACACGCGCAAACGCTAAAACACACACACACACACACACACACACACACCAAAGGTTTCTATGAAGCACCTGTTTTTAATTGTTGACATTTTCTAATAAAAATCATCTATACATGCCTTCTAATATATATATATATATATATATATATATATATTGTAATTTGATTTTCTGTAAGTGTATTTTTCCTATGAAATTGGAATATACATATACACATTTTCTTTTTTTTACTGAATACTATAATAAAACAACAATTCACATATTCCAATTTCATAGGAAAAATACACTTACAGAAAATCAAATTACAACATTTATATTGTACTTTAGTTATACAATTTATCAGCTTTCAATTGACGTAACAGACATGGTGAACTATAAATAATACATTATTATAAAATCCCTTTTAAAATTATATTTTTACTAATAAAACTGCTGCAAAATCTTATTGGTTATTTAATTTATGACAAAAAGTTTCCTGTGCTAACACACATTAAACTTGTCTTCACCTAGCATATGTTTTTTCAAAAATTATCTTAAACCTACAGTAAAGTAATTATGGTAAAAATCTATTTAATTTTTATATATTATTATTCTACATTTCTTGTGCTTAAAAACAATACAAACTTAAACTTAACATATTTATGTAACATATATATTTGTTATGAATTTTTGAAAAAAGACTGTAAATGCTTCAAAATGGGCTTGGTAGTATAAAGCTTTTCAACTTGCAGATCCAGAATTAATACTAATAACATACTCTTTCAATTAAGAACAATCTTAAAACAACTCTAATTCCAGATACTATGTCTGATTTGGAAACCAATGAAAAGAGATTATAAATTAATTCTAAAATTTTAAACCTACTTAAAAAACAAATTGTTTTTACAATTCTTTAACACAATATCATGCTGACATGAAATAAACTGCTATACCTGTGGCCACAGATGAGGACATTACCACAGGGTTGATCACATACTTTATGGATGCGACCCTGCATACATTCGCTGCAACTGCCACTGCAGGGATGTTTACAAGTCAGAATCTTTCCACAAGGCTCCACACAGAACTGCATCAGTTCCTCTTCGGACACTGCACAACACAGTCACAAACATTACCAAATCACCTATAAAACATTGCAATATTCTACTTTGTTGATGTGACCTTGCAACTGCCACAGTGACAGCATGGTGAACAGGGATGCTGTCGCTTGGCAGTCGCACTCTAAGATCATGGGTGCGTAAATCTCGAGTCGTATTACTCATTTTGAGGCCAACCACATGTACGTACATTGCCTTTTTCTTTTTTTTACAATTAGTAGGTTGATAAAATCATATCAATGTAAATTAATACCAATAAAATATCTCCCTACAAAGCATAGTCTCGGAAATATTCCTTCAAACAATACACCAAAATATAATCAACCTAATCAAGAAGTAAGATAGCATGGGAGAATGGTTATGTTATGTGGACGATAAACTCTATATTTCATAAAATGCCGATAGAAACTACGATGATTTCTTATAACAAATAAACCTCATCAAAAATAAAGTTACATGATCAGAAGATGACATAAACAATAACAGCCTTAATTTTATTGACCTAAAAATAACACACGATACATCACAATCTAAATTGACACAAACTATTTCGTAAACCAATGCAAACAAGCAGCACGATACAGAAAACTCATGCCATCCTTATCAACACACAATGGCTTATAACTTCTTCAAATACAAAATGCTACGATTACTCCTTACTAAAGAAGAAATTTACGGAGAACAACAAATCATGATACAAATAGTAACAGAAGACGGATACAAAGAAAAATAACCATGTAAAATTAGAACTAAAAATATAAAATAAATTGAAACAAACAACTAAAAAAACTGATCAAAACAACTCCAAAAGTAAACATATATGGGCAAAATTTAGTTATATTGCAAATACGACATATCAAATGTTGTGACATATCAAAAATTGTTTAATGATAAAAATGGCTTACTAACCAACAGAAATGATTTTAACAAAAATCAATACAATTTACCAATTTACACATTAAAAAAATGATCACCAGTTTCCACCAATTAATAACATCCAACTAATAAAATCCATAAACAAAGCCCTTAGAACTTACAACTGGGAAAATCGGAATATTTATAAATACAAACAGAACAACCTCTTAATAGAAGATCAAAAACAGATAAACACAAAACAATACAACATTTTTAATATAGTAAAATTAAAAAATCATATTTCCCTAGTCAATACCAAAAGAAAAAGAAAGGATAAGTATTCATTCAAACAATGAACTCCACCTTCCCCCACATCAAAAGAAAAAGCGGCCTATACCGGAGGTTCAGCTGACAGCAGCAAAATACCGCAGTGCTCAGCACTTGGTGATTCGAGAATGACTGAACTACCAACAGTTGAAAGGGCGTTTGACGAAATAAGGTAATAATGTTCATATGTTCAGTACCGTAGTAAAAATGATTTAATTAGAGCAGTAAATGAAACCATTTGTATCTTCAAGTATATAAAAACAGGTATGTGTGTGTATTTATATACATATACATATATATATATATATATATATATATATATATATATAAGTAGATATATATAAGCCGGTTCTGGACCACTTTTAGAGACGAATGGAAATTCCATGTAAAGTCCGGTCCAATGCACCATAAAGGAAGCTGAGAAATAACACAGCAAATCTCAATGAGAAATTAACCGAATCTACATCCATTCGTCTCCAAAAGCAATCCAGAACCGGCTAATATATATCTACTCTAGTGAACCATAAATGAATCTGAGGAATCACAAATGAAAAATAACCAAATCTATAGCTGTTTGCTTCTACTTTCTTAAGCTGTTTTAATGTCTATTACTAATGTTGTTAAATCTCCTTAGAATCAATGTAAAATCTTCGAAATCTTATTCTTTATTCTACAAAGTTAATTGTAACACATTCTTTTGTCTTTTATTGTCTTTTTCCCAGTAACAATCAAGTGTAATTTATTATTTTTATTCAATTCTTTAATCGTTTTTCATCCAAAACAGTCAAAAATCTATTTAGCAAATGTACTTTGAAATCTTCCAATTCTGCTATGATTGTAAGCCCGAATTTATCTTTCATTTTCTCCAATGTCACAATTTTGTATTTCTAATTTTCTTCTAAATCAATTAATTTCTTATATTCTTTAAATCTTAGTTTGTCAACTTCATTTAATTCGTTTAGTAGCTCTATTTATAAAGGAAAAATTTGTATTAATGATTTTCTCAATTCCAGTTTTATAGTGAATTTTGCGAAATTTTAGCTTAAAAGTTGCTAATTTAAATGAAATTTCTCGAAAATTCACTATAAAACTGGAATTTAGAAAATCACTAATAACAATTTTTTCCTTTATAAATAGAAAAATGGAGCAAAGTAAAATAACATGTCAATGATGAAATATTTTCTGGATTCGACTATCCTATGTCTTTAAAAGATATACAGTTATTTGAAAAACGAAGTTACAATTCCAAGTATAAGTATCCTAAAATGTCTATCAATGTCTACAGTTTTGATAAAAATATTAAGGTTGTTCCGTTACAAATTTCTGAAAAATATGATGCTGAGTTAAACATTGACTTATTGTATTTTAAACAAGATGATAAATCCCATTATGCTTTGATAACAGATTTAAGTAGATTAGCGAGTTCTCAATTATCAAAAAATGCTCACAAGATGCTCTTGTGTCGAAGATGTTTAAGCCATTTCTACAAATCTGGAGATTTAACAGATCATTTGGAAATTTGTAAAAATCACAAAGTTTGTAAACCAATTATGCCATTTCCTGGTCAAACAACATCATTTACTAATTATCAAAAGAAGTTTAATCATCTGTATGTTATTTATATGGATTTTGAGAGTATATTAGAGAAAATTCCAATATGCAAGAACAATCCACAAAGATCGAACACAACCAAGATTCAGAAACACATTCCTTATGGATTTACTCTATATTTAGTGTTGAATGTGACCAATTGCATGTACAAACCGATATGTTATTGAGCCAAAAATGAAGATTTGCCAAATGTTCCAAAACAATTGTTTGAAGAGCTCAATAAATTATCATACATAGCGAAAAAATATAATTCAAAGAACATGAAACCTATGAAGTTGACAGAAGAACAAGAAATTTTTTATCAAAATTCTAACATATGTCATATTTGTGAAACAGAAGGTTTTGATGGTGAAAAAAAGATTAAAAGTAAGAGATCACTGTCATTTAACTGGAAAATTTAGAGGAGTAGCTCATTCAACTTGCAATTTAAATTTGAAATTTCCTCAAAATATTCCAGTTTTCTGCCACAATATGTCAAATTACGATACTCATTTATACAAAAAAGAGATGGCTAAACAATATGGAAATGTTGATTTGATTGCAAACACAGATGAAAAATATATAAATTATTCAGTAAATTCTGGATATGGCTAAGAATTTGACAATGATAAGCCTAGAAAGTTTGTTAAGTTTTTTTTTGTAGACACATTTAGATTTATGGCATCGTCTATTGAAAAATTAGCTAAGAATTTAAAGAAAGAAGACTTCAAGCATACAAATCATTTTTTACAGGATGGAAGAATATTGAATGAAATTATAGAAAGACAGCCAAATGATGAAGACAAGATTTTTAAAAGATTGTCTGGAAAAGGCATATTTCCTTACGAATTTATCAATAGTATTGAAAAACTTGATTACACAGAAGAGCTGAAAATTGAAGATTTCTATTCGCTTTTGACAGATGAGAGCATATCTGAGAAGGATTTTCAACACTACTTAATGGTCTGGAACAAATTAAAACAAAAAATCTAGGAAATTACTCTAATTTGTACAATATCCAAGATGTTTTATTGCTTGCTGATATATTTGAAAATTTCAGAAATATTTGCTTAAATTGCTATAAACTTGATCCAGCACATTATCTAACAGCTCCAAGCCTTGCTTGGGACGCAATGTTAAAATTAACGAAAATAGAATTACAATTGATTAGTGATTATAATATGTATTTGATGATTGAAAAAGGCATTCGTGGAGGCATTTCTCAATGTATTAAACGATACGTGAAAGCAAATAACAAATATTTGAAAGGATTTGATAAGACAAATCCTGAAAACTATCTGTTGTACGTCGATGCCAATAATCTTTATGGTTATGGTCTTATGCAAAATTTACCATATGGTGATATTAAGTGGATGGATCCGAAAACATACACAACTGCAGAATGGAAAGAAACAATTTTAGAACTTACTGGTGAAGAAGATTATGGCTATATTCTCGAAGTTGATCTAGGATATCCAATGAATTTACATGAACATCACAAGGATTTGCCTCTTGCTCCAGAACATTCTAACAAGAAACTTTGCACAACTTTACTGGATAAAACTGAATACGTTGTTCATTCAAGAAATTTGAAATTCTATCTGGAACAAGGTATGATTTTGAAACATGTGAATACAGTTATAGCATTCGATCAGAAGCCTTTTATGAAAGAATACATTGATTTTAATATGAACATGAGAACCAAGGCTACAAGTGACTTTGAGAAGGATTTTTACAAGTTAATGAACAACTCAGTTTTTGGAAAATCTATGGAAAATGTGCGAAATAGATGCGATATCAAACTTGGAAATGAAGAATTTTCTATGAAACAAGCTAAGAAAACTAATTTCAAATGCTTTAATATCTTTGGTGACAACTGTATAGCGAGTCATATGTACAAACAGAAAGTAAAATTTAACAAACCGATCTACATAGGATTTTCAGTTCTTGACCTATCAAAATTGCTAATGTACGAGTTTTATTACGACAAATTAAAGAAGTTTGATCCAGATTTGAATCTGTGTTACACGGATACAGACAGTTATTTCCTAGAATTGAAACGAGATCCTTATAAAATTATTAAAGAAAATATTGATGACTTTGATACGAGCGATTATCCAAAAGTTCACGAATGTTTCACTAGCAAAAACAAGAAAGTCATAGGAAAATTCAAAGATGAGCTAAATGGTGAAATATTAGAAGAATTTTGTGGATTAAGATCGAAAATGTACTCGTACAAATATCTAGACAAAAATCCAGTAAGATGCAAAGGAATTAAGAGAAGCGTTGTAAATAAAACAATAAATATTGATAATTTAAAGAGATGTTTGTTCGAAGATAAAGAAGAATTCCGTGAGATGAGTTGCATTAGAAGTTATAAACATGAATTATACACCATTACTATAAACAAGTTAGCACTGAACGCTAAAGATGATAAGAGAATTGTCCTAGAAAATAAGATCGATACAGTACCGTATGGCTATAAAAATGAAGATGAATTAAATAAACTTGGAAACTTTGATATATATAAATGGAAGATGATTTGATTCACTGTCACAAATGTAAGAAAAAACAAAAAATATAGATTCTAAGATTGTTCAAACTCAAAATGGGTTGTATAGAATTGCAGCAAAATGTTCAAAATGTAAGACAAATAAGAGTAAATTTATAAAGAATCCTTATGAAAAACAAGTGAAGAAAGAATTGAAGAACAAAGAGGAAATAGAGATTGAAGGTAGAGAAATTCATGCACCTGTACGAAAGAAATTTAAAAAGAGAAAAATTATAACATTAGGAATTGATGATTTATGAGCAGCAGATTTAGTTGTAATGTCTAATTATTCAGATCAAAATGATGGATTTAAGTATATGTTAAATGTTATTGATACCGTCTCAAAATATGCTTGGTCAAGAGCGATTAAAATAAAAAACAACAAGGATGTTTCAAAAGCTTTCGAAGATATAGTAAAAGATGCAATAAAGATCAATCATAAACCTCCAAATCTACTTCATAGAGATAAGGATTTAGAGTTTAAAAATAAAGAATTTAGCGATGTTTTGAGGAAATATAACATTAAGATTTATCACATTGAAAACGAAGAGAAATCAAGTATTGTAGAGAGATATAACAGAACTCAAAATGATAGAATGTAAGTTATTGTTGATGTTAATAAAAACTTTAAATGGATTGATATTCTTCAAAAAATAGTCACAAATTATAATAATACTGTTCATGGCACGATTAAAATGAAGCCTAAAGATGTAGATAAAGATGCAGAAAAGGAGTTATTAGAGACAGTTTTCATGTATATTCCACCAGAAATTCATACGAAAACTAAATTTAAAGCCAATGATCATGTAAGAATTGAAGGGTTAAGTGGAAGAAAGGGGTAAGTCACATTTTGCCACTTTTGAGAAAAATGGTTTTTAAGTTATAACTTTTGTATTTTTTTATTTAATTCAGCTCTGAAAACGGCATTGGGAGGGAAAGATACATACATTTTTTGTGGCAACTCCTGGTAAAAATTCAAATACTCCTTCCTACTAAATTTTCAACTTTTCTATCACTTACCCCCTTTTTCCACTTAAAAAGGGGGTACTTGGGAATGGAAGAAGGGGTTAAGTACTGTAAAATAATACTAAGATATATTATGTAAAAGACAGAACTTTATTTGAAATGTTACCTTATGGAATACCTTTAGATGAGATTGTTGCACAACAACAAACTCTTAACGGTGTAAATACTCTTATGAAAAGGTAACTTATCAGTCTTTTCGTGTTGGTAATAAAACTGTAATTAAAATCTAGTTTTAAAATACAAAAAGGCTCAATATCATTACTATTTAAAATGGAGAACACCCTTATCTCAATGATAAACTTTAAACTGTAACTAATAGGCTACAGTAGAACCCCTCATATCCGGCCACCACGGGACCGAGCCCCTGGCCGGATAACGATTCGGCCGGATAAACCAACCTACAGTACACAGCACTTGACGAAACAAAACAATTGTACTGTACTGTACTAACCGCACTGGAAATAATCAACGAACTGTTTACAGGTTAAACCTATTAGCTCAACTGAGGACAACACAGGAAAATGTAAACAAATAGATACACCAAAATAACGCAAGAGTCGTGGGAGACTAGTGCGTGCAACTGCACGTCTGCAAGCCGTGGTAAATAAATTTCGATATTGGCTTCCGGGAAGTGGCCGGATAAACCGAGGTGCGGTAAAACCGAGGCCGGATATGAGGGGTTCTACTGTACTCTTATCAAAAGGTAATATCTAAGTCTTTCTTTAACTTACGGTAACTGAAATAACTAAAACCTAGTCTCATTCAAAAAGGCACAATACTATTATTGTTTAATGCTTGAATGAAGTTAAAAAGAGAACAGTGTATTTTAAGTCGTCTTTCCTCAGCGATAAATATTACACAGTAAAAAATACTGTTGTTAAATACAACATCTAAGTATTTATGCCTTCTCTTGTAAGCTATTTTAAAAACAATAACTAAAGTCTACTTATAAAAAATTACAATCTTATTATTATTTTAAAGCCTTGAAATAGGTTAATAGATATTAGTCTATTTTATTAATTAATCAGTTTTTCTCATTGGTTCAATGTAAAACTCTTTGTCACTTTTCTTTACTCTGTTTCTTTCACTGGTCACTCTTTGTTTATCTGCCCCTCCTCATTTTCTTCTGATTCTTTCTCCCAGTACCTGTTTTCTTGTTCTTCGATTACTCTCTGATAAAACCACTTATATTCTCCTTTAACATATTTAAGTTGTGTTTTCAAATTGTTGAGTTTCTCTTTGGTTACAGTCCCATACCGTTTTTCCTTACTTTCAATGTAAACAATCTTAAAAACATTTTCAGACAATGTTCGATGATCATTCCCCTTCTTATTATTAGCTTTTGTGCCTTTTCTTTCCTGCTTTATCAGGGACACCTTTTTTAATGCTGTGTTTTCATCATAGGTCTCTTTGTATAAGTAACAACCGAATTCGTCAACCCTTATCCACTTTATTCCGTCACGGAATCTGACATTCTCTTCCAGAAGATCCTTTTTACTTTGTTTTAGGCCCAGTTTATCAGAAAATCCTTCAAAATCTCTAAAATGAGATGACATGTCTACAACAAAGTTTTTTTTGGCCACCATGTACTGATAAAGTAGGATCAGTAAGAAGTTTTTATTTTGTCCTGTGGAAGAATCCGACCGTATAATTAAGTGGTCACAATATATTAAGGTTGTATCTAGTTCGAATAAGGTGAGCAAGGAGCCACTTCATTACTGCCCCGATTCGCAACATCTTCTGTCCAAGTGCAAAAGTCAGTTTTTTCTGTCTCTTTAGTAATAATATGTACTCCTGACATTTCAGCTAAAATACTTCACTGCTTTACAAAAATTGGTGTTTACATTCACATCTAACCTCAACCACAGATGATGACAAACCAACAATAATCATCTGTTCTTAGTGGATAAAGGAGGCAAGTACATATATAGTACTGGATAAAAGGGGTAAGTGCGCATAAAGTAATGGAAAAAAGGGGCAAGTGCGCAAAGAGTAAGTGGATGAAGGGGGTAAGTGCAATTTTAAGTGGAAAAAGGGGGCATGTGAAGCACTTACCTCCTTCATCCACAAACTTTGAGTTCAGTTTCTGCACTTACCCCCTAAATTCAAAATAATATCTCAGCTGTTACTGCAGTTAGGACAATGGGACCCAGTGTACCAAATACAGGATCACTTACTCCCTTCATACATCTAACTCAATTTCGAAAAAAATGTTACTTACCCCCTTCTACCACTCAACCCTTCAATTGTTAGTAAAAAACAAAAATTTTCGAACAAATATAAGAACAATTGATCAAGAGAAATTTTTGTGATTTATCAAATTAATAACACAGATCCTGTAACTTATAGTATAAAAGATTTAAATAATGAAGAAACAACTGGAAGTTTTTACGAATATGAATTGAGAAAGTCAAAGCTATAAAAATTTTTTTCTATATAAATGGAGTCTCAAAAGAAATGTAAAATATATCAAGAATTTAGAGTTTATGAAGAATTTTCTAAAAATAAGAATACCAAAGATGAATTATACTATTATTGTAAGGATTGTAATAAAAAATATAGAAAAGAATTATATGATAAAATTAAAAAATTATCCTTGGAAGAAAAAGAATGCACACAGTGTAAAATAATAAAGAATATTTCTGAATTTAAGAATTGGCATTATAGTAAAGATAATAAAACAAGCATATTGTAAAGAATGTATTAGAGAAATCTTTGCTAGACCACTTCATTGCGTATGCGGAAGAGAAATTCAACAATTCTATAATCTTAAAAGACATTTACAAACAAAATATCATAATTTTTAGTTTTTAGTTAAATGTTACTAAAATTTATTAACATTTTCATCGTGCAATTTAGATATGTTATATGTGTCGAGATTCAGTCATATTTGTGGTAAAATGATTTTCGTTGTATAAAATATTTAAATATTCTTTCATTTGATTATAAGATTTATACTATTTGGATCACCATGTCTTAACAAAATTTCCATTTCTGGGTAAAATTTCCATTTCCAATTTCAAGTTCTTTCGATCTTTTTGGTATTTCTCTTTTTTGAGCTCTGATAACGTAATAAGGATATTCCCACACGTGATTCTTCTTAATTAACACAAAAACATGGTGTTTTTTCTTATCAAAATCCTTACAAACAAGGTCTGGTTTCATTATGTCAATTTTTACACTTTGTTTTGCGATTATTTCCGTTTTTATTTCATCTTTAATTTGCAAGTGATTTACTTCGTCCTCTAAATATTTAATCTTGTTTTCAAGTTTGTACTCACCAAATTTTCTAATAGAGGGTTAAACTTCTAAAACCCAGTCTTGAAATAAATCTGCTTTCTTCATTTTAGATTTTAATATTAAAGAATATATTCCCGGTTCATTAATGAAAATAGTGTTTTCTTGAAAGTTTGAAGGTAGTAACGATTCGTTACCCCCTTTTTTTGTAAATGTTTTTCTATACTTTTCTTTAACATGCTCAATAATAGCTTTATTCGTATTTTTAAATTCTAATATTTCTGCTACATCTTTTGCTTTGAACAAAAATTCATTATTATCATCGACAATTGTAAAGATATGTTTGTTTTCAAATCTAAGTTGATTATTGAGTAGGTCTACAACTGACTCCATTTAAATAGAAAAAATTTAGCTAGTAATTTTTATTTCAGTATAAAGACCAGATTCATTGATAAAAACAGTATCTTTTCTAATAAATTTTTGGGGGCACTCGAGTGACCCCAAAGGTTTTAAGTCGAAATATCATTATCAACTCATTTTTATTCCTTTTTCAATCTTAAATATATTGTTGTTTAACTCTCATTATTCAATAAATTTCCTTCAGAGTCTTGTATAGTCAGAACAATTTTTTGAATTCTTTTAATATTTTTTCTAATTGGAATATAATCGGATAAAATGTGTACAATATTTCCGATTCTTTGTGTAGATGTTCGGAATGATTTTTGAAACTAGGTTCAACGAGATTCCAATGTACTTCAATTACATCGAACGGTCTAAATTTTGAACAAACCCTAATAAATCTACTACAATTGCTGAAAACATTATTCTTACTGGTGATTTTATTTGAATTTTGATAAAGAAATATTTTTTTTTGCATTTCAAACTTGTTTTTGTCAAAGTTTAAAGATTTATCTTATTGTTTGAATGTTTTCGGATAATTTTAAAGGAATTTTTTATTTAATCGAAGGTATAATATCCTTTGTTTAAACCATAATATTTTGTTATGTTCTTTTCACTAAATTCTATACAATAAGGAGAACTTTCACTAATATTTATCACAAAATTATAGAATAAAAACCACTTAAACCAATAAAATAATTTGATTCTTCCTCTAAATGAATAGGATGTTCTAAGTGTAAAACTAATTTAGAGCCTTCTGAAGTCAACTTGAATAGTTTCATTTTTGCTATTTAAATGGACAAATTTTTAAAGCACAAAGATCAGATAAAACTACAAACGTTTGAAGAAATCAAGAAAGATCAACCTATTAGATTGTTGATTGTTGGTTCAAGTGGATGTGGAAAGACAACTTTATTATTGAATTTTATCTACAATAGGTTGATTCCTTATTCAAATTTGTATGTTTTTAGTAAATCTTTGGAACAAGCAAAAAAATATCACATTTTTATAATGCTTCTGAGGATATAGTTCCGTTAAGTGAATGTAAACCCAATTCTTTAATCGTTTTTGATGATTGTATTTTAGAAAATCAGGATGTTATTGAAGAATATTTCGTAATGTCTCGTCACAAAAACATATCTTGTATCTATCTTTCTCAATGCTTTTCAAAGGTTGATAAACAGGTTATTAGAAATAGTTTGAATATGTTGTGTGTTTTTAAGCAAGATGATCACTATTCGAGAAAGATTTACAACAATTATGTGGGATCTGATATGAGTTTTAACCACTTTAATGAGTTATGTAATAAAATTTGGAAAAAAGACTATGGATTTTTAACAATTAATCTAACTTTGAAGCCTAAAAATGGTAAATATTTGAATACATTTTCTAATATAAATTATGGTCTGTGGTCTGATAAATTTAATCAATAAAATATTTGTTATAATTATTTTTACATTATCTTTAATTTTTATTTACATTATGAAAATAACTGAAAAAACGGTAAATCTGTTCACGTTTTCACATTCCATGTTCATGTTTTCACGTTCCACGTTCATGTTTTCACGTTCCACATTCATGTTTTTACGTTCCACGTTCACGGTTTTACGGTCCACGTTCACGTTTTCACATTCCAAGTTCACATTTCAAAATTTTTCTAATTAAATGGCAAACGTAACTTCTGAAGAAGCGAAAAAACTTGATCAAATCGAAAAGAAATTAATCAAAGAACTTAAAGAACAGATTAGAAATTAATGAAAAAGAACAAGAATTCCTTCAAAAAAATTAATCAAACTGTAACTTCTGCAATTAAAAATGTTGAAGCTAAAATTGAAAATGTTTTAAATCAAAATAAAAATATGATGGATTTAGTTCCAGTTGTACAACAATTTGCCGATATTTCAATTCCCGAATCTGAAGAGATTGAATTGCCAAAACTACCATCTTCTACACCATTTAGACCCCGAATCATTGAAGATTCTACAATAGTTGAACCAATAAGTCCTGGGACAACGGATATAATAATTGGTGAAATTGGTAAAAAATTTCTTCCTAGAGCAAAAGATGATAAATTTGGTTTGTATTGGGATAGAAAAAAGAAAAGTTTTATGATTGGAAATTTACCCGTGAATTTTGAACATAATGATATAATTATTAATGAAAAAACGTATGAAGGTACTCAAGGATTGTGGAGATTATTAACAGACAATGATGTTCCAAAAGACGATTTATATTCTGAAGAAGATTTGAAAAAGTATACTGAAATTTTATGGAAATCTGATTTAATTTACAAAAATAATGATCCATCAACTAAAAAGCCTAAATCAAGTAGAGGTAAAAAATATATGAATTTAATTAATCCAATTTGGGAAAAACGAATCGAAGGATCTGATGTAAGAAAGTACAGTGATAATAAGATTGAATACAGATATATCGATGATTTAACAAAACTTGATGGAATTTATTAATTATATTTATGCTCAGGAAAAGACTGGAAACAACAAGTTTTTGAATGAAAAGAAGGCGATTAAAGATTTTATTTCGAACAAACTTGATGAATTGATTGAAAAACCTGATGGAATTAAATATTTAAAACGAATTTTGCCTCAAATAAGTTCTCCAATTATAGGTAGTGGACTTTTGAATGATTTTATCAACAATAATTTACCTTTTGAATTACACGTACCAGGCTATCAATATCTGGGACCTGGGACAAAGCTTGAACAAAGACTAAAAAGAGGAGATCCTGGTGTGAATAAATTAGATAAAGCTGCAATGGAACACGACATGTTTTATTGAAAACATAGAGACACAAATTCCGGACATATTGCAGATAAAATTTTACAAGATAAGGCAATGGATAGATTTTTATCAAAAGATGCTAGTTTAGGTGAAAGATTTATTGCTCTTCCAACAGCTGGAGCAATGTTTTTAAAAAGACTAGGAATGGGAATCGAAGAGAAGTTGAAATTTTAGCTATATAAATGGAGGTGAATGTGAATTTCAGTAAAACTCAGAATGAGAAAATAAAATCCGCTTTTAAGAAGAAAGTACCTGTTAGTGTTCAATTTAAAATAGATCAACTAAAAAATGCTGAATATAAGATATTTTTAACAAATAGACAATACAATAAAGGAACCAGAATAGAATTTTCTTATAACCAGTTGAAAGAGCTTAAAAATGTGGACTTTTGAAAGATTTATTAGATTTTGGAGAAAATATTCCAGTTGTTAAAAATATTGTTCCTTATGTTCGAAAGGCTGCTTCAATTGTTAAAAAAGACGTGATTCCTATTGTTCGAAACATTTTAAATTGGTTAGATAAAGAGTTGGAAGGTGTTACAGGATCTGGATTAGATGAAAAAACTTTGAATTACGTAAAATCAAACATTAAAAAAATTTAAAATCAAACCATTAACATTCGGGGAATTGGAAGAAATCTGCAAAAACATTAAACATTTTAGAGGAATTTTCATGAGAGATACATTACCTGAAAAAGTTAAGAAATTTGAATGTGGAATTGTGAATTTAGACTCGATTATGGGAAGTGGAACGCATTGGATTTGCTATTATAAAAATGATAAGATTGCATATTATTTTGATTCGTATGGAAGAATTGAGGACAAACCACAGAGAGAATTGATCCAATATTTGAAAAAATCAAACGTTTATTATAATGATTCTCAAATTCAAGACTATAAAGATCCCCCAATTTGTGGTCATTTATGTGTTTTTGTTTTGAATGAGTTGACTGATGGTAAAGGTTTTAAAGAAGTTGTTAACAAATTATTACTTAATAAATATGAATTCACAAAATATTTTTGATGTATTTGGAACACAAATTAAAACAGAAAGTATTCAAAATGTAGATGAAATTATTCGAAATAATGTCAAGTTTGAGAAATGAGTTTGATAACAAGTTAGAAAATTTATTGCAAAACCTTCCAGATTCAGATATGTTTGCTGTCAAGATTGAAGATTTTAAAGCAGAATATGATAACAAACTTGCAAATTTCATGAGTTCTAATGAAGTAGCTGATAAAATAAAAACATTGAAAAAAGAATTTGAAGATGGTGCAAAAAAAATATTTACCAATTTAATGTCTCATATCGAAAAAGCTGATAAAATTACTGAAGCGATCAAAGTTGAAAAGAATTATGTTAGTTTAGCTAATAAGAAAAGAATTGTCGGTGTTCGACCTAGTATTGACAAACATGATGTTGTTGTTAAAGAACAAATTTTAAAGCCTCTAAAATTATCAGAAAACATCGATATTGTTGAATTAAATGATCCGAACGTTAAAAATGCCTTAGATTTTAAAGGAAAAAGACTTAGCAGCGTTAGTAAGGGAATTTATCCGTTTGATGTTATCATAAAAGAGCAATTAGATGATCATATTAAAATGTTTGATGAACTGAACCAAAATTATGAGAATCATAAACAACATGTTAAAGATTTTACAACGGAAGTCTATGACAAGTTAGAAGCCAGAAATAGAAGATCAGTAGACGATGTTGGTGAAATTAATGAAAAATTTATAAAACTTGCGCTTGCTTTTAATAAATTTCAAAATAATGTTAGAGAAACAGTTGTAAAAGTTCAGGAAGATTTTCATACATATCAAGATAATGTTCGTGAAAAATTAAAAAGTAAAGGTGAATTACTTAAAATAATAGATGATAAACATTCTTTACAACTCGATAAAGTAAATAAACTAGAAGAAAACTTTAATAAATTTAAAGAAGATGTTAATAAATCTTTTGAAAACATTGATAATAGATTTAATGGATTAGATGGTTATGATGACTAAATTTCCTTATATAAATGGCACTCATATATTGTGTGAGATGTAAAGAAAAAACTGCAACAAATGATATAAAATATCATGCAAACATCAATGAAGTTAAGAGAATTTCTGGAAAATGTGCTGAATGTAAAACTAAAAAGAGCCAATTTATAAAAACTTGATTTGAAATTTTTTCCTAATAAATAGAGATGGCGGGACATTACAGTGTTTTCGATCTTTTTATAATGCAACACAAAAGAGATTTGAAAAAAGAACACTGGGATGATATTTCTCAAAAATATGAACTATCCGAAGATATGATGCGATTGTACATTAATAATTGTACCATCGCGGTGGCCAGTAGAGCTTCAAGGACAAATTATAATACTGCCTTCGAGTGCATAGGGTTCAAAACTTTTAAGAATTTGACTTCATGAAGATTTTGGACATTTTGATATAGCAAATAACATAAATTGATTAAAATTTAAAATCCTAATACAGTGAGATCTGCAGAAATTTCAGCTCTAGTTACTTGCATTAATTGTGAAAACTTTACAAACGAATACAGAAGATGACTATTTAATGAGTAAAATTAAAGTATCATACTTAGTTTTGTTTGACTGAAGACAACCACTAACACGTTAATCCATCTACTTTAATTTCTTGAAATCCGACTTTAATTAAAAAAATAAATTTCACTTCACGATTACTTACTAGCATGGACTCGAATAGCCTTATTGCAGGGTATGCTAGCAGTGGTGTGTCCACACAGAAGAGTGGTTATCTTAAATTTTTTGGGATGTTCACAGTCTTCTGCTGTGCAGATATCCTTGCAGCGCTTGGCACACTTGTGGCCACAATTCAGAATTACATTACAAGCACCATCACACAGCTGACGGGTGGGCTGCTGGCTACACGCAACCTTTACAGTGTGTCCACAACTGGGTACCCTCTTCTCTACCTGTAAACCATAATTAATCTAATTAAACATCCAATTGATTCAATAATGATGGTCAGGTTTGATATTCAAAATATTGATATTACACTGAAACCAGATCCATCTTCAGCTTCACCAAAAATGGACTTAGACATGAACCAATGTATATAAATTAAAAGTCTGCAGGTAATTGTAAAAACTAAAATGGAGACAAGACTGAAATAAGAGTAAATCTCCAGATTAAAAAAATAAAACAGGAAACGTGACATAAACAACAAGAACTGAACTGACTGAAGAAGTGTAATGGTGGGAACCCATGAAAAAAGGATACCAAGGAAAAAGAAGGAATCAACTCTCTCATATATGGTAAAAACACTTTATATCATCACCTTGTTACCAATAATAGTATACAGTACTAATTTCAAAACGTTTAATATTAATAAAACAATGTTTTGAAATTACATTAAACTATCTTTATAATTATAAAGCTTTTTTTACAGCCGTATTTTATTGGATATTAAATAGACAATAGACAAAATTACTTGAAATTTACAATCACTGTTATTAATACTTAAAAGGAAATCAATCTTAACATATTGGAGTGAGTCTAGGCTGGAGTCCCCTTCAATTGCCACTTCTTAATTCCACACCTGACACTCGAGTGTCACTATCACTCAAGCATGGGTTTTCCATCTGACAGCCGAGTGTTGTCTGCCTCATAATGTAACAGGACTTGTGATTAGTAACAAAAAATCTGTTACAGAAATACTAAATTTATTGGCAATTCTTTGATGACCGTTGTCTGGATGTTGCTAGATCACTCACAGCAACATAGATAGAGCATTAATCACATGAAACTATGGGAGATATTGAGATTAGATATGCTTTAAAATTAGATTCTGACTTTGAAGTGGCTTTATATTCTGGTGAAGTACCTGGATTCATTATTGATAGACAAGATTAAAGATATTTTTCATTACAGTGAATGACACCTTGAATTAAATGGTTTGATAGGTAATAATCTAGTCAATAATAAACATTTTTCATGATTTGTAGTAAATTATTTAGCTAAAAAATAGCAATTAGTGATTAGTTTGTTTTGAAGAAATGTTTGGTACTATTACAACTAGCTGTTGAATTGGCTTAATGGAACTAAAATGATCCAATTATAAAATAAAATATTTGACTTGTCTTCCAAGTTTTGTGTTAAAAGCTGGGTGAACAGCATTGTAAATTTGTATACATATTTAAGTAGTTAAAAATATACCAAAATTAAGATTATTTGTCATAAAAGTATTTTTATAGAGATAAACAACAAATATACACATGTAGGACTTTTATAAAATTAAATTTTGAAATGTAGACAATAGACAATAGACAATATTCTTTATTTGTTGTTTCTTTAAGTAATACAATTGCGTCAATAGTAGATAATAACAAAAACTTAGATTAATATTTCTTGCTTTACAAATATTGATGTGGTATTTATAGAAGATCGAAAAACTCCTTCAATGAATATACAGGTTGTTCCATCAGCCAGTCTCGAAAATGTCTTTTCAGTTCGTTCCCTTTCATGTTCTTGAGATTTGGTGGTAGTGCATTAATGATTTTGCATCCAACGTAAGAAGGTTTTTTCCTGAATTGCGATGTGTGGTGTACAGGGAGAATGTAGTCCGTTGCTCGTCTGGTGTGGTATGAGTGAGCATTTTCATTTCTAGGAAGGTCCATCTGGCTGGTGTAGATGACGACTGCATGTATGTATAGTGCTATGACAGTAAGAAGCTGCAGGGATTTGAAAGCTTCTCTGCAGCTTTCCCTAGGGATGAGGCTATAGAGTGCCCTTACAGCTTTTTTCTGGAGTATCAGGATTTTGTTGAGATTGGTTTCAGATGTTCCTCCCCATAAAATTAAGCCATATCTGAGGTGGGACTCCACTACAGCATAGTATGCTGTCTTTGCCATCTCCAAACCTCCTATCCACTTCATTCGCTTTATCACATAAGTGCCAGATGAAAGTTTTTTGGGTCAGATCGCGTATGTGATCTGTCCAGGAGAGGTCAGCATTAATTGTTAGGCCAAGCAGTTTTGCCTTTTTTTCAACTAAAATATTAGGTATTTTTGGAATCTGCTCTTGTCTTCTGCTATTGTTTTCTGCTGGGTGGTTTTGGATTGATTTTGATCGTTTTGAAGGCAGTATTGGAGTGATTTTTCTGTTGCTGATGAAATATCCAAAATTAGATTTTGTGCTGTGTTATTTGTAAACAAAAGAGTTGTGTCGTCTGCGTACATAATGGTTTCTACAGAATTGTCATTGATAAAACTTGGAAAATCGTTTGTAAAAAGTATGAACAAAAAGGGGCCTAAAACTGAGCCTTCAGGCACTCCTCTACTTACTGTGAGTTGTCTTGACCTATACACGCATTTACTCCCATTTAAATTTTGTTGAATCTCAACTATTTGCTTGCGTCCTTTCAGGTAGCTAGTCACCCAATCTTTCGCCAAGCCTTCAAAACCTAGGGCTGAAATCTTTTTCAAGATAAGATCATGATCTAGACAATCGAAAGCCTTACTGTAGTCTAATAGGACAGCTGATACGTGTTTGTGGTCTTCTAATTTATCTATGACGTATTCAATTAGATTAGTGACAGCTGTGGTGGTGGATCGTCCTTTGAGATAGCCATGTTGGTTCTTTGTTATTAGATTATATCTGTCCAGATGTTGTAACATTCTTGAGAGTGCTACCTTTTCTATTATTTTTGAGAAAGTTGGTATTAGTGAAATGGGACGGTAATTTTCGGGTTTAGTGATGGATCCTTTTTTGTGCTTTGGGTATATTTTTGATATTTTTAAGGGGGATGGAAACTGGCCTGAGGAAAACGATTGATTTATTATGGTAACCAGTGGTGGTACTAGTTGTTTGGCACAGTGTTTTACTAATTTTGAAGGAATTTCATCAATTCCACATGATAATTTAGTTTTCAGGGAAGCTATCACTCCCAAGACTTCTTTAACAGTTGTTGGTGTTAAAATTAGTGATTGACAATTTCTTTGTGGAAGCAAAATCGGATGAGTTATGGCTGTGTATTTCAGATGTTCTCTATTTTTGCCTAATGTGGAATCTGCTATTTGGGAAAAGTATTGGTTGAAATGTTCGGCTATTTCGGCGGGGTTGTCTATTATGTTTCCTTCTATCTCCATCTTCAGTGTTGAATTTTCTTTCTGTTGCTTATTTTGCTTTTCTGAGTGTATTTACATGTAGCAATATTACTAATAAAATATGTGTATTATATTTCTTATTTCTATATTTTTTAAAGAGTATAATGTTTCACATAGATATAACATTTGAAGACACTGTTTAAAGTATGTTAAGAAAACACCCAAAAATTGAAAAAATTTACCAGACCAGCTATTATTTCAGTCAATACAAGATCAAACTCAAATGTGTTAACACATAATAAAAGATCCATATTCATAAAAAATAAATCTATATTCATAAAAAAGATATCCACATTCATAAAAAAGAAAGTGAAAGTGAAGTTTTTATATGGAATCAATCTGCAGCATTTACCCTCCGACTGATAATAAGAAACTGCAAGAATGATACACTAGTTTTTGTCTTTGCACAGCATATCTTTCAGATATTTTATTTTAACATGTGGTAAATGCTAAGTAATAAGTGTTATATTTTATAAACCAGAAAAAATTTTAAAATAACAAAAATATGCACTTACTTGAGTACTGTTTTTTTTATTTGTACATAAATTCAAAAAATGTGTATTGTAATTTTTTTGTTTTAAGTTTCACTCCATGTAACATTCACATGACTTGAGGTAGTAAGATACTGTTAATGTACAAAATATGCACAGTTTTGTAGCTGACAAAAGGATTATAACATATATACACTTATTTACAACACAAACAAGTTTTTTGATAAAAATGTGAAGAATGTACTACTTTTATGGCAGTGCACATCCAAATTGGTGCTTGATGATTCTTTGGGCAAGAGGAATATCAGGTAATGATGAATTGTTGTTACTGTCATTATCGATTTGTTCACAACCCATCCAATTCCACCGGTTTGTATTCATCCAGACTGCCTGACAACAAATCTGACAATAAAATATTGCCATGCACTTCATTTGCCGATATGTCACTTCATCATCAGAACTAATATTTTCGTCATCCAATAGTTCACGTATATCATATAAACACGAAGGACCACCCATTTCACAACATAAAAATGAATTATAAACAATTAGCCTATATAATAACCTAACAACACTAGCAACAATGATCGTCAAGGCCGTGCAACACGTTACCATCTGCAAAGTCCGTCAGCTGTAAGCCGTACAGCATTTGGATCGATATCAGCTGACAACGAGTAATATTACACATATAAACTATATGAAATGGATTGGTATTTATGAGTAGAGGATTCAAGTGGTGCGAGTTATGCCTTTATAACTTCAAAGGTTTTTGCATAATAATAGCGGAAAGTTGACCGATGGCTGTGCTGTTTTTATCAGTTCACAAGCGGTATTGATAAGCATCTGTGCCGTCGGTCATCAGTTGGAGGATTAAAGGCAATCTTGCATAATGTTTCAGGAATCAAGAAAAGTACTTATTCTTGGTACGAATATCATGACCATGAGACAGTTTTTTATATTAATGCTAGTGATGAAACCAAATTTGAGTGCTATTTTAAAATTGAGAGCAAGTATGATGTAGTAAAAATAAATAAATAAAAACTGTTTTAAACCACACTGGCAGCGTTCCTTAGTTTTTGTAGTAATAGCTCCTTGAGTAGCAGATCTTAATTTTTTTTATACTTGAAGTTGAAGACACCTGAAATTATGTCCCCTTGCTGACAATATTGAAAACATTTATTTAATGTTTTAATTACAAAGTTATACCACCAAATTTATAGGATTTTATTAGTCGCTGTCATTAAGAAGATGAATATGATGTACCAATTGTATTGAATTGTAATTCTGGGGTAACTGCATTACCGGTGGAAGGAGTAGGCCCAGAAGAATGATAAGGACTGGACAGTACAAAAGAGGCTTCTATCAGCGAGGCGTGCATCGCAGATGGGAGTGTTTGATAACGAAATTGAGAGGTGGGGTGAGGTAGACGTGCCGTACCTCCCGTCTCAGTTGATCGGAAGTAGTAGTAACGAGTAAAGTCTTTAAAAGTGCTTAGAGTTATTCTTGCTAATCGTCATCGAACCTGCGGGTAAGTGAACTTTTTAACTGGAGTCCAGTCAATATTCATTCTTAGTTATTTTGAATAATTTTGGGGAAAGAAATATTGTAAAAATTAAATTTAATGGGAATTTAGGAACTTGTCCTTTTGATCTGTGCAATATAAAACTTGTTGGTGCAGTGAGCACCTGTATATAAAATTTTATGTAAAAATACTAAAAGAGTTTTGTGGTTGTTACAGATGCTTTCAGCAATTTTAATTCTCTAACACTGAAAAGAAGTAGTAATGTTTAAAGTAAAGTAAAGAAAATTAGTAACAAAATAAAATCGAATTTTGACGATAAATTAAAGTGAAGAATTGCCAGATCAGATTAGAGTGTGAAAGTTTTGAATTTTGAAAATTGAATAAAAGACAAGCTGTAAGAACTTTGTAAATTTTTTGAGTGACGAATATATAACAAGTTTGAACTTAAAAGTCATCAAGAAGTTGTTATTTTTATTTTTAATCCAGTAATTATTTTCAAGAAGAAGTTTTATTTTAGTTTGAACTTTATTTATTTCAGAAGATTTTCGTTTCCCTTTTTGAACCTTCACAAAAATTTAAATTTCAAAGCTAACCCCTCATGTTCCAGTAAAACGGTACAATGCAAAGAAAACTTCATAATTTGAAAGAATTAAAGGTATTTTATTTGAAAAATGTATGCTCAAACGGGGAAAATAAAGTATTGGTGTGGTCTTAAAGTGGATGAACAAAGTTAATGACTTCAAAACTCTGAAGAAGTAATATTAAATTTTAAGATAATATTAAGATTTAAATTATCTCTGCAAACAACTTACTCCTCAAAATTTGAAAGAGTTGAGAAAAACTAACATGATATGGACCTACAATAAATGCATGAATCAACAATAGACAAACTATGCCAGGTATCATATTCATGTCTTGTAAAATGTAAACATAATTTTGAAAAGTATAATTCTCTATATTATATTCTTAAATATGATTCAAGAAACTAAGATATATTGGATATAGTTAATGTTAGGTTAGAGAAAAACTAAAAAATTGTATTGTTACTTGGTTAATATATAAAGTATTTTATTCGTTTGTGAGTACTACTTGTCTTGCATCCCTAGTAATTTAAAACTTTAGCCCACTGTTACATGTTTATATTACATATATATTATTGTTTTATATTATTTATTTCCTGTATATATATATATATATATATATATATATATATAAATTATTGTTACAAGGTGTAGTTTATTTATTGAGTTTTGTTGTGTGTATTATCAATAAGAGGCTATGGACAGAATTTTATTTTCTTTACTATTTTTAAGATATGACACAATGTAATAGATATTGTATGTGTATGTCCTTGCATGTGTGTGTCTGTGTGTGTATTTTTAAGGATTTGACAATCTCAATTGCATTTATAAAACAATTCTAAACAACAATAAAGAATCCAGAATCTTTATTCTTGAATCAGTCTTACCCAGAAAAATCTTACCTAGTTGTTACTTTTTATCATCCACATGTGATTTGTGATCATTCTGACTTGATTCCAAAAAGCAAGTGACATTAAAATTCCACAATGCTGAAAGAATACACTTTAAACACACATGTTAGGTAACTCTTGCATGAAACTCTTTGCTTATATTACATAACTTAAGAGGTAAATAACGATAAACTTACCAAAGTCATACATGGTTGACATGGTTGCCAGCACTTCTTGTCCAAGCACTGGTGACCACAAGTTAAGGTTCGCTCACACTTCCGCTTACACTGGACTGTGAGCACGTCAGTACTGCAAAGCACCTTGGCAGGATGGCCACAAGGCAATTGTTTCTCTGTTTTGACTGGACATGGCAAGCACTCCTCCATGCATGCCATTTTGCACTTGTGATCCGCAGAACAGTCTTTGTTGAGACGAGCACATGGCTTTATACATGGATACTGGAACAATTAATACAATTATACCAAAAAAGATTTAGTCCTCCTTTACATCCCAATTTATATAATATATTTTGTTTCTCATTTATATTCATAAACTGGATACTTCTGAAAATGTATTTTGCCTCAATTTAGTTCTTCTGATACCGTCTGTATATGTTAAACATTTTCCTTCCAATAATGAATGCTATTAATTATTCTTTTAACAAAATATGTGATTCACACAATTTACCTGTTTAGAGTTTTGGAAAATTATTAAAATACAATATTTTTATAAAGAACATTCTAATTTCAACAAACAACACATGTGATTAATTTATTTGGTAGTCACAAGATACAATTAATATTGTATGTGTATGTGCTTGCATGTGTGTGTTTTTTTAAGGATTTGACAATCTCAATTGCATTTATAAAAAAATTTTTAAACAACAATAAAGTATCCAGAATCTTTATTCTTGAATCAGTCTTACCCAGAAAAATCTTATCCTTCATTTTTTAATGTTGTGAATTACCATATCACCATAATGACTTACAACGGTGTTTTTTCTATCACCGCTTCACAAATAAATACATTCTTTATTTTATTTTGATGAGCCCACAAATTTAAAAATATATTTCAAGATCTGTTTAAGATATATTCATAATTTGTCAGTTCATAGAGACAGACTGTCCCTAAACTTGCCAACCACAGACCTGAATCAACTGAGATCTAGCAAAGATTGTTGAACATCAATTAAATAAAAACTAAGTGCCATATCAAAGTAAAACAATCTCAAAACATGAAATTTGAGATGAGCGAAGCCTCTCCGACCAATTGGTTGGACCACATACCAACTACTTTTCTATGCTTGTATACTCATTATTAGCATCTGCATAGGAGACTCAAAAAGGACCAAAAGGTTGTTTTTTCTTTAAGTTTAAGGGGAATCATTTAGCTACCGAGTTATGAAGATATCAAGGAGTGACCAGCTGAAAGTCCTGGTGGTTTGTTTAAAGTATTTAAATAACTTATTATATTTGTTTACGTTTGCGAACAGTCATTTTATAGGCTGATGCTCTCTTAAGTCACAATTTAGTAATATATTGGGCTTAAATGAAATGGTATGAACAATGCAATGTCATTCTATCAGTTTATAGGATTTTTTTTTAATAAAAATTAAACAAACACTACCTAAAAAATATTAATTTATTGTGTTTTGATGCACATTTTATGGTCTTTTTAGGTTAAATCTTAGCTCGGTTTGGCACACAACTTCAGTGTTGAAGCATTTCAACAAGAAGCAAACTGAACAGCAGACGCAATCAGAAGTATAATGAGTTACAAATAGATCCGTACTACTTCAAGATCTACCCAATTTGTGCACTTGATAATTCACCTTATTTGCCAAATATCGTACCTTGGAACTTTTTTTATTCCCCAAATGCAAAAACCCTTGTGGGACTAGAACTAGATAATATATAAATAATTATAATAACAATAATTTCGTCAACTTTCACTTCGAGAAGTGGATAAAACAACGTGGCACAGATCAGTCAGACGAGTCCCAACATGTACTGTCTGTCAGGTTACATGTGAACAATTAGTAGGGTTATACATCATTAGTTAGGGCTATTGGATTGATTGACATATTTATTATACACCTCATAAATATAACAAATACAAATATTATTAACTTACTGTTTCAATAGATTCAATAAGATTTATTTATGCCGTTAAACAAACATTTATTGCAATAGGAACAAATCAACACACAGGTAAAACAATTACCTCAGATAATGGAGTTAGTTATGAAGTGAATTAGATTACAAAATCAAGAGTTCATAAATTCTTCTACAGAGTACAATCTTTTAAACATTTACAAACAATTTCAAAATTAACAAGGTTTAAGTTTTTAAAATAGTTCAGCAACTTATTAAATAGTTTTAACTGTTGGTAAGTGTGTTTTTTTTTAAGGTACATGTCAATCTCACATAAGTCATGACTAGATTTGACTTTGATCTGGAGTTATTACTATGTATTTTAGATTGCTGTTCAAATTCAGTAATATTACATCTTACTTGAACTAAATTACTAAAAATATACATTGAAGTTTGAGTTAAAATTCTGTGCTTCTTAAAACTTTTGTGATGTGTCTGACGAAGATAGCCTTGCTATGGAAAGGCCTCACAAAAATAAAAGTATTAAATATTGGTTTTTTGTGTTTAAATGTAATAAGTTCTTAAAACTAAGTTTACAGGATATTCTTGCAGCCAAGTTATCAATTAACCTCAGTGCCTTTTTTGCCATAAAAACACTTAACGGCTAAGGGTTGCATTCCCTTACAATCTAACCCCCCATACATACATAATCAGAGCATGGAATAGTCCATAATAAACAGTGACCTAAAGTTCAATACTAACAAGTATTAAGCTAACTTAATAAATAAATGAAACTGGACAGCCTTTTAATTACATGTGATATATGGAATTCTCAGTTAAGTTTATTACCTATATACATTCCAAGAAGCTTTACATTTCTTACCTCATTTACAAGATTATTACTTAATTGAAAAATAAATTAACTCTTTTTAATTCATAGATGACTACTTCATTACAGGCAAACCAATGTTTAGACTCATTAAAATACATTTTAACCCTTCGCACACCACTAATAAATCCTTTAACTTTCTTATAGTAGTAAATCTTTCTTGTAGTAAACCTCTACATTCAAGAAGTTATCCTGCATGCTGTCAACTCAGGACAAACCAGAAACAGAGACTTCCACCACCATCACACTCGTAATGCTTTAAACTTTACTCTTCCAGCCAACCACCTGAGTCTCTCTGAAAAGAAGCCGTCATACAAAGGAGCTCTTACTTCAATAAACTTCCAGAACCTCTAAGAAAAGAACCACCAAAACGTCTTAAAAATGCACTGACCAACTGGCTACAAGAAAGACCATTTTATTCAGAAAATGAATTCTTAAATAATTTAATTTAAATAGAAATATGATATGTACTATATGACGCAATGTACTATTCTCAACTGAATATGTCAATATAGAATTTGCCTATTGTCTATAACACAGACAAGTAAAAAATTTGTTCTTTAAGTTTAAAGCTAACTTTTATTATAACTAAGTTATAAAAGGTAAAAGACAAAAATGTATAAAACAGGACCTTTTAATTAAAATTAGCGTATTTATTGATAAAAATACTAATTACATATTTTAAACTAATTACAAAACTACCACACAATGAAAAATACTAACGAATTACGTTGTAGATACACACTCGTAACAACCGAGAAATCAGTAATACATGCCACGGATATGTTTCTGTGTAGATCTGTAGGAGGCACAGAACTGACGAGCAGGTGGTCAGAGTTAGGCAAAGTGTGCTCCCCTCCCCCTCCTGCAGAGTGAAGGTCGTTTATAAATTCTACCTTGGCAACCATGATAAGCACGCACGGGGCATTTGGAAGACCTTTTTTAACTAAATCTATAATATCGGATATAACTGTATTTTTGGCATAGTACGTTAGAACATAGTAAAGTAGTGTCATCTACGTATAAAACTGAGAAAGTAGAGATATAATAAAAGTCATTAATAAACACTAGGAACAGGATAGGAAGGCCCAATAACCAATTCTTATGGGTATCTGCTATCGTATCTAAGGAAATCTAAGGAAAAATTGTTTATAACAATCTTCTGTTCTCTGCTACACACAGATATAATTTTACTAACCTAAGATCATTGCTTTTAACACAATAGAACTTTAGCTTTTCACACAAAATTGTATATAAAATGCATAAAAATGCCTTACAGAGTTCAATTCGGTAGGCTCCGACCATTAATTTGCCTTCAAAACAAAAATTTTTGTACCAATGCACACAACCGGTTATAAAAATGGTTTTCTTGTTCATAACATTTCTCCGTGATTGCACGAAATTGTGTTTATTGTATTTCACTAATATAAAGTCGCTGTTGACATCTTCATTATCAACAACCACTAAATAGGATATATTAGGAGAAGAAACGACTGTTGAGAATTGCAGTGCAAAACAGTCGACATTTGAAGTTTGTCATGGAACCTTGACAAACTCCAAATGTCTCCTTTACTAGGCTATTGGACACAACTGCCTTCTTGATCTTGTACATCCCGGACAGTATATTTTTATTTCCTGCTGAGGTATTCGGTGACAATACTGAATTGTTACTGGCTTCACGGTAGATCAGAATCAGAAATGACTGCTGAAGACAATCATCTTTGTCATTACTAACATTACTTACTTGGACACTGTTTTTGTCTATTTGACTGATATCTTTACCCAAAAACGGTCGAGTCTGTGTTTGGCAAAGAGAAATTCAAAACACTAGGAAACACTCTTATTATTACAAGTAAATATGTCACCAATGGCCTTTGTACGATTATTCACAATCAAGGTTAGGTTTGCATTATTGGCTTACAAAATATACAACTGATTTCTAAGTTAAAATTGGTTTTGAGTTTGCTCAGAAATTTAAACTGTCAAATTTTTATAAATTCAAAACATTTACAAGCATTGCCATTTTCAGTTTTATCAGCAGTGTCAGCAGCAGGTTCCATACTCACACTATGATGACCTTGATCCAACCACTGCACACTATTGTCACATGTAAAATTAGATTTTTCACCTTTCAAATATAAATAATCACTTGTTGATTTTCCTGCTCACTCAAAATGGAACCATTTTTACAGAATCCCTCTCACGTAATACCATCAGAATTGTTATTAACCTTTCTAGGACTCCACAGTTTGTAATTCTTGTTTGTAAGCGCCATCTTGGTAGCTGTGCTTGTCTGTGTATGTAGCTCTTGGTACACTATAAGCGGAATATCTGGTATAAACTGAGCCTCTCTAATCATCATATAACAGTTGTCTAGTGCCCCAGTAGTTAACTGATCATGTGTCCACATAATGATAGCAAAAAGAATTGAACTCATTAATTTAACAATTAATTATTGGTTATAATTACAGAATACTGGATAATTTGGGCATTTTAACTATACATTACAATGTAGGATTATGTAAATAAAAAATATCAATAAATAAAATGTAGGAATTCCCTGACTCAATTATTAACTCCACAAGTAAAACTTTTTAACCCTCCAACTGTCTATCATATTTTCCACAGTGTCGCCTATATTTGGTGGTTTTGCAGGGGCATTTATAAAAATTCATACAAAATTCAATAACTATGGTAAATATGTTGTTAAATATATCATTTTGTTTGGAAAGATCTGTAAAACAATTTAAATACATTTTAAAATCAAAAAATGTTTCTTTTTTAAGTCAAAACTTTTTTTTGTTTTTTTTTCATTTAATTTTTTTACTTTCAGTGTATATAACATAATTTAAATGATATCTTTCTAAAAAAATGAGATTGCTATAAAATCTGTAATTTCATTGTGAATACAAAAATATATAACTTTATAATGATATACTAAAAAAAGGAATTACTATGCTCTTATTATGCAAGCGGTTACCTAGCAACGACAAAATAAGAATTTGCATGCTCACACAATTATTTATTTTACTTACATTTTGTTAGTACATAGTAGCCTGTGTTGGTTGAAATTACACTTTTTACTGTTCAAAAACTTACTGTACACTAAAAAAACATAAAATTTATATAATTTTTCACTATTTACACTATGTACAACTCAAAAGAACCATGAAGTCTCACGAAGTAATCCAGTGTCGTTATCTTCGTTTTCCGTTTCGGTCAATTCACTAAGATTTTGGTCCGCAAGAATTTCCCTAATGTCACTTGACCGACAAGGCTCACCCATTGTTACTCTAACACAGTAAAACAACAATACTAGCGCAATAAAACATAACAAATATCGCCACGAGAAACAACAACACCGCTCGTTCACAATCTCGCGAACACTCGATGTATTTCAACTGCGAGAAATCATCACGTCAATTGGTTGTATCGATACTGTCTGGAAACAGACAATAAGGACAAAGGTACCTATACAAAACAATTGTCTATTTCATTAGCTTTGTAATAATATATCATTTATGTGTCTTTGAACGACATTTGGATTTATAAAAGCAATAAAGCCAGTACATGTCGGTCGGCGAAAATATCACCGGTGACACTACAGAAACGACCGAGTCGGTGCAAAAATCGCCGACCGACAGTTGGAGGGTTAATCCTTACAAAGAGCTTAATTTTTTAAATTAATATCCTCCAATACTATAGAGTGGTTCCATTAAAGAATATTAAAACTCAATAATTCAATAACATTATATTTTGCAGTGAAGCTATTAGTAAAAAGTGTTTTAGACACATTGAATTTTTTAAATACACGAATGGAAATTTTAGCTTCTGTAATTATTACCCGATATCAATGTTATATATTTTGCATAATTCACCAGGCAACAAAGATTCTAATGTTTTATTGTTATTAATACTTTCAAAACTATATACCGTGTGTTTCAAATTTTATGCGCAATTAAGGGATCTTGGAAACCATAAGAGATAAAGTAAAGATTAAATGAACAAAGTTAACAATAACAAGACCAACAAACCAAATTGGTTAATTATTAATTCACTCGCTGCACTCAAAAAATTGTTTTTAGTCAAACTTTTTAAACTGTCACAGTTCTCTTAAGTTATTAGTACCTATATTGTAACGTTTTTCCATGAAATTTCTTCTTGATTAAAAATATTATAAAGAAAATTATTTTTGAGACCATCAAGCACAGAGTGAAGGGTTTGAGTAAAGTTTTTGTAGCGCAACAACCCATTCTTTACTTAATTAAAACGAAGTAGATTTTTTACTGATTTCAAAAATACAATATACGTTATGATTTACTTGTGGTTTTCGTCAAATAAATAATAAAAACCTGTTTTTTGTAAGGTAGTTTGGAGAGAAATTTTATTCTATTAGTTGGATGGTTGGTAAACCTGACTGGTCATCTAATATTGCACTGAACTTATTGTTGGGATTAGTTGTTACAAAATACGCCTCATTTTTTAATAAAAAGGATTTGTTTTATTCCAATAACTGCAGGGTTGGTAAAGTTTTACGATCAGATGTTTAACAATGTATAAATATGTACGAATATCAGGTGATCAGTCAGGTTTACCAACCATCCCAAACAGATTTCATGTAAACCTTCGTAACAGTAATGGCTCTCTACATATTTGAAACAATCATACATGTTGACAGACTAAACCTCCAGACCAAAAGTGACATCCACACCTACCACACCCGTAATGCTTCCAGATACATATTGCCTCAACACCGCACTGCTTTTTTTGGTAAAAAACCATCATACATTGGTAGAAAACTCAAAAATATGCTCCCAGAAAACATCAGAAACCTATCAGGAAATCGACTCAAGAAAGGACTTGACTACCTAGTGAAAAGACCAATATACATCCTTGAAGAGTTCCTGACAACGCCAAGCTGAGAAAGAACTGCACTAATATTGAATAACGTAAAATATGTGACTATTTTTACTTGTATGACATTTTGAATTTTGTATGACACTATTACTGTACTTCATGTTCATGTAATAAAGGAGAAAAAAAATGAAATCCAAAAAATACGATTATCGGTTAATAGTAAGGGTATATGTTATGAGTAATGGTATAAGTTTTTGAAATGATACATGAATTGAAAATGAGTTCTTATTGGTAATAGTTTTAACTTTGTCCCCATGTTGAAAATGGATGTGCTGATGGCAGTTGATTAAGACTAGAAAGTGATGACAGCATACTAACATCCAAATGGTCCGGATCATCGTCTACGTGGCAGGTCCTGTCACAACTGTGGCCACACTCCAGTCTGATATCACATGCCTTATTACATGTGGGGTTTTCACTGGTGTAACAAGGGACAGTGACTTGGTGTCCACACAAAGCTACCATGACCGTCACAAGCTCCTCACACTTGAAGTTTCTACAAACAACATAGAATTTTCATACCAAAACACTGTCAACCATTAACTATTTACTAAAATACTCAACAAACCATGCAATCACAAAAAGATATCATTTACAGCTTATATCCAATACATTTGCATAAATTCTACTTTCTTGGCTAAACAATCGATTCCATTCATATTCAAAATACATTTGCTGAAAAGCATATCCCTACAGAATAACTCTACAAATCCTTGACTTTTAGTGATATCATTTCTATGGTTCATCACTTTCAGTTTTTTACAAGAGTTACTGCATTTTTTGTATGTTAAGGTATTGTATGTATTCTAATTCAGGAAAATACGTTCACCATATTGTTTCAATGCTGGATTACAGAAGTCTGTTTCACTACCTGCCCTGTTCCAATGTATTCATGACAAAAATTTAAAAAAAATAGTAATGCTTAAAATTTTTAAAGCAATGTTAATAGAATAGAGTGCTGTACTGTTCTGTATTTCACCTGATATCCATATAACATGGAACGTTGGCAAAGTGATTACAGATGAGGACTCGTCTCATGGGGACAACACAATCTCCGCAATCCTGATGGCACTTCTTGGGGCACTGGTGTCCATCTTGGCAGAGAATCCTAACAAAATATAATTACTTACATTCACAAAGACATACCTTAAAGTATATTCTTAGCATTCTTTATTGGAGTTAACATTCTCTTAGTTAAAGTTGAATTGTCCAAGGAGTCTATGTTGAGTAGAGTCACAAAAATTAAATCACTTCAAGTTTAGAAAAAGAGATGATTTTCATTGGTTATATATCAATTTTTTTGTTATAAACCAGAGAGAAATGGAAAATAATAAAGAATATGCAATTACATCTGTGTTGTTTCTTTTATTTGTACATTAATTGAAAAATGTGTATAATCAATCTTTTGTTTTCTAAGTTTCACTCCATGTAACGGTCACATGACGAGATAGTAAGATACTGTATATGTAAAAAATATACACAGTTTTGTAGTGAACAAAAATATTATAACATATAAATACTTATTTACAACACAAAAAAGTTTATTAATAAACATGTGAAGTATGTACTACTTTTTTGGCAGTATATGTATTGATGTTTGAGGAATTATTTGGGCAAGAGGAATATCAGATGATGAACTGTTGCCACTGTCACTATCGATTTGTTCACAACCCAACTCACACTCCAACGGTTCATATTCATTCAGACTACTTGATAACAAATCTGACCAAGAAATATCATCATGGACTTCATTTGCCATTATGTTACTTTTATCATCATATTTTGATAAAAGTAACTAATATTCTTATCATCATTACACGTACATCATTATAACAACAAGGATCATCCATTTCACAACATAACAATCAATCATAAACAACTAGCCTACATATTAACTTAGCAACAAAGAACGTCAAGGCCATGCAACTCGTCACCAGTTTCATAGTCCGTTAGTTGTATGCCGTACAGCATTTGAATCGATATCAGCTAAAAACGTGTAATATTACAAATATAAACTATAATAAATGAATTTGTACTGATGAGTAGATGATTTGAGTGGTATATTAACTTAAACAGTTTCCGTGTAACCGTGTAATAATAGCACTGCAGTGCCGTCTTTACCAGTTCACTTGCAGTATTGATAAACGTCTGTGCCGTCAGTCATTAGTCAGAGGGTTAAAAAAGACAAATACAATAAACAGCTTTAACCCTTTTGAGTGTCATAGCTATTTTGCTACGTTACCCTCATCAAACAACTGGCCTAATCTTTGTACATTTACAAGCTTTACAGAAAATATTTGTTGTTTCACTTTTCAGATTTTCATTTTTATTTGGCAATAAAATTAAGAATAATACATACAATTTTTGGTAAAAATAAAATACAATGTATTTTTAATATGTGTTACTACAAAAACTTTGTATAACTTTTTAATAAACAAAAAATTTTATTCAAAATTGTACAAGTGTATAATTTTTTTAGCTATCTTTCGCTACACCATTTGAAAGGCCATGAAATTATAAAAAAATGCATGCTATATTTTTCAAATAAAAGCAAACATGAAAAATAATTGATAATAAATGCTACCTCTTTATCACCATTATTATATAATGACCAGCCTACTACTGAGAAATGTTGTGCTAATTCTCTTGTCTAAAAAATGTAAGAGCTTTTCATCGCCTGCAAAATTTTCTTCACTCATTGTTATAAATAAAAGACACAGCACAAAATAAAACTTCTTACACAGTCACCATACTAATGTCAATAATACATCGTCAAAATCTTATGCACTTGGCAGCAATACTGGAAACAATAAAACAAACAAAAGTTCATTGCTATGGAAACATCCAAATATCAATATTGAACTTCGCTTATATACAATTTCATTGTGCCAATCAATGTGGGGAATTTACAAGGTTTTTACCGTGTCTGATATGTTGATGTCATGGCACTTGTAGGGTTAAATTAAGAAAAATAAAGTTTCAGTATAGTAATAGCTGAACGATATGACATTACCTCATATAGTATCAATCTTAAAAAAAACTTTTAAAAATACTACTTTTCTTACGAAATTTATTCAAATATTTCCCAGTTTAAAAATGAACTCTTAGTGCTCAGATAAAGTATCTCAAATAACTTCCGAGAGGCCAATTGTCATATAGTACTAACTGCAGTCATGTACCTGTCAGCTTGGAATTGCCAACATTTTCCTCACAGCAGCTGGAATGGTAAGCTATACTATACTTGCCACTTAAAACAGTTGGCACACTGTAATTCTTATGACACTTTGATTATACTTTCACATAAAATGTAACTATTAAAATTATTCCATACTGGATTTTCGTTCAAAATTTTACTTTTGTCTTCATTCAAGGTAGAAGTATAGTACTAACTATATTATTTGTTTAAAAGTCCACTTAAATATTTATCAATTGACAACATTTTATAATTTTGTCACACAAAATAAAAACTTAGTTATAAATTAATTTCCATCCAGTTCCGATCTTGAATGTGGAAATTATTTCTTTATTTTGCATTTGAAAAAATGTCTGTTGTAAATCAGTTTGGAAAACCACCATTGTGTAGTCTAGATAAATCTCCAGGCTTTATGAAGAGTATTTAGAGAATTGATTGGCAATTTTATGGATAAGAAAGGTAGCTATGTAGTAAACTAATAAATCAATTACTCTAACGACTGTAAAACCTTTAGAGCAGTTAAAACGATGAGTTGAAAGAACATACCATATTTCATTAAAATCATATAATCCCTTTCGTATTTTAAATTGTGATATTCAATGTAATAACCTTATAAACATTTTTGGATAAAACAAATTTTATATGAAATATGAAGTTTATTTTAAGATATTCACAAATTATTTCTTGAGTTTCAATTCTATCAAAATTAGACTATCCATAAGATAAAGTCTCTAGCAGTAACCAAGAATGTACAACGATCATGTACACACACACACACACACACACACACACACACACACACACACACACACACACGTTTACACGTACACAAGCATACAACCACTCACTCATGTACATGCATACATGAGACACATGCAGAGATTTAATTTAACTCCGTTTATTACAATTGGAAATTGTTAAAGTGTAATTTATATGATCTTTATGGGAGGGAGAAAGTGAAAAATGACTGTGGTGAATAATTAATTAATACAAACTATCATATGTCTATATCACATCTGTTTTGTCAAAATTTATTTTATTATTCTTTATTGTTCAACTGTATTAATTTTAGATGGATTATTTTGAGATGATAAAAACCCTGTTACTTTATTAACTGGGGTTTTATTTTTTATTACAACGACAATTGTATAATTCTGGGTCAACTTCACCAGAAGTTACCTCGGAACACAATAATGTGCATGACTTATCACAAGTATTTTTTTCTAACCAACTTATTGTGTGAGCAAACATAAAGTACTCACTTGGGACAGGGCGCCTTACACTTGTAACGATTGTGGTAGTCCTGGGCCACGTGACACATGGACTTACACAGATGACCACAGGACAATTGCTGGCCACAAATCCTACTGCAGCCCCCCTCTGCCACTTTGCTGAAGTCCTGAGCACAGGTTACTCTCGTCACCTGATCCCGGTGTACCTCACAGCGTAGATCGAATCCTGGCCCTGCCATAAACACTCACATCATACTTCAACCCTTCAGTTAGTTTTACATGATAGTCTAGTAGGCAGATTTACCTTGCTGAAGTTACTCTCATCACCTGATCCCGGTGTACCTCACAGCGTAGATCGAATCCTGGCCCTGCCATAAACACTCACATCATACTTCAACCCTTCAGTTAGTTTTACATGATAGTCTAGTAGGCAGATTTACCTTGCTGAAGTTACTCTCATCACCTGATCCCGGTGTACCTCACAGCGTAGATCGAATCCTGGCCCTGCCATAAACACTCACATCATACTTCAACCCTTCAGTTAGTTTTACATGATAGTCTCAGTAGACAGATTTACCTTGCTGAAGTTACTCTCATCACCTGATCCCGGTGTACCTCACAGCGTAGATCGAATCCTGGCCCTGCCATAAACACTCACATCATACTTCAACCCTTCAGTTAGTTTTACATGATAGTCTAGTAGGCAGATTTACCTTGCTGAAGTTACTCTCATCACCTGATCCCGGTGTACCTCACAGCGTAGATCGAATCCTGGCCCTGCCATAAACACTCACATCATACTTCAACCCTTCAGTTAGTTTTACATGATAGTCTAGTAGGCAGATTTACCTTGCTGAAGTTACTCTCATCACCTGATCCCGGTGTACCTCACAGTGTAGATCGAATCCTGGCCCTGCCATAAACACTCACATCATACTTCAACCCTTCAGTTAGTTTTACATGATAGTCTCAGTAGGCAGATTTACCTTGCTGAAGTTACTCTCATCACCTGATCCCGGTGTACCTCACAGTGTAGATCGAATCCTGGCCCTGCCATAAACACTCACATCATACTTCAACCCTTCAGTTAGCTTTACATGATAGTCTCAGTAGGCAGATTTACCTTGCTGAAGTTACTCTCATCACCTGATCCCGGTGTACCTCACAGTGTAGATCGAATCCTGGCCCTGCCATAAACACTCACATCATACTTCAACCCTTCAGTTAGTTTTACATGATAGTCTCAGTAGACAGATTTACCTTGCTGAAGTTACTCTCATCACCTGATCCCGGTGTACCTCACAGTGTAGATCGAATCCTGGCCCTGCCATAAACACTCACATCATACTTCAACCCTTCAGTTAGTTTTACATGATAGTCTCAGTAGGCAGATTTACCTTGCTGAAGTGGATTCTAGTGAAAATCTTAGTGTAGACAGTATACCTTTGCGATCTATCGGAACTAGTCTGAACTATTTCAAGCAGTTCAATAAGATAAAGAAAATAATTTTTCTTTTTTTATTATTACAGTTTGTTTCAATTATCTAGCTACTTTTTTGACCAAACATATGATTTACAACAGCTGATTATTTCAACGTTATAAAACGTAATGTTTTGCTGTTGTTTAGAATAGTTCAGGTTTAATTGTTTGTCATTACACAGTTTAAAACATCACTGCTTTAGTAAATAGAGGTTATAGTATGAGTTTAGTTATTTTTGTAATGAACAATAAGTGCAATATAATGTGCCACAAGTGTTATAAATGGGGGCTTTGTAGATCTAGCCTAAGTATGACTTTTTTCTTTCACATAATGTAAACGGTTATAAAACAACAATTTCATACTAAGTATACCTATTTTAAAATTGTATTATACTATATACCTATTATAATAAGGTCATCGTAGACAATCATTTTTTTATTATACAAGTAGTAATAACTAACATTGAAAATGTAGCAAAGAACAATGACAGAGTAGCTTCTTTGCAATGTCAGTGACAGGACACTGACTATTGAAGGGTACTTTCAAATGCCCTATTCTATTTAAAGCATAAAATGGCATATTTTTGTGCAATACTGATACAAGTAAATTGATAGGTTCACATTTTAAGACAAAGATTAGCGATCAGTATTATATTTATTTTATAAATACATACAAAGACTTCTTCTTTTTATAAAAGAGATTCTTTTTTTACATAAAGATTGTATTTACATAAAGTCGATTTCTATAATACTAGGCCTAATAAAACTAGTTATTTTGCAAAAAAATATTTTGGTCCTTTGATACTTGCAAATGCCATTTTCTTGTTTCTTAACAATTTTAATACAACTTGGGTTTTAATACAACATTTAAACATTTGTACATGAAGAACTCATCTTTCTTCACAAGCAAAATGGTTTACAGCCTTCAAAGAAAGAGTGGAGATTATTTTTATCTTTGGATACGTTGTGCGAATAGAACTGCTTACGCATTCAACACGCTACATCCTGGAAGGAATGTGTCACCTTGGTACGTCATAGATTTAGTTACAAAATTTACTGAAAGTGGTTCACTTAATAACAAGAAAAAGTCTGGTAATAGAGTTGTTGACGAATTATCTCAAATTGAAGTGATTCATAGTGTTGAAAATCCTAATACATCCATTTGTAAACTTGCTGTTGAAACTGGATTATGTTGGTTCTGTTCATAAAGCATTGAAAATTAACAAATTCCATCCTTACAAAGTCAAAGTTTGACATGAACTTAATGAAGATGATTATGACCGTCGGATTGATTTCTGTGAACAAATGAGTGTAATCATTATTGGCAATGAAAATTTTGTGAAAAACATATACTTTAGTGATATTAATGTATTTTATATTAATGGTTTTGTTAATAAACACAATTACCGATTTTGGTCAGACCAAAACCCACATACATTCATTGAAGGATCAACCCAATGGCCTGAAAAAATTAATGTTTGTGGAGGAATACTTGGCGACACTATTGTTGGACCTCTATTTACTGAAGGAAACTTAAATGGAGAATCGTACTTAGATTTGCTTGAAAACACTATTGACTCTCTTATTGTGGAAACAATTTAAAACCAGGTAAATGAAGTAGGCCAGTTCAATTTAGATGAGGATATATTTTATTTTCAACAAGATGGAGCTCCTCCACATTTTACTCTTCCTGTGCGACAATGGCTAGATACACACTACCCGGATCAATGGATCGGTAGAAGAGGATCAACTGAGTGGCCGGCAAGGTCTCCAGACTTAACACTCTTAGACTTTTTTATGGGATCACTACAAATCAGTAGTTTTTATAACACACCCCACTGGTGTACAAGATTTGAAAAACAGGATCACTGCTGAGTGCAGACACTTAACCAGAGAAACTTAGGCAAGAATTTGAAAATAGGTTACTTTAACTTTTTTGTTTGAACAACAATGGCTACCAATTTAACATTTGATTTGAAGTTTACAAAGGATTTACAACAGTATTCAGTGAGTAATTCTGTTGTTATTAGCTGTGTAAGAAATTACATTATTGGCTGCTGATACCAAACGGCTTGGCCAATTTCGATTTTTTTTACCAAAATACAGCATTTTTATGAGCTTTAATTTGAGGTGTCACAAGGTAATAGTTGCCATTACAAAATTTTGGCTTTGGGTACAGGGGGCATGGGGGTGAGTACCCCATTTCAACATTTTTTTGTTCCCCCAAATAGTACTATACACTCCTGTTTACAGAATTTTGATACTTGGGCATAAGTCTTTTAATACAAGTTTGAAGTTTTCAAATGAACACCCTGTATAGTAGTGAAAAGTTAGTACAATTTAAAAAAAATAGTAATAAAAATAACTGTAAGAATTTGGAATTTTTTTTGGAACTGCTTTTTATTTATTTTATTGATAACATCTTAACACTATTGCATGAATACTGGGGACCCATCAACCTGAGTTTGTTGTAATTAGTTAACATTTATTCAAGGAAGATTAATATAAACAGTAAACAAAAATTAACTGAATTTTAAGATCCATCTCAACCAAGCTAGTCCTATTAAAGGAAAATATAAAATAACAGCACCTAGTCTCTATTAAAGGAAAATATAAAATAACAGCACCTAGTCTCTATTAAAGGAAAATATAAAATAACAGCATCTAGTCTCTAGTGTTGTTTGAAAGTGGACTGTGGCTTACCATCTAGTCTAGAAAAAGAAATAAAGCTTTAAGAGGAATAAAAAAGAAAGAGATGATTTGAAATACACACTACTCGCATTTTCAGAGACTTGAATATCTTCTGTTCTGTTCTGTTGTGAATGTTTCTTTAACTTTTTTGTAAGCAAAAGTGCACATAAGCATACATTTTCTTTTTAGGCACTGCTGCTCTATACTGATTGGGATCAACTTAATGTGTGCTGTCGCTGTCAACGTGTTAACATTTCGTATATTTTAAATTGTTAAGACAATGTTGATGGGCTCTTTGCTTAACATAAAACAAAAATTGTTTTTGAAAATAAAGGATTGATCTCTGTTTATTAAGCATGTAGCATTATTAATTTAAATAAGTGTTTAATTTGTTGTATACTATGTAGCTTCTTCTTCTGAGTACACTGGTATGTATACAATATACATTATGTTTTGCCCAATAATTAATTTTACAGGATAACAAATTTAGTCTGTGAGAAGTGTCAAGGTGATGAACCAGTAGAGGCTAGCCAGAGCATTCATTATTATTAACTGTTAATATAAGGTTAGGTATACACTTTATTCATGTCTATAACTTCTATTTCTCATCAGAGAAGAATAACTATTAGTTATATTCTTAAATAACTATTCATTTGCTATACTAGAGCTCCATTGTTTATCTGCGAAAGTTCCGTTGTGGTGGTTATTACTATTTGATCCTGAGTAAATAATATAATTTAACTGTACTGAGGTACAACAGGGCGACTTTAAACACTTCCAGTACTATATGGGTGTTCCAGCTGTACTTCCTGTACTATAAGGGTGTTCCAGCTGCCACAACAGAAGTTGAATAACCCTGTAAACATGCATTTCTGAACTCATGTTATTAAAAATATTTGTCTCATCTCCATACGAGGAATCTATTCGACAAAAATTACCAGTGAGTTTTGAAATACCCTTTATATTATTTAACAGTGTAAATTTGTCGGTGTTATTACCAACAAAGATTTTTTTTTTAATAGAGGGTAAATTTCATTGTAAAAAGTAAGTATTGACCCCTTTTAATTTCATATCATTATAAAAAAATTTAAATAAATATGTCAACTTCACCTCGTCCATGAATGCAATCTCATCCCGCAATAGGTCACTTCCGAGACTAGTAATGAAATGTACTATTCTTCATGAGTCATACATACATACAAAGAAAGAATGGCGCAATTCTTAAAATTAACCCAGCACCACAAGGCTGTCTCAGTACGGTTAAAACAGTCAAAAGGGCATAGTTTTGTTTATTTATGTAATATTGCCATGCTAGTTTTCATCAAGTAATAAATGTTTTTGTTAAATTATTCTAATTAAATTTTGTAATAAGAATTCTAAATTATGCAGATTAATGAAACTCATAAATACTGTACATACCAAATGCTTGTTGTTGCACTAAGCTGTTCTTGATCTGAGGCCAAATGTCTGAACTGGCCGTTAGGTTCTCCATGTTGCCAACAATATAGAGCCCGTCCCTAGCTCGGGACAGTGCCACACACACTCGATTTTCTGTCTCCAGAAACCCAATCTTTTTCATCTTGTTGCTCCTCACCAGAGATAACAAGATTATCCTGTTCTGTTCACCTTGGAAGTTATCTACAACAGTAATCTGGATACCCTTTGGGAAGTCATTCAACTTCTTGATTTCCTAAACAAATAACAAATACAAGGTTGGTTTAATAAATATCTTGGTTCACCTAATAACAGATAATGCCAAACATATACCTATAAACAGTAATAAAGACTACACTCAGATTTTTGTGATCAATATTTTTATACATCATATTTTTGTTTTGAGTACTTATTTTGGAAATAGATTTGCGATAGAGAAGCAGATATTTATGATTTATTTGAAGTCGCTTCCACTAATCAATCTCTTTTTGTAGTAAGAGGAAATCAAAACAGAACAGTAAATAAGAAGTCGACTTATTCTGAAAAAGGGTTGCTCCTTCTACTGAAAACTTGGGTACTAGAAAAACCTAAGAATCTTAATTAAGAACCATCTGTGCGGGCAGCCACCTACATTATAGCCCCATAAGGAACTTTTATAACTTTTGCAGTTTTAACCCTTCCAGCGTGACTAATGCCTACAAATGTGAAACTGACGATTTAAACGCGGATAGCATCTATAAGCACAAAAATTACTCTTTAAACGGCTCTAAAAGAATTAGTTCCGAAAACATCTGACCCGCTGGTCAGTCGTAGGTAGTTAGTAGACGAGTGAAGACGTATTGTGACCTGTATTCCGTAGTTCAGTTTTAATGATTAGTGTTTTGTATAGTTTTTTTAAGTGCATGTTTATAGAGTTAGTGAATATGACAAACAACATGTAGGTTGTGATTCCTGACTAAGGCGTGCCACAACGCTTTGGTAAGATTTGTTTATTTTAATCTAGTTTGTAATTATGTATTAGGTTAGTTCTTTACCTGAAGAAGAGATCAGATTGCAGATCTCGAATCGTAGTGTTACTGATTTCTTGTTTCACTGAACGATGGCAAATGTCCGAAAAATCCTGTTTCCTTTACAATCCTTCCATCATCAAAAATAACCTTCAAACAAAGCATTATGGTATGTACTTGTGAGAATCTTCGTCTGCAATTTAGGAGCAAGATGATCAATATTTTCACGGATTGTCAGGCAGCACTGATGGCGCTGGACTCTTGTGTGTTTAAATCCAAACTTGTCTGGGATTGCTATCAAGTTGTTTCTTCCCTTGCCAGAATCAACAATGTGACTGTTGGGTTCCTGGTCATAAGGGGATTCCTGGGAATGAAAGAGCTGATACCCTGGCCAACCGAGGCTCAGCGTCAATTATGACACGCCCTCAACAGTTTTGCGGTATTCCAAGGTGTGAATCTTTTAGGGCTGTCCAAAATGGGTTCGCGCTGAACATGAGAAAAGGTGGAGGTTGCATCCGGGCTTGAGAATGAGCAGAATGGTACTACAGTCGCCTTCCTCCGGAGTGGCATCTGACCTTCTCTCACTAGGTCTCAACAATAGATCAGTGTCTTCTCAGGTTATAGGTCTGATCACGGGACGTGGTCACCTGAGAAAGCATCTTCACAGAGTCGGCATCATTCAGGAGGATCCGCTCTGTAGAATGTGTGATGAGCAGGATGAACACTTGCTCTTTGATTGCCCTTCAATAGCAAGGGAGTGGTATGCCATCTTTGGTAGTTTGGACAAAGGTGGTGAATTTCCCCAGGAGGACCTGATAGGTTGTTTCGGTGGTTTGTGGAACTGCTGAAATCATAGACTGGTAGGCCTCATGGTGTGCTTAGGGGTGCGCAAAAGGCCCTTGAGGCTTAAGTGCATGGCAGTAGGTCGCCCCATAGAAGAAGGAAAACATTGTATTTTAAAGATCTAACACTTAGCATTTGATTAGCTTAGAAATGTAAAGTTTGATCAATGAAAAAGTACTCAAAACTTGAGACAAACTATTATAATGTTTGATTTTCTTATAGTAAGTTTATGCTATAATAAACACTTACATTCTTCATATGGTACATCTGTCCTTTGTAAGTTACCAAAATCGTGATCTCATCGGGTTTGTAGCCTTGCTGAACCAGGTATTTCGCAAGTCTTAGCATCAATTCTGCTTCAAAATCATTACGCTTGCTAGTAATCTCTGTTACCTGTAAATAATAGAGAACAACAATAGTTTTAATAATAAAGAGGGTTCATGTTAAAGAATAATGTACAGTGAATCTCTCCACCAATCCTGGAGGTACAGTTGAGCAAAAAATTGATTTTATTACTATTAATGGGACAAGGACAATTTGTTTTTAGTGTTAATAGTAGCTACTACACTGAATTCCTTAACAATATCCTAAAGTGATTGAAGTATTTCAGAGCAACTGCTACTAAAACTATTGAATTGGGGTGGTTCAAAGTTCTCCCCAACAATTGTTCTGTTTTGTTACAATTGACCTATTTCTATTATTCCAGCTGTGTCGAAGGTCTTTGAGCGGTTGGTACATGGGCAGATTGTAGCTTTTTTAGAGTCAAATAAGTTGTTCAGTGACTGTCAGTTTGGTTTCCGTTCTAATCGCAGTACCATAAAAGCGGTACAGGCTCTTGTAAGTGCTTGTTTTGATGGCCTTGAACAAAAAAATGTTGTTAATTTTAGAAGTTATGACCTTTCAAAGGTCTTTGATACTGTTGAACATAGTATTCTACTCAATAAATTGAAATTTTATGGTTTTAATCAATTAGTTTTAGATTTTTTTAACTCTTATCTGACAAATAGGTCACAATGTGTATATTTAAATGGCTCATATTCAGTAACTAAACCTGTTAACTTTGGAGTGCCGCAAGGCTCAATACTGGGGCCAACATTATTTATTCTTTATATAAATGACCTCCCAGGAAATCTAAATGACAGCTGTGTAAATACTTATCTCTTTGCAGATGACTTGGGGCTATTGGTTAGTACTGAATCAGCCTTGGACAGTGTAAATAAACTTAGCGATAAGAATTCTACTGTCTTGGATTGGTGTTCTGCAAATAGACTTTGCATAAACATTGGAAAAGTTCAAGACCTACCTCTTAATTTGTACAGTAAAAGTAGCGAAAATAGTATTAAGTTTCTTGGAATATATGTTCAGTCGAATCTCAAGTGGCATGATTATATTAACTATATAGCCTCTCGAGTTGCTAAAGGTGTTTTCTTAATTAGGGCATTAAAGGGCACAATTTCAACTGATTATTTAATGTTTGTATACTATGCTTATGTTCATAGCTTTATCACTTATGGAATCACCTTATGGGGCAATACACAGTATGCAACAACACTTTTTATTCTGCAAAAAAGGGCTGTTAGATTGATTGCTGGTGTATCTAACAGAGATCACTGTAAAGCTTGGTTTGCAAAGTTTAATATTTAACCCTGCCATCCGTTTATGTATTAAGTGTTTTGATGTATATTAAAGATAACTTGAATGACCTTGTTAGCCTTAGTGATAACCATAACTATTTTACGAGAAATAGGAATGATCTGTTGCTGATGAAGTGTAAATACACAAGCACGCAAAGTAGCTTTAGGTATCTGGGAATCAAATTGTACAATGCTTTACCTGAACATATAAAAATATTATCTAGGCCTAGGTTTGAAACCTCCATAAAAAACATGTTGCTTAAGAAGTGTATATATAGTGTAAATGAATTTTACAATGCTAGTAATAGTATGCTTCTTTAACTAGTTTCACATGTTATAACTTGTTGACGTTGTTATACACTATTGTAGTGTCCTGACAATAAATGATTTGATTTGAATTAGTTACAAATTACAGCAGTTATCATATTTAGACTACTGATATGTATGTTTGTAATCAGAATAGATATCTCTTAGTGGTTGAGATATGTACCTTTTTTAAACTTAAGATGGCCACAATCTTGAAACCGAAACTCTTTTTCTCTCAAATTTCCATGTTGTTCTTTACTTGCACTTAACACGTTACCACCCAGTTCTATTTTGGGAGTATAGCACTTGAAATCCTACACTTAAATATTAGCCTATTGTATTCATTTAACATTATAATTACGGAATACAATAACTTTTATGGAAAAAAAACTTTCTTTATATAAAAAGTACCCTGACGTCATTGTGGTACTAACAGTGTGGACACCTGTCAAAATTACCAACTATTTGCATTGAAACTCTTGATTATAATAACAATATTGCTAAATAACATAATTTTTATAAATGAAATGTTACTTTGTAAGAAAAAAGTATTATGGCGCCACTATGGTAGTAGGTGTCGTCAGTATTGGTGGTATGACGTGGTCTCACCAAGATTGAATATGTTAAATTTTAGTGAAAAACATGGTTTTAAATAAAGTATTATTATGAAATTATTTCGGCATACTCAGCACAAATTACAAGGTTGAAAACACTAAAAGTAAAAATAAAAAGACAGAAAATAAAATATTTGAACTGCTTTTAAAACAAAAGAACACTATTAGGCAATGTTTAGTAAAAACCAAATAAAAAGTGCCTTGTAATACTCAAAACTATATTTACAATATAATGTGTTCTAGTAATAGTGAGTGAGAGAAACTAAACGGCAATCTCTCGGGAGCTTATTCTATAGCTAAAAACAAGTAAAAAAGTTCATATAACCATATGCCCGGAAACGCTTCGTTAGCGAGTTACGCCTAGCGAAAGATTTCGCCCGGATTTCAGAACCCTTGGTGAAGTCAGGCCGTATAAAAATGGTAAAGGTAGTTACAAAGATACAAATACGATTGTTTTTTATGTTTTTATATCTGACAAATTTATTAAAATTCGTCCCAGAGCTATAAATGCAATACTTTCAGAGATATCTTACGTAAAACACAAGAATTGGTGCAAAGAAATAACACATTTTTGTGTTTAACGTAAGATTACTTCCATAAATGTTAACCCTTTTAGCCCCGGCGTCCGGTATATCGGACAGAGGTGGTCTAGCTAAAATGCCCAACGTCCGATATACCGGACGTCTCGAGAATATGTAGCTGGCTAATAATATGTCCAAATGCCATCAGTTTCGGTATAGTGGTCGGTGAAGAAACGGGCTACATGCAAAAACAATAAACCTTCCAATTGGCATCGTATTTCGTCGTCATTGAGCGTAGTTTATTTGTCGATGTCAGTTGTCAGACGACTTCAGTTGCATTGTTGTTGTATGCTGACTTATAACCTCAATTAGTTTGCGTAATTGAAAGCGGTTGTTTTTCGTGTGATTTATTGTATTATTAGTAAAAAAACATGAGTAAACGTTGTAGAGAAAAGTTACCAGTGAGTGAAAACACTTTGATAAACACCGGTACTTTGGGATTATACCGACCACACGCATACATGAATAGTTATTTGACATTTTGCTTCTACTGATTACTAGATTAGCGTAGAACAATATTTCGTCAATATAAAACAGGAATTGTCTTATCGCAAACCCCTCCCCATCCTCAGACAGAGGTCAAAGTCGAGCGGTCTAGTAGATAAGTGATTGCAGAGTCCCGCCGCGCGGCCTGCCGTAATCGGGATTCTCGAGAAAGATAAGATAACAGCGACAAAAATACCGATCACAATACCTGGAAATGCTTGTTGATTAATGGAATGTTAGTTCTGTTACTCAACTACATCGTTTTATAACGTTCTAAGTTCATTGAAAAAGGTTTAAGCGTTGGGGGCATATAACGGAATCTGACCCCATTCCCAAAGTACCATAAAATGTATATATTGTAAATATTATTTCTTTTACTTTTTTGAAAAATTAAACAAGTTTTAGTCTTACAAACCATTACAATTAGTTTGTGTTATTTTACAATTTGTTATTATTTCAAAAGTGCAAAAACAAGTAAACATATCTGTATACTTCTACTGACGTGTATGTGGAAATATATAAAGAAGTGCTTATGCAGCAATACAATTAATTGGATATATCTCCTGCATTTATCAAGGAAAGTTCTTAAAATTTTGTGTGTGTAGTAAGAAATATGTGTACAACAAAATTGCTTCATTTTTCAGGGGCTACAATTTTTTTTTCTACCGTTTATGTATGTCCAAACTATAAAAAATAAAAAAAATAAAAAAAATTTTATGTATAAATACGCTAAAAAAAAAACAAATCATTCTGTAAAAGTACTTTTTAACTATTACATCTAATAGTACACTTATTTGTGAACAATTTAAAACAAAAACCTAAAAATTATCTTCAAAAATAAGAAAACTAGATGAATTTTCCCTCAATTCTGCACTACGGCCCCTTATCGCCATGGGCTTTCTGGCAAGTCCATGGAAAAATGGCTGGGGTTAAAAGGGTTAAATAAAGGTCATTTTTTTCTTAAACAGATTTGTAGAACATTTAATTCTGAAAAGATTCATGTGAATTACTTAGGAAAAAAATTAATAATAGGTATTGAAATTTAGCTTTATTTAAAAATAAAACAGACGCACAAAAATGCATATTCCTATCTGCATAAAATATTAACTAATGTTTAGGTTGTGAGTAACAGCTGATCATTTATTCTAGACTGAACATTAACATAAAATGTATTTACCTTTATAAAACTGTAATAATCACCTATAATAGTTCCTCAAAGTCTCCTCCGTTGTTAGCAATGCACGTTTTCGCACGACGAATCCACTCTTTTCTAGCGCGTTTCATAACGTTTGGAGCATTCTTGATAGTTTCTGCCGCCTCTGTAATGCGATTACGTAACTCTTCTATGGTGTTAATCCGTTTTGAATAAACGATTGACTTCATCCAACCCCATAAGAAAAAGTCTGCTGGCGTGAGGTCAGGAGAACGTGGTGGCCATTTTACTGGTCCATTTCGACCAATCCATTGTCTACCGTATGTATCATTTAAATAGTTTTTCACATCATTAGAAAAATGTGGAGGTGCTCCGTCGTGCATAAACCATGCATTTATTCTGTTTTGAACAGGAATATCTTCCAAGAGGGTAGGCAGGTTTGTTCTTAAAAAATTTAAGTACGCTACTCCATTAAGTCGATTAGGGAGGAAAAATGGACCAATCAAATTATCACCCAGAACACCAAGCCATACATTGACTGAAAATGTATGTTGAAAATGCCTCGTCGCAGTTTCATGTGGGTTGTCGTACGCCCAAGTATGGGTATTACGAAAATTTACAATTCCATTTCTAGTAAAACAGGATTCATCAGTAACGAGAATACGCCGAAGAAAATACTGATGTCGTAAACAATTTCTTCTTAACCAGCGGCAGAACATCTTCCGTTTATTAAGATCTTGCGGTAATAAGTCTTGAACACGTGTTATATGGAATGGGTACAACTGTGCTTCATGAAGTGTCCGCCATACGCTTGACTGGCAAATATTTAACTGACTTGATAATCGTCTGGTGCTTGTGGTTGGTGATAATTTTACAGCATTTATTATTGCTTGTTCATTATTATAGTTCCTTGCGCTACGTTGACGACCAGTATCTATTCGCTTCGGTTTAAAGCTACCAGTTTCTCTAAGTCGTCTCTCCACAGCTTCAAATGTTTTGCGATCAGGTGTTCTTCGATGTGGAAAAGTATCACGATATTCCTGAACTGCAGCTAAACCATTCTTGTTAACTTTGCCGTAAATCAGTATCATGTCCGTATACTCTTCAAACGAATACATACCATTTACATTATCTGCCATTATTTACTAAGATAATTACATACACTTTTATAAAAATATTTAATAAAATATTTAAAAAATAAATATTTAATAAAATATTTTATACACTTGTATAAAATATTTCCAAATAATCACAGGATCTCACAAAATACAATCTTCACACGCCACAATACAAAAACCTCCATAAAGGTTATTCAAATATTACTTCATGAACTTAATTGTTGATCAGCTGATATTGCCAACCTTTGCAAAGAAAATATGACGATAAAAAGTGTTGAATAAATGATCAGCTGTTACTCACAACCTAAACATTAGTTAATATTTTATACAGATAAGAATATGCATTTTTGTGCGTCTGTTTTATTTTTAAATAAAGCTAAATTTCAATACCTATTATTAACTTTTTTCCTAAGTAATTCACATGAATCTTTTCAGAATTAAATGTTCTACAAATCTGTTTAAGAAAAAAATGACCTTTATTTAACATTTATGGAAGTAATCTTACGTTAAACACAAAAATGTGTTATTTCTTTGCACCAATTCTTGTGTTTTACGTAAGATATCTCTGAAAGTATTGCATTTATAGCTCTGGGACGAATTTTAATAAATTTGTCAAGATATAAAAACATAAAAAACAATCGTATTTGTATCTTTGTAACTACCTTTACCATTTTTATACGGCCTGACTTCACCAAGGGTTCTGAAATCCGGGCGAAATCTTTCGCTAGGCGTAACTCGCTAACGAAGCGTTTCCGGGCATATGGTTATATGAACTTTTTTACTTGTTTTTAGCTATAGAATAAGCTCTCGAGAGATTGCCGTTTAGTTTTGAATCACCCTGTATTTTTTTTTTTTTTTTTGAGATAAAAAGATAGATAAAAAGGACTAAAGTAAATTGCTCAACAATATTACTCTAAAAATCATCAAATTAAGTGGTATAAAGCCATTGTAATACCACTGTGTAATTGACTGTGAGGAATATTTTTTTAAGGTAAGCTTATTGAGGTTTCATACTTAATATTAGTAGATTGACCACTAAATCAACCTCCTGTTGAAGGTAACTTTGGCTTGTTAAAGTATCCAATATTAAAAAAAATTATTATAGGTAGAAAGAAAAATGACCAATGTTATTATAAGAAAATGTTTTGTAATTTAAATCTTTTTTTAACATTTCTTTCTTCCCATAGACATTTTTAAATGTTTTAAAAATTTTAAATTTAATATAAAAACAAAAATAGTTTACAAATACATACCTCATCCTCAAAGTGGTTGTGAGTCATAAAGAACATGTTCTTATCCATTCCTTTTATCCGGTCACGATTTTTCACGGATTCATGATCAAGTAATTCTGGATAGATAGTTGGTACCAACTGTTTGGATATTTCTGGTCTCATGCGGTGTTGGAGTGTAAGTGTATGACAGGCCATGCCATTCGAAACCATTCTCTCGAACAGTGAGACATCCAGCTGGTACTGGCGAGCCAAGCGTAATTCAGCTACGTTTGGGCGTAATTGCTTATGATCACCTAAACATTACATGCATCAAATATTTTTGAAGCAATAACTTTTAAGTTTTTATGATGTTCAGTTACAGCAAATATTTTGGACCCTCATTTAGTGATTAAAATTTGTTGTCAAACCTTCACTACTAATCTACATGATAGTAGTAGTTATACTCCAAATAGAAGACGGACAAGTGTGCACACTGAAAGTATTACAGCTAGTGAAGAGATATCAGATGGTGTTGTCATAATACCTTCAATGCTACAACCGATAATAGTAACCAAATAGCAGGCAGATGTAGCATTGAAAGAAAGCGTTGACATTAGATATTACAGCTATGTAGTAACAAGGGTGACGATGTCATAACACATTCAGTACTATGACAGATAATACAAAACAAGTAGAAGGTCAACCGGATAAATGCACTGAATGTGTTAACATTATGTATTACAATAGGCACTACCTAGGGTGGTGTTGTTATACATTCAGCGCTACAACCAGTAATACAAAACAAATAGAAGGCGAACCAGATGTAGGGACTGGAAGTGTTCATACTACGTATTCCAGCTATGTACAGTAAAACCTCCTTAATCCAGCATTCTACAGTATAGTCCGGAATTGACTATAATCCACCATTGACAAATATTATAGAATTGCCTTTACAATGAACATTGTAAAGTGAGCAACTCGACAGCTATTGCCGACACTCAAGAGCCACATAGCGTCACGCTCTGAGAAGTAAACGTGAGTGGGCCAACCATCGTGCCCGCTCTGTAAATCTCAGATCCACTCATGTCCCGGTATGCACTTCACTAAAACTTTAAGTGCAGACGCTCATTCATACAAGAATTTGTTATTTCCGAGTCTAGTGTTAAAGACTTTCAAGCCAATTTTAACATAAAAGATGCTTTTTTTACTGCAGCTTTGTCTCATGGACTGATGTTCAGAATGTAACAGTTAAAAGGTCATGGAGGAAACTCTGACCAGGTGTTATGAAGTATGAATCAAAAACTAGTTCAGGACAAATCAGAAAATGACAATGAAGAAGTCTCAGTCAAAATTTGCTGAGCCAAATAAAGAAATACAGTATGGCCAAAGTTATGAACTTGCATACAGTAAAAAAGTATTTTAAAAATAAAAAAAAATAGTTTTAAGGAAGCAAGTAGATATTAGATATTTTTTCAAGCTATTTATAAGTGCTATTGCTAAAAACCACGAATAGTACAGTACTGTGGAGTATTTCATACAGTATTCAAATTTATTTCATCGTGTACTGTACTTAAAAATGCATTTTAATATTTCTCCTGTACTTATGTATTGATTTATACTGTTTAAATAACCCATGTTTAAATAATAAATACATACAGAAAAAGTGTTCTGTGTTATTTTTTACACGACTCCTGCATTTTTATAAATAACCTCCTTAGTCCAGAATTTTCATTAATCCGACAAGCATCAAGTCCCAAACGTGCCGGATTAAAGAGGTCCTAGGGTACTGTAGTATCTAGGGTGGTGTTGTCTTAGCAAAAATCAGTTCTAGGACCGGTAATACAAGGAGAGAGTGAACCGAATGAAGACACTGAAAGTGTTAACATTAAGTATTACAACTGGCACTTTCTAGGGTGGTGTTTTCATATCCAGTAATACAGTAATACAAAACAAGTAGAAGGCAAACAAGATGTAAACACTGAAAGAATTCATATTATGTATTCTAGCTAGGTAGTATCTAGGGTAGTATTGTCATAGCACATTCAGTGCTACGACTGGTAATACAAAACAAGTAGAAGACGAACCAGATGTAGGGACTGGAAGTGGTCATATTATGTATTCCGGCAAGGTAGTATCTAGGGTAGTATTGTGATAGCACATTCAGTGCTACGAATGGTAATACAAAACAAGTAGTAAGCGAAACAGATGTAGGGACTGGAAGTGGTCATATTATGTATTCCGGCAAGGTAGTATCTAGGGTAGTATTGTGATAGCACATTCAGTGCTACGAATGGTAATACAAAACAAGTAGAAGACGAAACAGATGTAGGGACTGGAAGTGGTCATATTATGTATTCCGGCAAGGTAGTATCTAGGGTAGTGTTGTCATTGCATATTCAGTGCTATGACTGGTAATACAAATCAAGTAGAAGACGAACCAGATGTAGGGACTGGAAGTGTTCACATTATGTATTCCAGCTAGGTAGTATCTAGGGTAGTATTGTCATAGCACATTCAGTGCTATGACTGGTAATACAAATCAAGTAGAAGACGAACCAGATGTAGGGACTGGAAGTGTTCATATTATGTATTCCAGCTAGGTAGTATCTAGGGTAATATTGTCATAGCACATTCAGTGCTATGACTGGTAATACAAATCAAGTAGAAGACGAACCAGATGTAGGGACTGGAAGTGGTCATATTATGTATTTCAGCAAGGTAGTATCTAGGGTAGTGTTGACAAGTCAATTTTAATTCATCCCTCACAACAGTCTCTCCTGAAACTTGTCACAATAATTTTAACACTTTTACGATTAGAATTATCCTTAGTTGTTTAACCTGTTCAGCACTATAGTTACAGCTCCTGGGACCTCCTGCACACCATCATTATAAGTTTCATTGATGTGCAATTTTGGGAAATCAAAATAAGTCATAGGGAGTGATATCGGAGCTAAGATATCAGTGTTAATGATAGAATGCCTTTTTCTGCCTAAAACTCTTCGCACATTAAACATAGAATGGGGCAGGATACTGTTGTGTAGAATTTAGACGGTCACAGCAAGCTCATGGTGCATACAAGCTATAACATTTGAATGACCTTCATTTCTACTTATGCAACATCGAGTTTGATGGTGGTGCATGTCTGTCCATTAGATTTAGCTCAGCATTAGGAAAATGTGTCACTCAGGGAAATATCTTGAGAGTGAATTGAGCTATCAACTTCAAATTCTATATGAAACTTCATTTCTAGACAGGCAAGATTGAGCTCAAAGATGGTTCCATGAGACGTCCATTATTCTATACTTAGTGAATGTTGTTAGGTGAGTGTGGTCTAGTGTAGTCTTGTCTTGTAAAATTGTATCCAACTTACGTCATACACAAAAGTTTATGTAGAGATAAATATAACAAAAGAAGAACTGTATAAAATATAAAGAACAGAAGCAGTTGGCATATGAATAGGGAAGTATGGGATACATTTTAATTAAGAAAGTGATTAGAACTGTTTGGAAAAATATAATGATGCATTCATGAGTTAACCCTTTTTACACAGTAAAGAATTCACTCAATATCTCTGTAGCGCTCAATTAAAAAATATATTAATATTACATTTATACAAACTATCCTTTTGTTTCATTGATGCCCAAATTAATTAAAACAAAGGTTCTAATTTTTTTTTTTATTTACTGTATATACGCTATATACACACATAACAGGTAAACAGTGAGAAAAACAATAAGAATTAATAAAAATATAAAGGCACCCTAAAATTGCCTTTAAATGTGATACATTTCAAATAAATATCTAATTTAATTATAATTACGCAAAATTACAGTTATTAATAGTAGGCATAATAGTAATGCTATATTAGTTAAACAATTAAAAAATATTAATACAAGATAGCAAGATAATATTTTGCCATGATTGCTTAGTAAAATTAAAACACCAATCAAATATAACTTTGTATACTATATAAATGTAATGAAATCACATTTCCAAATTGATAACCTTGCACATTAGCCGATAATAGCAGAGTACCAGTTTAACAAACTAAGTGAGTTTTTCACTTACAGCTAGGCCACTGAGAGTGAGCTCATACTGATAAAACAAACAAAAACTTAACTTGTGACTGTCGACAGATGCTATTATGAGTCACACTACACGCTATTTTACACTAAAACATCAAAGAAGCACTTTCACGTATTATGACGAAATTTTATAGAATTGATTCAACATTAATACAATGCGTTGTTCTGATATGCCATGATAATTATATTCTGCTTGGAATGTTTGGCATTACATTTAATCAGCACAATATTCCGCTTACAGAGGGTTAAATACTTGAATTTATAAATACGTTAGGAGTGAAAAGTATAGAAACAATTAACTAGTGTACACTGGAGACGTTTTCAAACTGGGATTACTTATGATATAAACACAAGATTAAAGAGACCATAATTATATATATAGTTTTCTATTAAACCCATAATTATTTTTGAACAATGCCAATATAAAATGCTGGGGAGATTAATTATCCTAATTAATGTTAATTATGTTTGCATTCACACTAAAATTCTATAGGTACTTACCTATCATTATCAGATGTTCACAGCTCTGTGTCAATGAGGCAATGATATGAGCCTCCAACACTTCTGCAGCCTCCTCCACAATAACTATTAATCATTCCAGAACAGGTGTTAATGTTTTAAAGGTCATATTAACAACAAATTCATTACAAATGTATAGTGTTGTTCTAGGTTAAACATACAATTATTGATGTGTTATTTAAAAAATGTACATTGTTTTAATAACAGTAATGACAAACAGGTGTATCTAGGGTGACCAAAAGGGAGTTACCACTACAAATTTTCCATACCTCCATGTAAAACTGGGGTATGAGAGCACTCCCCTACAAAATTTTAAATTATAATACTTTAAAAACTGTGAGTTTAAAAGCCGTCTGAGAGCATATTACTCTTATTTTATACATATTTTGAAAACATATTTTGTCTTATTGATACCCATATTTGTCAACCAACAAGGATAAAATCTGTGTACATGAAAATGAAAGACTCTTACTACAACTTTTTATAAAACCTAACTGAAATTGGCTGATCTAAATTAACACGTTCACGATGACGGCTTTTTTCCTGACTTTTTATTTGACGTTGAATTTTTCAGTAATAATGGCAAAAGACCATAACAGGTGTTTTAAGTTAAACATCTAAGTGTCACAATTTCACACAAAACCAATTATTTTAATACGTTTTATCAATTTTTCTCTATGTGGCCCAAGGGGTACCTAAAAATTAATTTTAACTAAATAACTAAATAATCAAACAATAAAAACACACAACAACGTGTACCCCATCGGGCGTACGACTCGATCAGGTACACAACGGAAATTGTGAAAGATTGTGTGATCCCGATGGGGTACACGTCGTCATGAACGTGTTAAAATAAGAAACTTACTAAGTGAATATTCTTCAGACTTAAACTCATCATCTTCATAAGAATGTTTGTATCTAAAAACCTTTTTATGACAAGATGTTCTATGAAGAAGAAAAAGCAATTGCTGACAAAGGAAAGGAAAAAATAAAAAGGTGGGAATGATTTATAAACAATTAAAACATATAAAATATTCACTATTCCTAAATGTTAAGGTATCCCTGAGAACATTCATAAACATCACTATTTTAAATTGTAGTGGAGAAAAATATTTTTCTCCTCTAAGTTGTATGAAACAACCCATTGGGGTATTTACACCAGCTGGTGAGGTGGTCTGCATTTTACATTAAACTGTTCACTTAGTATGCCGTAATTCCACTACATATTATAGGGATGTTCTTTACAAAGCTTTTAGATGCAAAAAATAACCAAATTATTTTATTGTTTGAGTGTGGCTAATCTGAATATTGTTAATTTTTTATATCCATGTCTCTTGTCATCGAATGGTAGCTTAGCTGTGCACTGAATAGTTTGTTTACGTACATTATGTATAATGACCGATTGTGAGAACTTCCGTAATTCTGAAGATGAGAAGGTTTTATATAGTGATTGTCAATATGATTCAAGTGATAGTGATAGACATGTATTTGTTTAATGTAAGAAATTGTTTCAAAGCATTTTATACTTTGGTAAATTACTAAAGAAAGAATAGTGAACTATGTAAATACTACTATATATGTACTAAGAAGGGAATTTGATGTTTTTAAATTGAGTAATAATGTTAAATATGAATCTTACAATAGAACAAAAGTGATTGACTTTTGCTTGGAATAATTAAAAAAAACAAAAGGTTTTTATTCTTCTAAGTTACAAGTACTCGTATATTTAGATATGTTGGTGTTTATTTATATCTATGTAAAATCATTATCAAATTAAAACAATACTATTAAATGTTAAAAAATTTCTAAAACACACACTGAAAATGTATATATTTAAAGAATTTTTTCTTTATTGTATTAAAATTTTGGTACAAAATTGTTAATACACATAAAATGTTTTGTAATTTTAAATTGTAAATAACAATATAGGGAAATGTTTTAAACTTCTTGGCTCTATCATAAATTCATTTTTTTCAATACCATATATAAACCAAACTTATTTTCATCAAAATTAATTACCGCCACCAGGCTTACCAAGGCTTTGTTTCCATGTTTTCCTTATAGACTTAGTTATTGTACAATAAAACCATTAAGGATTATAAGGAATTCTTTTCAGGTAATTTCAATAGATTCAAATATATTCATTTGATTTAATCAACTTTGTTATTAAGTTACAAAATCAAAACTGTGGTAAAATAAAGTTAAACTTTTAATAACTAAAAAATTGAAATTAAATATTTATAACTTATTAATACATGTAAAATAATACGGTTATAAAGTAAAATTTCAAGTGGCCATGTGACATGTTTTGGAAATGTATTTAGAAATTCATATTTTTAAGTAAAATATAGGCTACTTCTAAGCTGTGAAACAATAATTATACTAACTCCATTTAGTTCTACACTTACAAGTTTTTCTTTAAAATGCAATATCAAGGTATGGTTAAAACATTGAAACTATTAAAAACTTAACTGAAAACAACAGCAGGAATGGATCCATAAATATTTAGCCTACTCCTTTTCTCACTTAGGACGGAAGGTGCTGTATCAAGTCAAGCATACTGGTACCAGACCCTACCACCCCTCTGGGTGGTAAATGCAGGTACAGTAGTGGCCGAATTTCAAAATGGCACTTACTTTATATTTTAGTATCTTCATACACACACAGTATTTATTATTTCACAAATCCTTTACTTTTAACATTTTTATTTTTACTGCGGAAAATTCAACTATCACAAGTGAATGTGTTAAAAAAAAAACTGCATCTCAAACAATAAGTGTAACTGACTAGACTTACCGATTTTTGGTGCTAAAGCTGTGAACATCGGCTGCAGTTTTGCAGCTATTGTTGTTGTAGTTCCAACAACATGGCTAGCTTTTAAGATTTGTAAATCATCATTTTGTCTTAGTAGCTCATACTTGAATGCATACTCTTTGAACAAAGCTTCCTTAGTAGCTAACTCAACAATAAGTCCACTCCTGAGGTTGTCCACCCAAGTGTGGTACAATTTCCATCTGTTATCAGGCTGAATACCATCAAGGAATTGTGCACTCAAAAGAGCTTCTTTTTCAGCCTCGGAACGAGGTAATTTTCTATGTAAGAACTCGTTCCTCAAATGTCTCAGTATTAAAATCAAGTTATCACTCATGAACTTAAGATGCATCATCCTATCTCTCCTTTGATTACCTTTACTGTTGAGGTCTTTCAATATTTCTTCAATTTTTGACTCTACACTAATAAGATTACAGGCAAACTGTACTCTAACTGTATTCTCTGGAGGAGGAATAGCAGAATCCAAATTAATAGTATCGAAGAAAACTTGTTTCACACGCTGATCTTCAGCTTCTGCAATCAGAGGATCCACACGTGGCACTTCTTGTACAACTCCTCGATCTGCTGTAATTGTGATTTTCACTTCCTTAGTCTTGTTAGCACTGCCTACACCGGCTAACAGCCAATCCATAAAATGATCATCATCTCTAAAATATCCTCGCTGGTTATCTGCCATGACCAAGTTTAATGTTTTTACAGACAATACTCCTTCTGTGTCATCCAACAATTGAATATTAGTTTGATGAGTTTTAATTTCTGCAAAAACGGTATTCATTTTCAAGTACAAATCTCTAATTTCTCGAGTTTGGTTTTTCTTGTAATAGCTGTACTCTTTCCTTCTTTCTCTGATATTAAACTTATCCAGCTCATTTCCTTTACTCTTTCCTCCAATTCTAACTAACTTAGAAGTAACAGGCAAAAGACCTGCTAAAAATTGGTCTAAAGCGTGATTTGTAAAGCAGACCACCAAAATGGGACAGTTAGTCCTATTCCAGATACTGACATTTTGGAGCAAGCTCTTGGCAATTTGCAGCCCAAGAAATGTTTTTCCCGTACCTGGTGGACCTTGTATGACTACAAGGTCATTTGTAAGTGCAGATTTGTATGCTTTATATTGGGAAGGGTCTAAGCCCAAATCCTCATGTGTTGGCCATTCCAAATCACTTAACACTCTGAAAGCAAAATGGTTGTTTGCCATTTTGATGTTATAAACGTCTGGAAGAGCTAAATACTTTGGAGGTTCCGTTTCAGTATCCATATCAACAATGTATTTTGAGAGTGGAAAGTTTGTTTCACTAAATGTTTGTAGAGCTTTTAGTACATGAAAGTAAGGTTCAAAGTAAGCCTCACTCTCTGCCATCACAAATTCCTTACCCAAGATAGATTTTGCATTTTGTGTTGCTCCTTGAAGCTCTATAACCACACGCTTGTTCTCCAATTCCTTTACACTCCTAAAAGCAACAGTTGCTAGGAAAAATGTGTCAAAGTGATCATTTGTGAATAACAAAAGAGAGCCATACATAAACCTGTTGGAAAATTCCCAATTGACTCGGTTGATTTTCTTATCAACATCAAAACATATCTCATAACCAACTTTATCATTTATGGTTTTGGAATGTAGAAATTTTACTTTTCTATATATTCTAACATTCTCTATTCTCTTGAATTTTTCTTTTGAGTTCTGCTGCTTTTTGTAATCCCTGATGGCTTGTCTGATGGGACTCATAAAATCCTCTCGCAACAATTTGAAATGAGTGTCCAAGTAATGCTCTACACTACCGTAAGGTCCCTTGATCACATTTGGATATAAAAATGGTTGTTCTGAATATATGTCTTCAGGCCTTGGGAATAAAGATACTGTTCTGAAGTCTCCAACTGGTTCAGGAAAATATTTTTCCTTTTTTTCAGATCTTGCTTTCACATTATTTTCTTGCTTTGGAATTTCTGTACTGCTACCTAAATCTAGCAACAAAGACTCCACTACTAGAGATAAATTTGAATCTAGATGTACGTTACGGTTTTTTGTGACCATCTTCATTGATTTTTGAACTTCATGTAAATGATTACACCATACACCTGCTGCACTCGGCATAAAATCTTGTAAAGTATCATATAATGTGATTACATTGCTATAAAAAGCATTCAGATCATGTTCAATATCATCTTCAATGTAAGGAAGCTCACTTACAAAATTATATATTTCATCCAAGAATGTTGGAAGACTTACTTGCCGCAATACATCTGCTTTGGCACCGCTAGATTCTGCAATACAAACTTTGGTAAGTATCTTAAGTATAATTAAATATAGGTTCTTATTTGAACTATCAAATACAATTTTTGAACAGTAAGTTCCGTCAGACAAGATTTCCACAACTTCTTCTGGATCCATGCTTACTAGAGCCTCCAATTGGTCTAATGTAACCACCTCTCTAGGATTATCATTATGGCCATATAAGTTTTCCTCATGCTGTTTGTTTTTAGTTTTTCGTTCATTTTTATTCCTTTTTTTGTTACCAGTAAATGAACTGCAACCACCTAAATCTCCTTTTTTATCCATCTCATTTATTTGTACATTACTGCCTATTAAATTTTCAGGAATCAAAGTAGCCCCATATGGTAATTGTTGCCTACCACTTTCAAAAGAAATGGTGTGATGGCTACTTCCTGTGTAATAATCTGAGGCATTAGAATAAATGCTACTGCTACTATTACCCAAATCTGGATTCCCTAACTCCATTCTAGGTCTCTCAAATTTAATATTTGTTTTTAAAGACGTAGTATTTTTAGAATCTGCATTCATTCCTATATCACAACCTCTTCGATTTCTTTGTCTCTTCTTATTACATTGAATTGGTTTCATACTATCGAGCAACTCAGAATTAAGGCTTGCTGTACTATGATCTAAAAACCGATTCCTATCTCCTCTTCCTCCCCAATTTCTTCCTCTTCCTCCATCTCCTCCTCTTCCTCCTCCCCCCCATCCTCCTCTTCCTCCCCTTCCTCCTTCTCCTCTTCCCATTCCTCCTCCTCTTCCCATTCCTCCTCCTCCTTCCCATCCTCCTCCTCCCAACCATCCTCCACCCTCCCATCCTCCTCCCTCCCATCCTCCACCCTCCCATCCTCCTCCCTCCCATCCTCTACCTATCAACAATCCTCCTCCTCCTCCTTCTCCCAACAATCCTCTTCCTCCTCCTTCTCCCAACAATCCTCCACCTCCTCCTCCCCTTCCTCCTCCCTCCCATCCTCCTCCTCCCATTCTTCCTTCTCCTCTTCCCCTTCCTTGATCTCCTCCTATTCCCCTTCCTCTTCCTCCTCTTCCCATTCCTCCTCCTCTTTCCCTTCCTCCCCTCTCCCATCCTCCTCCTCCCAACCATCCTCCTCCCTCCCATCCTCCTCCCTCCCATCCTCTACCTCCCAACAATCCTCCTCCTCCTCCTTCTCCCAACAATCCTCCACCTCCTCCTCCCATTCCTCCTCCTCTTCCCATTCCTCCTCCTCCTTCCCTTCCTCCCCTCTCCCATCCTCCTCCTCCCAACCATCCTCCTCCCTCCCATCCTCCTCCCTCCCATCCTCTACCTCCCAACAATCCTCCTCCTCCTCCTTCTCCCAACAATCCTCTTCCTCCTCCTTCTCCCAACAATCCTCCACCTCCTCCTCCCCTTCCTCCTCCCTCCCATCCTCCTCCTCCCATTCCTCCTTCTCCTCTTCCCCTTCCTTGATCTCCTCCTATTCCCCTTCCTCTTCCTCCTCTTCCCCTTCCTCGATCTCCTATTCCCCTTCCTCGATCTCCTATTCCCCTTCCTCCTTCTCCACTTCCCCCTCCTTCACCACCTCTGAATACACCACCTCTTCTCATATATGGTCTTCCTCTATGTTCCATGCTTGAAAAAGTTTTGGAGTCACTTGATATAAACTGATTATGATTTTATTTAATATTACATTTTTGTTATTCACCTTATAAAATGTGAGGGATCCTTAATCTGAAACCAAAACAAAAAACAAATATTAAGAGCATCAATTTTACTTTCAAGGCTTTGTAAAATAATAATGAGAAAACATCAATAAAAAACAAGGTATCTACATATATTTGTTTAGAATAATTTATAATACATTATTCAGGTGTCGGTAAAGTTTTTAGGCTACTCCAAACTCAACCAATCTACTTTAAAACGTTTACATAAAATTTTGGAACCTAACTAATGCAATAAAAAAAGCATTAAGATAAATCACGAATAAAATATAACATTAAAACATCAATAATACAGATAAAATAAATAGGAACTTTTGATCTAAGATCTTACGAGACTTGAAACTTGGTACATAGGTTACTCTTGGTCCAAGAAAGAACACTATTGATTTTAAGGTCAAAGGGCAGTCCACCCATCTGTGCACTATCTCTTTCTTTACATTTTTTGTCGGGTCCTTCGATACTCTGTTGTATCAGTTTATTATTTATAAAAAGAACATGGTTAGCTGTTACATTTCATATGCTGACTACATGACTACTAAATGATAGTCATATTGTATTTCCCTTATACGAGCAATGTTGGCTAATTTAACCCTCCCCCGGTCACATTAATTTCAGGCGCTCACGGCAGAACGAGACCTATTAATTCGCGGCGACGCGTTACGATGAGCACTCAGCGGCTTATATTGCTTGCATCTATTCTGTATTTTAATTATTAGATAGATGTATGGATAAGACTAAAATATGTTTAGTAATAAATAAATTCTTTACTTACTAGTCATTGAGAAATCTCAACTCCTTTATTTTGATGGTACGTGAGGAAACAGGGATGTTTACAGAATGTAATGTCGCACTGCTTACAACAATTCCAATAGCTTCTGATTGGTCTGCCAGAATTAGTTTTCTTTTTGTTATCACGACAAACCACACAAATTGTTGCATGTGACTGTTTCTCTCCAAAACATGAGGGGTTTTTGGTGACACTACACCTATCGGTAAACTCCGCTTTCTTCCTAATCGCTTCCGCGATGTAAAGTTGCCAATGAGTTGCTCAACAAGCTTTTGTCGAAAATCCAGTTGTGTTTGACCATGTTTGTTTTCTGCAGGTAAGTTAGATAATTTATAAATAATAAAAGAATTTACAATAGTGGCATTTATAACAAAATGGAACAAATATTTCCACCATTTCTTTGATGGCCTACCAACACCGTAGTAGCTGCGATACTGATCTGATTTATGTACTCCACCCATATTTGTTGTGTATTTATTTACTAACTCAGGAAAATTTACTTTTACAATTTCATTGCCCTTTCCTGTTTTTCTATTTATTTCTAAAATTGTCTCTGGATTGGAATTAGTTGAAAGAAATAAAACTTCTCTGTTATCTCGCCAAACAGTCGCAATAACCTGGCCACTCTGCCTAAACACACTATCACCCCTTTTTAGCTTCAACGATTTAGGTTTTTTTAGCTCTGTAGGCCATCCTAATCTGTTTATTCTGACTGTCCCACATGAATAAGTGTCTTTTTCTAACAGCATATTGGCTAAATTAAAAGATGAAAAAAAGTTATCAAAGTAGACATGATGGTTTTTACCAATAAATGGTTCAACCACATCCATCACAACTTGTTCTCCCAATAAAAAGTGTATTGTTTTTTCTTCTTTCTTACCCAAATATACTTTACCAAATAAAAAGTAACCACTTTTGCTACAAGCAGACGCCCACATTTTTATGCCCCATTTATTCGGCTTTTTCGGCATGTACTGCTTTAGACAAAACCGACCCTTGAAACCAATCATGGCCTCATCTACAGGTATGTCACGGCCTGGTTTGAAGTATTGTCTAAAGTCATCAATTAATTTTAAAACTGGTCTAGCCTTATACAAAATATCATAGTTGTTACTCCTGGGAGTCTGAATGTGTGCTGGATCACTTACATGAAAATACTGGTTTATTTTCTTGTACCGGCGCAAGGTCATACATTACTGAACTATAGGACATTTTACAAAATCACCGATGAAATATTCATCAACGTTTGGCTCATATAAGCCCATACAAATTTCTATTCCTACAAAAGCTTTGATTTCATCTCTAGAAACCAGGGCCCAATGAGGGTCAAGTTTGTTTACAGCATCTTGTTTTTTTGCAGCATACGCATTCGTACACTCGACTATGTTGTCAAAAAATAAAAATATTCTACGACATCAGAACCAACAGGCAAAGTGTGAGATGGCCCAAAATCACTGTAAAATAAATTTGGTTCTGTGTAAGTTATATTGTGCGAGACCAGGGAGGGGGCACACGGCCGCATGTTTGTCGGCGACAACTAGTCGTCGGCTCGCCAGGCTCAAGGTCAACAACATCGTTTGACTCTCTGAATCACTTTGTTCAGTCAGTAATATATTATTGTTAACATCATTCAAATCACCAACACTTGATGCATCACTAATATCTCTATTACTACACACCTCCCGATCAATCTCACTGTTGCGAAGCGAACACCTAAAATCAGCCATATTTACCACTCAACTACTGCCAAAATAACAGATAATAATTCGTTGTAATGGTTTCAATAGTAAGAAGAAGGACTCCGTATAGCCTAGAAACTGTAATAGTTCAAATTAATGCCGATGGGAGGCAGCACCAGACGGACACAGTTGGTAATGTAGATCGTGGCGATTCGTGGCGTTTGACCTGCAGTGGCTCGGAACAGTGCGTGGCGATTCATGGCTTGTGACCGGGAGAGGGTTAAGTGGAAAAAGTTTGTATAATGTTGCACTTTAAGCCATTCTAAATGCAACAGGGTTTACTTTGAGGTAAGAAACATTAATATTTATTTACTAGTCCTTACCGGTGGCTTTGCAAACAAATTTCATAATCAAAGTCCTTAGCCTACTAAGTAAAAGCACATAATGTAATATAATAGAGCTCTATGAAATTTTTCAAGAGTAAATATGCATATATCGGGTACATATTATTTCATTATTCATGGTTAGTGAATCAGAGTTTAAATGACGGACTCTTATATCAGGTTTTACTGTGTATGAGCGTTTCTGGTTCATAAAAATTATACTTTCGACACCACAGTTAAGTTTACCCTTGTCCCAATCAAGAAAATATAAATACAAAGATCTCAAAAACCTACTTTGATCAAAAAACGTTTACTTTCGGTCCTTCTCATATACTTTCGGTCTAGAACATTTTAAGTGTAATAGATTGTCTTGTAATCCCGATGAAAACATATATATATATATTCCTACGTAGTTCTGAGAAGCCTATTTCACTTAAACTAATGGGGCTATTTGAATTCACTTATACAGCCACAGCTGAGTTTGTATTATTACCTTTAATTAGGAAAAAACTATATATAGGTCTCAGAAATCTACCTCGATCAAAATGCGTCAACATCTGGTCTAATATATTTCCAATACCATAGTAGGGCGTGCCTGGTTGTCCCGATGAAGAAAAGATAGGACTGAGAAGCCTACTTCGGTAAAAAGGAGTCTATTTCCAGCCATTAAAACTCACTTACGGTGCCAATATTTGAGTTTTCTTAGCTGTCCCATTAAAAAAAAAGTATTTATGCATGTAGCTCTCGGAAACACTCTTAGTTTGAAAAACGGCTACTTCCGACTCTTGTAATCTACTTTCGCTCAAAGATATTTCAGTGCCATGATAAGAGTTTTCCTTGTTCTGATGAAGAAAATATACATAGCATAGATAGGGCTGAAAAGCATATTACTATAAAAAAAAAACATATACTTCCAATATAAGAGGGAAATCCTTTCTAAGTTTATGCATAATTTCAAAACACTGTTTGAAACTTGTTATTGACTATGGATTATTTGAAAGGATAATAGGATTTCAAAATAATCTTTTATAAGGTTGTAAAGCATTTTTTTGACGGTTAAATTTTGATGTATAAATACCACAATTTCTTCTAAATTCTAAAATATTTTGGGATTTTCTATTCATTGACCTTCCTTGGATTTCAACAAATAATTTACAAAAAGAATGAGCTGAATTTGGTCAGTTGTCCCTTAGCAGCACATATAGAGATTCTTTTTTATTTATAAGATTGTTAGTGTGCATTGAAAAATATGCTTTGTTGACCAAACAGTCATTATCAATTGCATTTACTGAAAACCACTGTTGCAGGCAAAGGCCAGTGAACTGTGAAAGTGGATCTTTTTATTAATGAGTAGATTTTAAAAATTAATTTTTTTCCTCTAACTAGTGTAAAAAAGCACTGATTTTAGACTTCTTTAGAATTAGTGAAGATATGGTATATAAGAGTTGTGTAACATATTGATGACACAATTAACAGAGATAATGGACTTGTTGCTTGATCAGAGAATGGATGTTTTTACCAAGAAACAGGATGTTGAATCATATAGTAGCAATACTGGTGGACTAACAAAAAAGAATTTTTCAGTTAAAGTTTAAATTTGGCACTTCATAGGTAGCAAGACATGATGATTGCACACAGATATGGACTACATTGATAGAAAATGCTCATAAACAGAGAGGAATAAGACTTGTGCCGACTAAACTAAATAATGCTCTGTGAATCACGGGACAGGTTGAACAAGAACAAAAAGCTTTATTACTTTTGACCATTTATTAAAGATAAAATCATTAAGCTATATTAGAACAACCCAAGAACACACCATGTCACAATCCATGCACTAATATATATATTCTAGACAAGTGAGATTGTTAATTTAAGTATTATTTCTGAGTTGAGACAAACATTTTAAAAATATTTTATTTGTATTGTATGGACAAAAAAATAAACACAAAACATTAAATAAAAATAATTAACAGTAAACAGTAAAATCCTTAACACAAAATATTATAATGAATAAAAACTTTTGTTATTCAGTAAAGAATTTGTTTATAGTATAAAAATACTTTTCCAGCAAATAACCTTTCACTTTTTTCTCAAAAGCTCTAAAGAATTCTCTGATTCAACAACATTAGGCAAGTTATTATAATAATGTATTTCTGCATATTCACACAATGTCTTAGACTTGTGTATTGTGTAATGGATAAGTAAGAATGCTTTTGTGCCTAGTGGAACAATTATATAGCCTATATTAAAATAGGAACTGAATTTTTTGTATTGTTATATATTTTTTAATACTTTAATCAGTGCCTGTTAAACATAAATTGATGGAAAATTACAGTTTCAAATCTCTAAACTTCTACTTGCAGGATGCATCATACTTAATATATTATATTTTTAGGACTATGTTTCCTTAAATGATGAAAAGCCTATTTATTCAACAGAACACCCAATAATTCAACGTTATTTTTAAGATAGGAATGAGCATAACATACTGTTAACAGTGTTTTTGTATCCACTTTTAATTACAGGAAATACATATCATATAATATGCCTGACAACGCTTATTCGATAATGAGTGAACATGCTGTCTACAAGTGAGACTTCCATCAACGTAAACCACTAGGAAAGTTGTAGTTTGTGTTGTGTTAAATGTTGCAACAAGGAAGATGTAGATTTAGAGCTATTGCTATAGTTACAATAAAAAATAACTGTCTCTGAATTCTTCTAGTAGTGGGTAAAAGAGCATTTGCTTTGAACCAACTGTTCAGACGTAAGATATCTTGAACCCCCAAGACAGTTCACTTCTGGCTAGTTTATACAGCAAATCAAAAAGTTACTTTAATCTGGCCATCCCTATGTACGAGTTCTGCCCAATAAATACACAAACTTGTGCAAGCCAACAGCTATGACACAGACTCATTGCCTGAGACCCAATGAGCCATCAGTACTTGGCAGATCGTCAAAATGTGTGTATGGTGCTAATTATGTAATTTTATTTTGTCCTTGTTTTTACTGTATGTCAAAAATGGAAATTGACGAAATTACGGAGCAACAAATCAATAACAAGTATTTAGTGAAGTGTGGTAAAATATATTAAGAAATTACTCAAATGTTGAAAGCTGTTTACGTTGATAATGTTCTGAAGAAAACATCTGTTTTTAAGTCCATTAAGCATTTTAAAGATTGCCAAGAAGACACCACAGATGATGCAAGAACAGACAACCTTCTGTGTGTTGACAACAACATTGATCGTGTGCAATGCATCGTCCTTACAGATTGCCAACAAGACACCACAGATGATGCAAGAACAGACAACCTTCTGTGTGTTGACAACAACATTGATTGTGTGCAATGCATCGTCCTTACAGATTGCCGAAAAAATGTCCGCATGAAAGCTGATGAACTAAATCTAGAAAAATCAACAGTGCACACTATTTTAACCAAACATTTTGGGTTTAAAAAATGTGTGCACAAATTGTTCCCAAGTTGCTGTTGCCAGTTTAATGTGTTATCAACTAGAAAAATTCCCTTCAAACTGTGTTGGATTTCTCAATAGGGTAATCATGGTTTTACAAGTATGACATTGAACTAAAATTGCAAAGCAAGGAGTGGAAAGCAAAAGATGAACCTCAAATGAAAAATTCAAGAAAAAAGTGATTGAAAATCAAAGTTATGTTCCTGGTTTTTGTATGTCGAAGCTGCTGTTTATCATGAATTTCTTCATGAAAGACAAACAGTAAATGATAAGTTCTACCTCACAGTTCTCAAGCGTTTGAGAGCTTGCGTGTGTCTTGTGTGACTAAATTTGACTCCAGGTGATGGATTGATCTTTCACTATGATAATGCATCTGCACATTCAGTATTGATTGTTCACCAGTTTCAGCAAAAAATTTGATTACCATTCTTGATCATACTCCATATTCACCAGATCTTGCCTCCTGCAACTTTTTCCTTTTCCCAAAATGCAAAAATGTGATAATAGGTCATCACTGGGAAGATTTGGACAAAATAAAGCAAAAACAGTAAGAAAACTAAAAAGCGTAACTGCTGAGGACTTCCAAGGGTACTTTAAATAGTAGAAGAGAAAATGGAATAAGTGCATAGCAATGAATGGAAAGTTCTTTGTAGGACAAAATCAATAATGACAAAATTTTGCTAAATAAAGTTTTTATGGTACTCTCAGTTCACGTATATACTAGACAGATCTCATATGTTCAGGAGTGGCACATTTAAACCACAATGTCAAGATATTGGGGTTCAAAGGTAGATAGATCTAGTCTACTGTTAAAGATGACTGTTGGAGTTGATGAGGCTCCCTAAATGTTAAAGGCAGTTGCTAGCCTGGATATAAGAAAGCAAGTGCTAATCTTCCTACTTCGACTGGAGAGGTTGGTACACAGCTGGCCTCCCCTTCTTCCCAGGTGACATGACAGATAATCTCCACTATCCCTCCAACCCTCCTCCTCATGGACCTCGATAGGAAGGATCTCTCTAACCTCAACCTTACCCATCCTGAATATCCTGTCCTCTTTTACGACTAAGTGCAATGAGAGGTTTCTTATCTTCTTGTCGTGAGGGAACAAAATGAAAAGGGGGAGGAATTGAAGGTTCACTATCACACATCTTTCATACTCTGAGATTTCAATATCATAAATTTTGTGCTCAATGGGTACCAAATCTGTTGTGTGATGAACTTAACAAAGAGAAAGGGATCAGCTCTGAAGTTTCTTATCCAATACCACGAAGAAGGTGACGAATTTCTTAACCACATAGTCACTGGTAATGAAACATGGGTCTCTTATATCACTGTAAAACAAATAAGACAATAAATAAAGTGGGGTTACACACTATCACCACGAAAACTGCCGCAACAGTACATAGGTGGTAGAATTTCATTCAATAGGTATTGCAAAGCTTTGTTCCTAGATAATATAAGTCCTTAAATATAAATCTTAGTTGAAAAATAGTTTAAAGTTGTTTCATCAAATGTGCTTTTTTTTCCTTCCTGAGGCAAAAGGACAGTTTGTCTGGAAAAATTCTGTTTCCTTTTCCTTCAGAGTCTACATAATGATATATGGGCCATACAAAAATTAATGTCTGATTTAAAAAAAAAATACAACATAATTTTCAAAAACACCTTTCTTTCTATTTGATTTCTAACATCTTTCTTTATTTTTCAACATAGATTCCATTTCTGTTTAAACAGTTGTCATAACGTTGTCCTAGCTTTTGAATGCCAATGTCTTAGAATTCAGCCGCCTGTGGATAGATAACCAATCTTTAACTGCTTCTTCCAACTCATCATCAGTGTTGAAGTGCTTATCGCCAGGAAACTCCTTTAGGTAGTGAAACAAATTAGTCGCTCAGCGCCAAATCCAAGTTATACCGCGGGTGTACAATCGTTCTCAACCAAATGATCTGATGAGATTTTAGATTTAGATGGCAGAGTGGGGTCTGGCATTGCCATGTAACAAGTGAACTCCAGATGTCAATAGGCCTTATTCTGTATATGTTGCTTATTCTGTATTACATGTTGAAGTTTTTGAAGTAATGTCTAAAACTAAATTTTGTATTTACTTATGAGTAGAATGAGGATTAAAAGTTGTTTTAGATATAAAAGACACTATTTCATGTAACTGTTGTTATATTTATGAAATAAAGAGATTTTTAATTGAACTGAATGCGTTGTACACTTGTTGCTCGAATAGTTACCAAATAGTGTAACTGACAAAATTTTAGCAAAACATTCCTCATAAATTCAATGTAGCACAATAAATTTAACTGTTAATGTTTATAAATTATTTACATTGAAAAATTTAAATTTTAAGTAGGCTATAACCTGGAAACAAAAAAATACTTGGTTTGAGATGTTTTTAAACTTTAACTCCTTAAGGTGGTGCAATCGATTTTGGGTCGAGTAATTAAAACAAAAATGTTACTGTCATAATCTTTTAAGGTACTCCTAATGAATGCAGAGGTAGGAGAAAAAAACTTTTTTGAATCCCTTCACAAGGAATTAAAGTCATCTGAAGTAGTTATTTTGGGCTAATTTATAATCAGGCACAAATGAAAACTGCTGATGATAAAGATTTACAATTTTTACCGTAAGTATATGATATATGAGCTGAAGGATTGACATTTTTATTTTGAAAAATACGAGTTAATTTTTCAACTATGTATAAAATGTTACGAAAAAAAAGAATTATATATTTTTTAATTAAAAACATGTTACTCCCTTTGGCAGAATGATATATAAAATCTGGTGTTATTTAAAAAAACGTATTCATAAAGAATCTGTGTTGATTTTTAAAAAGACTCCGAGCGCCTTCGTATTTTCAGTCTGTTTCCTGCCACGCTGTTTGTGGAAACATGAGGAGGTGTGCACTCCCTCTTCCCCCACTATCGGCAGTTCCCTCGCCCAGCCATACCCCTCCAGCCCCTCAATTAGTTCCTTTCTTCCTTCGCTACCCCTCAAGTCTCAGTTCTGTCATAACTAAACAACAAGGCCAATCTCACTGAGCATTGGCACACATATTTAATTACATTCCGAATGAAGATATTAGTATAACATTGCATACATATGGGTTTCAAATAAATGAACCATTCAAAACATCGTTAGATGTGAAAATTGAAAAGGATTGAATGAACTTCAATGCTTGACAACAAGAGCTCTTTACGTGACCTGACCTACATACTTATTTTTTTTTCCTACATACATTAGCATTTTTTTTCTGATAAAGTAACAGAATAATGAAAATTATCGTTTTCTCTGACAATATAAAAGAAAAATACACTTTCCAATTGGAATTAGTCAGGTTAGAACAAATAGTCTAACCATCTAATTATAATTAGTAAATTATCTATCTATAAATGTAGAGGGAGGAAAATTATAAAAAAACTATATAAATTGATCAATCATCGAGGATATGCATTTGACGCAGAATGCAATATATATTTGTAAGAAATGCAATAGGAGGAGGAGTATTGATAGTTGGTAGACAGGTCCTAAATATAGGAAGCACTAAAACTCCTTCCATTCAAAAATTATCCAAAGACAAGTTTTTCAAATGTTTGTTGCAGAGTTTAAATTTAACAATCTCACATTTGGACTTGCTGTCATCTATAGATCTCCTAAAAAACAAAATTTAATGAGAACATATTTTTCATCAGATTGGATACATTATTGCAAATTTTGTGTTCAAAATATAATGTGTTTGTTGTTGCTGGTGACATAAACATTAATGCTGTTGAGGATTGTAATGCTAAGACTTGTTTAGTAAGTATCCTTAAATCTTACAATCTGCATTTCACAGTAGATTTTCCATCCAGGAACTCAAAATCTAAGAACAGTGCTATTTATAATATTATATCAGATTTATCCAAAAATAAATTTTAAACAATCCGCTTAGGTACAGAACTTGCAGATCATGATGCACAATTAATTTATATTTTTTCTGTGAATAGTAAAAATAACACAATAAATTTATAACAAAGATAAGCAGAACTTTTTCCAAATCAAACATGAAATCTTTCAATAAATTCTTACCAACTTAAAATTGGATGTCAGTTTACTGTGCAGACATTGGCGGAAAATTCTATATGTTTTTTTAAACTTTCTCCTATTATTTTTACCTCTTTTTCAAAACTAAATCAAAGAGAACATAAAATAAAAATAACTGGATAAACAATGAGTTTATCGAGAATATGAGGACTTATATAAATATGAGTAAAACTGTTAGAAATGCTTCTTCTAGCAATGAAATGAAACATCACCGGTCACTAAGGAAGAAAGAATTTAAGGCAAAACTAGTTCAAACTAAAAAAATATTGCTATGATAATGTAATAAATAAATAACTAACGACGATATTTGATGTTTCATCTTGACATATGACGTAGTGATATACAGAGAGGATCTATAAAGTGTGTATCTGTACTTACTTTTTCTAATACTTAACTCTGAAACTGATATGAATCATATATTACGACTCAGCAACCACTCATGTACTTCAATGAAACATGCGTGAACTGAATCTTTACTTCAATCTCCATATTGACTGTACCATCCGGATACATAAAGTAATATTACTGTTACATCACTTGGAGAAATGGGAATTGTGAATAACATTGGTAAAAGTGTACATCAACTGTAATATAGTAAAGCCACCAGGAGGTGGAGGAGGCATTGGAAAACAACATTTTCTATTAACACAATATAGCTATATCTAACACCTTAATTTTTTTATTCTAAAAATTAAGATCGCCAATAGAGAGAAATGATTTTATAGACAACATTGTGCATGAATTGACAGAAGGTGTTCCTCAAGTTGATTCAATGTCCGTTGAAACTGGTCCAGGGGATTATAAACATTCTTCTCTTCAATATTTACTGGACTAAAAGGAAAGATTATGTGTAATTTGTGCAGACATTCCCAGTATAAAAAGAAAACTTGGTGTCACTATGGTGTCCAAAATGCAACAATTATGGTAACATGCCATCTAACTTACTACCTAAATTGCAGAATTGTTAAATGCCTGCTCAGATGGGGAGGAAAAGAAAAAACTACTGAAAATGACTCTGACTATGAACACATTCCAGAAAATGGTGGTGTTTGATACTCAACTTTTTTTATATTTTACTGGTATGAATATAACGGTATTTGTCTCTTTAATTTTTAATTTATTGCAACTGCATAATATATAAAAATAACGGCATAACTTAGGATAAAAATTGCAATTACCCGCACTAGTATGAGGACCATTTTGATGAGAGTGATGATGAAAAAAATCAGAATGCTAACATATACGAGGTCTGTTCAAAAAATATTGTGACTAATTTCCGCGGGTTACGTATATTTGTTTATTTTGTTGTAGTGTTATGTTGGTACGTGTCTCTGACATACGCAACAATTTCGGCCTTTTTGAATGTTCAGTTAATTTTTGACAGCTAATTTGCATGTAGTGTCATGGTTCATCTTCTATTTGTGGCTATTCAAAAAAATGGATCAAAGAATCTGTATCAAATTGTATTAAAAACAAAATTAAGTGTCTGGATGCATTCCGAATGTTGACTGTGACTTATAGAGAAGCTACCTTGGACTGAAGCAATGTTTATCGGTGGTACAAAACGTTCTTAGAAGGCCGACAAGACATGAATGACGACAGCATACTGGACGCCCGAGCATGTCAAAAACAGACGAAAACATTGAAAAGTGAAGAAAATAGTATTGGGCAATCGTCAAATCACCGTTAGAGAAGTTGCCGAGGGCATGAACAAATCGATTGGCTCGTATCATTAGATTTTTACCAATGATTTGGGCATGAGAGGGGTCACCTCAATTCATTTTGAAATTCATACCAAAATTGCTCAATTTCAACCAAAAACATCAACGCATTACGATTGCTAGTTAATGACCTGTTGAAATCTGTCCGTGATGACCCAGATTTGTTAAAGAGGGTCATAACCGGTGACAAATCAAGGGTTTATGGTTATGACATAGAAACCAAAGCTCGATCATCCCAATGGAAGCTGCCGCATGAGCTACGAACAAAGAAAATGTGCCAAGTCCGGTTGAATGTAAAAGCTTTGCTTACAGTTTTTTTCGGTTCCAGGAATGTGGTTCATCATGAGTTCTTGCCTAAAATTAAAAAAAATTATTTTCACAGAGGGCTGAATTTGACATGTTTGCAGTGTACTGGTAAATGTTTTGTTTTACACATGTGTATCTATCTAATAAGTGTATCTAAAAATCAATATCTAAGTGAACCTAAAATTCATTCAATAAAACCATAATAGTTTGTGATGAATTGAAACTGTATCTCATTGTGAAGAAATAAATATATACAACACAATAAATATAAATCTTCTATTATATATTTATTTTTTTAATAGTTTTTACATTCACAAAAATCTGCATGCCACTATGGAAGTTTAGTACTGTTACTTCTAGATCTAAATAAATTCTTAAAATCAATTTTAGATTGTTCTAGGTAATATGGCAACAGTAAATATTTATTAGAAACTCGGAAAAGATTCCTGGGAGCATATCTCCTCAGCCCCAAGGATATCAGAGAACAGGAGCCCTCAAATCTGATCGTTTTTTGCAATAGCCTCGGACTTTGAGGACACAAAATTAAAGTAAGAGAGGCGCAAAGATCCTTTTAGGGCTAAGCGCGGGGACAAACTGTCCTTTTCCCTCAGGACAAAAAAAAGATAACATTAAATATTATATACCATATCCAATTAACTGTATCAGTTCCAGAATTATGGGCAAACCATTTACAAAAAGACCCTGGGTGATTTGAGTTCATGCAGGGTGGGATAAATACCTCTCCAGCGCTGTGATGCCACCCTCTCCCAGTATCCCCACCACTGCTCGGCATTCGCACTATCGGATCATCTGATTGATCCGAATCAGTCGGTCTCGTTCACTGCTCCAATTCGTTCAGTACAGAGTTACTGAGCCTTCCCACTAGAGCATGTCATACCATTCATCATGTTGACCGAACAAAATGAACGAGTGAATGTAATGACTGAGTGAACGAAACGATCCGCTTATAAAAAAGGTTCAAATAGAGGAAGAAACAGCATATTGTACAGTGAACGGATAGATATATGACAATATATGTGTTATTTAAGGATTCTAGTAACGGTAAATATATCTATTAAAATTAATTTAAAAAATTAATTGTAAGTTACCAGATATATTACTAAATATTTTAAATGATAATCCTTATAATCAATGCACTTGGTTGATTGATATGCCTTTGATTTATCATAAGTAAGATTATTCCCTTACAAATGTTATTTAAATAAACTAATAACAATTAAACACAATGCTCATTTGAAAATAATTTATTTTTATAAATAACAAGATATTTTATATATTTGATATTTTATATCAAGCCGATTAACTTCCTACCAGTTTTCATAATACCCAGACTCCCTACTCCCCCCATTGAGTTATACAATTACAGTTTTATTCTTAATTGGTTAGCAGTGAATGAAAGAAAGGACTGAACAATGTTAGGGACCTAGTGTAACGTAATGCATAAACTTAAGAGCTTTAGTTAGTTCCATATGACGTTAAGCTATTTTTCAACGATAAGGGTTTTAAAATGAACTTAACTATAATATTGCAAGTTTTAACGATCATTAAAAATAATATATCTGATTTGAAAAAAAATATCAAATTTATTCAGTTGGTAGGAAAAAGTGAATGTTTGAGGTGAACCAGGTCTTTTGAAACACACTGATCCGGATCACTTGTTCACTCGACTGACCCGTTTAATTTGAATGGGTCAAGACCGAACGACACCTCTCTATTGGCCACTGCCACTGCATGGCTAACCTCACAACAAAATGCAAGCTCCCTGGATATGTCTATGTCTACATTAATATGTTCAATTAATTCTGTTAAGGCCTACACACAAAAATATAATAGTTATAGAGCAGATCAAGTAGCTGCAGTGTAAACAAAACTGTGCAAGCAAGACACAATCCACACAGCTGATTAACAAGTACAAGAAGGAGCTGGTCCCACTGCACGGTACTGCTCAGAAATTTGCTTCTGCACAGGTTTCTTTACAAGCGGTTTATCTCAAGTTTAAAAGTATTTTTAATAGCTACTACTATACTGTCGTTTAAGGTATTTGATGCATACACTGTGACAGATATTTCACAGAAAAATCAAGTTTGTGTTTAGTTTTGCATTAGGCTAATGGGTTTGTAGAGACATTGAAGATTATACATTCTTTTTATTGCCTTTTTTAATGCTTTTAACCCTTTAAGTGGCAGTCATTTGTGGTCTCAGTGGCAGGCCGTTTTCGGGTAAATTGCCGTGATCGTTAAACTTATTTTTAGAAAATATTGTCTAAGTGATAACCTAGCAACATTATATATTTTTGTTTTCCTTATGAACTATAGAATAAGAATAAATATATTTGGTTCCTTATTTTTATTTTCAGATGAATATCATTGTAGATGTGTAAAGATTTTCTTTTAGAAAAAATAATTTTTAAGTTCTACTGTCCGTCACTTTGAAACTACTGGAGCTACAAAATAATGTCATACTCACATAATATACACAATTTTATTCTAAACACATTACTTCCTATGCATTTTTTTCTATTTACAAGAACAAAAAGGTTAGAGGGGAAAAACTAAATCTATGTACAAACTGTTTTTGTTTTGTTTTTTTGTTTGTTTTTTTTTTTTTTTTTACTCAGAGTCACTAGAGTCACTAGTCACTAAGGGCTTGTCTTTTCCTCCCAGTAGTGTAGGGCCTATAATAGTGGCTTAGTTTGTCATAGCACAGTATATTTCGTAAATATAAAACAGGAATTGTATTATAGCGTACCCCTCCCCATCCTCAGACAGAGGTCAAAGTCGAGCGGTCTAGTAGATAACATGATTACAGAATATCGCCGCCTGTTCAGCTGGTGCGCCGCATTCTTGTACTTTCGTGTTTTACTGTGTGTGTAATGGATTAGTGATGGGTGACACTATGAGAATTTGGGATTTACCCAGGAGCGAAGAGGGGACCATTCGTTTTTTACAAGATCGTGACTAGTTGCCTTAATCTAAAATATTCGTGCCGGTCGGCAGTTGCGGCTGAAGGCGGATATCCACTACACTCACTCATCCTTGATATTGCTGCATTCTGGGCATCACAGGAAACCCATTAACAATTAATAATCGTTGTAATTTTGTAATTGAAGAGTTGCTTTTTCGTTCTATAATGTTTTTTTCTATAAATTTATATGTTTGTGTTCCTCATACTGGTGTGGTCGGTATAATCCCAAAGTACCCCAACATTTTCCATGATGAACGAATAACCTAAACATTTACCGGTAACACAAACAACGCGATAAACAATAATATACTGACAATAACAGTACGCAAAGTCACCAAACAAAACAGTGACGAGACGAGCAGACAGCTGAAAACTGCTGGATTCATTTAGGCAAGCAAACATTAGTAACATGAATACACACTATACTATATGATATATATAGGAAATTTCATGGAGAATACGATAGTTCAAACTAGGCCTAAAAATAATGGATGGTTGCGGAGCAACAGCCTTAAATGTGAAGCGATGGCTGTGACGGTGCTTGCCACTTCGCGGCGGCGTGAATCATACGTCTCAGACGGCGCTTGCCATTTATAGGGTTAAGACCAAGCAAATAAAAATAAATTGTTATTCAAAAGCCAAGGATCAATGTATATTAGTAATGCTCAGAGCCAGCTGATTTATGAGAAAATGGACACTCTATGGCCAGGCTCAATTTGCTACTTTTACATGCATTTATAAAACACATTGTAACTCAGGCAAAACATGCTCTAACTTAGTAATTTTTTGTTTTATTTTAAGCTGATATACTAAGCAATATTTATAGTATAAAAACCACCATATAATTATATAATGTGAATTTTTTTATTTTTTAAGTTTGGACTAAAATAAGTGGCTACAGTATAGTAAGAGGCCACCACTGCAATCATATCAGGGTACTACATTATCAATTAGAAATACTGAAACTATCAAATACAAAAACATTTTAATTACAGTTATTTACAATTATTGTTTATCAGCTCTTTTTAATGTATTAAATAACAATAGTGTTCCAATTTAATTCAGATAAAGTATTAATCACTTATATGGTAAGATAAAAAAGTATGTTTGGGTATTTTTGTTAAAGTTCGACTTTATACTCTGTTTTGTGTAATTACTAAAAATGTTAAGAGATTTGGGTGATAAATAAGGATTTTATGTCACTTTACAAATAATTTGCCTGAACACATTTTACAGATTCAGCAACATACTTTATGTATGTTTTACTTAATTTACTTGTATAGTTAATAACATTTATACAACTGATAGAAAAACAAGAAAACACACACCCATGCATATAATATGTTCAAGCTGATGTACTGAGTAATATTTCTAGTATAAATATAATTGACCATATAAATTTATGTAAACATTTTTTGGTACTTTGGGATTATACCGACCACACCAGTATGAAGAACAAAAATATAAATTAATAGAAACAAACATGATAAAACGAAAAAACAACTCTTTAATTACAAACTTACAAGCATTTCCAGGTATTGTGATCGGTATTGTTGTCGCTGTTATCTTATCTTTCTTGAGAATCCCGATTACGGCAGGCCGCGCGGCGTCACATGATTATTTAAGTTTTTTGCAAGGTACATAATTGCCTTTCCATTACAATTCAATTTATATTTCTGATCAGCCCCTCTAGAATTTGATATTTTACTGATAGGTACTATCTCGAGGGATGTTTTTCTTTTGTTGACATCAGCGCGTGCTTCGGCAGCACCTGGAGGCACTCGCATTTTGGGTGGCAGAGTGTGATCAAGATTAAAAACAAGTTTTGTGTATTTTTTTCAATAAAGAGTTTAGTTTTTGTTTGGTAATGTTTGTTTTTGTTGAATTTTTGTGTTTGGAGAAATGTAGGGGGGACAAGCACTCGGCAAAAGACTGCTTGCCGATTCTAGCTCCGGATTCACCAGATGGCTGATGGGGCTGGGCAGGGATCGGGTTAAGCAAGTGATTGCCTTGATCACTGGACACGGCCACTTCAGGAAACACCTAAACACTCTAGGTTTACGAAATGAGGCCTCGGAGTGTAGACTCTGCAATAAGTCTGAAGAGACTGCAAAACACATAATACTGGACTGTGAGAGACTGGGAGCAAGGAGAAGGGCTCTTTTCGGTGACAAACAACCAGGCGACGACGAACCAGATGCTAGTATCGGGGAAAAGCTTCTTAGCCTAATTAAGGGCACGAAGATAGGCTTACCCCTCTAACATCAAAGGGGCACACAATAAGCTCAGGTTGACGTGTGAGGATCTATGAATCCACCCCAATATCCCAAAGGAAAAAAAAAAAAAAAAAAAAAAAAATGTAGGGGTAAAACACGGAAGTACAACAAAGCGACGCTCCAGCTGAACAGGTGGTGAGACTCTGCAATCACGTTAGATAACGTCTAGTAGATACTAGACCGCTCGACTTTGACCTCTGTCTGAGGATGGGGAGGGGTTTGCGATAAGACAATTCCTGTTTTATATTGACGAAATATTGTTCTACGCTAATCTAGTAATCAGTAGAAGCAAAATGTCAAATAACGATTCATGTCTGGGTGTGGTCGGTATAATCCCAAAGTACCCATTTTTTAAATTTAGAATTCTTTTATTTTATATTTATTTTTTAAGTTTGCACTAAAATAAGTAAGATAAAAAATTATGTTTTGGTATTTTTATTACTAAATTTAGGGCAGGTATTACAACATGGGGTAGGTATGACTTTGTTTCAGTTCAATCAGCATAAGAGTGATATTCATCCACGTTCATGTGCGTAAGTAGTATCATGAGCTCTGGTATGTACTGATAAACAATTTCAGGATAGATGTGCCAATTTTTTAACTGAAAAGTTTTTGCCTGGAAGTGATAAACACGAGAAGAAGCTTTGAAAAAAAAGGTAATCATTTTACACACTATAGCCAGCCCTAAACTTCAAATCGGTGTGGTTAAAAATATTGTTCAGTTCAACATTTGAAGCTATTAACCCTTTGAGTGCCGGAGCATCGCTATTTGTGATCCTGCATTATATGCAAGAAATGCCAGAATCGCTATTTGCGACTTCTGCAGTGACGCTTATATTTTATATAGTATTTATCTAAATTGGCTGAATGATTATACATACGCACTCCAAAGGCTTCAACATAACTTTTGATGAAGGTTTTGTTGCATTTTGGTTAGATTCTGATTTTTACAGCGGTTGTAAAGAGAGCGCGAGTTTAGAATCGACAGCTACACAGATGAGCCGTCACATGTTTTGTTTGCGCTGGTGTTTATTTCACAAATGATTGTAAATATTGAAAGTTTTTAAGTGTAAATGGGTTTGTAGTGTTAGTATTTTCATATTATTTTGTTTGTGTATGTTGTTCTAGTCTGTGTAAGTAGAACAATGACTTGACTGTGAGTTACGGTGATCGTAAGCAGCTAGTACTTTACTAAATACATTTGTACAGTTTTTATGTTTTTTGTGTTTGTTCAATGATATTTATAAGCAATGAGTCGTAAAAACATTGCTGACAATGAAGACCTAGTATTGCAGGCATTAGATTTAAGCATTAGCAGTGTAGAAAATACTCAGAGTGTTAGGTAAGATTAGAAATTTTCTAGTTTTGTAGCGGTTCATATTTTTATATTTATTTTCCAAACTTTATTTATAAGGATAAAAAAAGTATTTATTTGTCTTTTTGTAAAGAATTAAATGGAGTATAAGATAGAATAACTGAAAGTAAATAATAAAATATGTCAATAACACTAAGTTGTGTCAAAATAAAAAACAAAGTGTTTTTGCTCATAAAGTTTGTATTAATGTTTTTTTTATTAGTATAAAAACGTTAAATAAGTAATCAATGTATTATATTTATAAAGAAAATGTATTTGTCTACAAAAAAAAGACAAAAACCAGGACATTATACCAAAAAATAACTTTTTATGAATTTTTAACCAGACCCCTGTAAAATCAGGCATTTTCGCTTTGCATTTTATGCATACCATACAGCAAAACGCTGTGGCACTCAAAGGGTTAAACTTGGAATTTTTTATGTTTCAATGATGTTTGATGATTGAGTGTTCTGTAAAAAGACGAAAAAATAATATTCTGCTCATGGAGTAGCATCAGGACCGCCAGTTTTATTACTAGACAAAATTGTCAAAAGGCGATTTGAGTGTTAAGCCATATCTGAAAATTGGGCCTTGATTATCACTAATCATGCACTCAGAATATAGTCAGGAATCAATGAAAGTAGAGTAGGCTACTTATTACCAAGGTTATTACACCTTTAGGTTGTGAAAAAATAATAACCAACATCTGTTTCTCGGCCTGTAGTAGGAACTATCTAGTGATAACAAGTTTAATCACTTTAAAACATTCTATTACTCTTTCCATTCACTTGCAATTTTAGTACTAATTGCTGCAACTATTAACTTCCTTTAATTCATTCCACCCAATTCCCGTGCTGCTCTGCTATCTCCTCGTATATCAGCTAATGTGAACATTTTTTTAAAATAGGCCTAATACAGGAAGTATTAAAATAGCTTATATTTTTGGCACACATAACATGTAACATTTGATATAGTTTATAACATATATGCTCATAATCAAAGTTTTATGTTTTTTTATTCCCTGGTATATTTGTATATAATTAATATATCATTTTTATTTGGGAGGTCTATGCATTTTTATTTCGTAATTGTCATGTGACATTATCAGCTGACTCGATCTTTCGTTGTTAATTCTTTATGCTTTAGTGTAATCGTATTATTGTATGCTGGATTCTTCTTCATTATTTGATTTTGTGGTTGTAAATATTAGTAGTTTTAGTTGTTACGTGCTTAGCTATTGAGTGTAGGGCCTAATTGTTACAATGACTGACAATTTGCAATCTCACGGGAGTGAAATTGTAAATAACACATTTGTAAATAGAAAAAGTGAAAATAAATTTCAAATAAAATTGTGTAAATATTTCTTGGTAAATACACTTATAGAAGTACAATTATACGTATTTATACAAAATGTGTCATAAAAAATTTATTTATGAGAGAAATAATACAAAATTTTTCATGGTTGTTCCTATCTAAATGTATATCTATATATATAAAAATGAAACTGTTCGTGTGTAACAGCATCACTCACAAACGGCTGGACGGATTCGCCTAATTTTTTTTTAAATTTGTTCGTCTTGATCTGTAGAAGGTTATAGGATACTTTTTATCCCTTTCCCGATTCAGGATTCCGCCCCACTGGTTACAGAAATACCCGTAAGAAATGCATTGCAGCAAACATATGTTATTAAGTGAAAGAGTCTTTTCAAATTTTTAATCAGCTGTTCTTTGTAAACATATATAATGCGACAAAAAATATATTTATATATAAATTTCTTTACACTTATAGTTTTAAAGCATAGAGTAAGCTTAAGAGAAACGACAAATTTTGTTTAAACTGTTTCTGCAATCATAATATATAAAAATGAATGTTTGTGTGTTTGTCCTTTATAGACTCAGAAACTATTGGACCGATCACTATGAAAATTTGTATTTTTCTATGTAGAAGGTTTATACGCAATGCCCATTGATGTAACTAACCACCAGGCTGTACTGCAAGATATAAAAGTTATCAAAGCGCCTGCACATTATAAACTGCAATTACAACACAGTAGTTACGTATATTAAAATATCCAAACACTATTTGAAGGCAAAGAAATATACGGGCAAAGCTTAAGAGACGCGTGCGAAGCCGCGGGAAACAGCTAGTATAGCCTAATAAAATAGCTTCCCATGGTAAAATTATTAGGTAAATATTAAGATCAGCGACTACCGCTCCGATCGCCGTAAGGTTTTTTGTACTAACACAGGTTAACGTAATTTCACCGAAAAAAATAGTCCCGATTATTGCTAACATATAAAAACCAGTTTTACAGCAGTACAATGTTGGCAATACAAAACACATAAATAACAAGATTTTCGACTATCAAACTAAAAACAATGGCCGACCATGGACGTTTTGATGAATTGACAGTTGCCACGTGACAAACAGGAAGGTTTCCGATTGGCCGGACGGGTCACGTGACCTATAGGATGGCTTCGATTGACCGCCAGACGTACACAAACAAACCCACATGGACAAGGAATAATTAGTGAAGTTATTGACATGGCTTGCGATGGTTCTTGTCACACGCTAAAAAGACCCTAGCTTGCCTATTCAAAATTCAGATCACGCGATGCTTGCCCGCTGCGCAGCGCTTCGCGCTGCTTGCTCTTTTAGAAAAAAAATTAACTCGAGCTTGCAAAGTCCAAGCCCAGATCACGCATGACTGCTTACACACACAACACTCAGACAGAACTAACGCAGGTTTCATTACAGGCAAAAGATAAGCGGCGCGCGTTTATTACTGATAAGATAAGACGAGATTATACTAGAATTAGTACATGGACTACTACCCTACGAACTAATTACACCAAAAAAACGAATAAATGCATTATCAGTCAGGTTTTTCAAATTTTATTTTTTCCAAAAACTTTTTTTTGGGGGGGGAGTAAACGGCTACGGCGATAATCGGGACTATTTTTTTCGGTGAAATTACGTTAACCTGTGTTAGAATGCAAAAAATTACGGCGATCGGAGCGGTAGTTGCTGAGCTTAAGGTTTACCAATTATTTTTCCTTTTTTTGTTATTTGCAATCTAATAAAACATTTTTTTTATTTTAAATTACTTAAAACTAGGCTACATCTATATATATATATATATATATATATATATATATATATATATATAATGAATCACAAAAAGGGGGGTAAAGGGGGGCAACTAAAAATTTTCAAATACAAACCCCTATCATGTGACCCCTCATTTTAAAGGGAATAAAAAAATAAATTTAATAATCCAAACTAGAGGTTTCTACGTTTATTTTAACTGATTTTATGACAAATTTACAATAATAAAATCAGTAACTGTCTCGTCCTGTTTATCGTAACATGAGTCAACACTAACGCAAATTCTAAAAACAGTTACCAGTTTTAATATAGCAGGTGTTCAAACTGTTCACCTTCGGCTGTTTGACAGTGTGCTAGACGTAAAAACTTCAGACATGATAGGGGTTTGTATTTGACAATTTTTAGTTGCCCCCCTTTACTCAATTGTAAATTTATCATAGCATCAGCTGTCAAAATAAACGTAGAAACCTCTAGTTTGCATTATTGGATTTCTTTTTTTATTCCCTTTAAAATGAGGGGTCACATGATAGGGGTTTGTATTTGAAAATTTTTAGTTGCCCCCCTTTATAAAAGGGGGGGAAAATTTTCAACAACTTGAAAAATTAAAAAAATATGTTATAATAGGTAGGATCAAGGTTTCACATAGATATCTCGGGCCATTTAAATTATATCCAGGTGTGCCGGGACATAAAACTTACTCTGTATAACTTATTGTTGATAGGATAATATATCTATACAGTAGGAGTAATTTGGTGCAACTTTTAGGTCATTCTCTAATTTTTATGAAAACTTATAAATTGTAATCTAATAGACTGCAAAATCGCCAATTTTAGCCTGGCACTTTTGACAAGTCACAAGGGGATATTATGATATAGGCTATGTGAAAAATTTTTGCAACATCTCATATTTGCTCCTGGCCCTGAAAGGGTTAAGATATAAAATTTGGTGTTTCATAATCTTCCAACTGACAATAGGCCTACAATTATTGTTGAATAATGGGCAGAAATGTTTCTCAGTAAAATGTAATATTACTTACCATACTACTAAATAATGATAACCCAAGGAATATAACATCAAAGCAGTATCTTAAGACCGAAAAAGAAAAACAGTAACCAACTTTGTATTTTATGCCAACTCGCTGAACAGACAGACCAACTATAAACCTTACACCATCTCACTTGACTCTAACTGTAAGAGTGAAGTGAATCACTGCTGAAAATGACTAGAAATAGAATTGCCAATATAATAAAATGAACCGAAGTCAACCGAAGATACAAGGTTTCATGTTTGGTTCAGCCAACAGTGTTGCATTGCAGTAATGCTCAAGAGGTAATAAGCTGTGGTTGTAGTTAAATTTTCCTACCCATATAAATTGATTATTTATATCTCATAAAACCTACATTAATATTTGTTTTAATTAGAGCTTTTTTAACTGGTTTTACTTATATTTATTTAGTATTTCATCAAGTGTCGGATACTATTGAAAATATTTTTAAAGCTGCGATGTCATACGAGCTCCTCCCGTGTGTGTTCAATGGGGCGATCATGCCAGGTGGTGAGAAAGAGTGGGGATGGAGGGGCCCCTCCTGCCAACTAGAGATAGCCCGCGTATTAGAATAGTGGAATGAGCAGTCCGCGCGTTCTCGCTCTGTACTCCTCTGAATTTAATTTAGTTCAGTACCTGGCAAACCTATTAAAATGTATCACTGTATTTTCAAACCCCTTTCCGTAGTTTAGTACAGCATACATATATTTAAATTACATTTTCAAAGCTGGATGTTGCAGGATGCAGCACAATTAAATTGCAGGCAATCAATGTGACAAGCCTCTTAAAATGTACCACTGTGTTTTTAGCTTCTACTCTGAATTAAACACATTTCAGTAATTTGGTACAACAACATATATATTACATTTTCAAAGCTGGATGCTGCAGGATGCAGCGCAATTAAATTTATTTCATTGAACCGTGATTTTACAACGTAATTAATGGCAGGCAATTACTCTTGTCTACATACAAATAAACCAATACAACGGAGTATCGAAATACCAAAAAAGACGTAAGGAAGTCTAATGTAACAAAGTAACTTCGTTACATTCAGTGGCGTAGCTATAAAACATTCGAGGGTGGATTAAACATCCAGGAGGATTAAAAAGAGCCCTACTTAGCATAGTAGTTAAAGAATTATCTTCAGGGTCTCCAAACACAAAATCAACAATTAAGTTGAGTTTTTTAATTGCATCTTTTGTATTAAAATGTAAACCAATAAAATTATTTTGTAACATTATATTTGGTTCATTGCATTTTCCAACTGCCTTAATCAAATAAATATAATTTGTAGGTTACATTACTATTAGTTAGAAATTATTCGATAATTGCCATGTACTATAGATCAGATCAGCATTATAATCGCGTACGCCAGACGACACATGGCACTTATCAGGCTTGGTCGAAGTTGCATGCACAATTTCAAGTCTATAGCTTATTTCTCATTCTCGATATATCCAACAAACAGACAGAGAAATATATTGCTATTGCTATAAGTTAAAACTTGATCGTAATAATTTGAGGTTATTAAAATATGAATACTTAACAAAGTGGTTCAAATACTAAAGTTCTCAAAAGAAAATACGATAAGATATCATAGATATCATAAATCTGTACAGTAATATAATATAATTAGGACAATTTTGTATTTATTAATGATGTCACGTGCTATGTTAGGTGTTGTGTACGTGTTACGGGGAATCGGAATAAAAGACTGAATTAGTTTATTATAATAATAGTTTATTATTATAATTATTATAATATGTATAATAATTATTATTATAATTATTATTGTAATTCAATACATTACATTAGGTATTTAAGTCAGGTAGTTGTCATTGATTTTGTCATATTTCTATAATTATGTTTTTGGTTAAGTAATTATTAATTTATTTACTACCAATTAAGGACTCCACATTATAATATGTTGCTTTTGTCCTATTAATTTGAATATATTCCAATATCACAAAAATATAACTGGATATGGTTATAATTTATATTTATGGCATTTTATGTACTGAATTAGCTTTAGACTTTGAAAATTATATAATGTGTTTTTTATTCAAATTTGTTTTATAAAAGCTTAGTTTAAATGGGAAGATTTATAGTATTTGAATTTATTTGTTAATTTCATTTGCTTGAGTGGTGTTTTCTTTTGTTTTTCTAAGAAAGTTGGAGCCTCTACACAGGCAGTTCCTTGCCTTTTGAGGTCCTATTTTGTTTTCTTGAATTTTGTTTATTGATGTACCCTAGCTGTATTAAAATAAAAAAAGACATGTTCATATTTCTTTAACAAAAAGTAACATTGTTTTATTTTTATTCTCATGTCAATTGTGTCTACAACTAAGGAGCAATGTTTGTGTTTGTGCTTAAGGTATAAATGATGTTTATATAATTTTACTATTGTACATATTTTCAAGAAAATAAATAATTTTTCTATTCTATTCTAGATTATGACATTTTATTCGTTGTGCACCATCTCACATTTTGTAAAGTATCTTTGGAGTTATAAAGAAAGTTCAATATTAATATAATTAATTCGATATAATTTCTATGTTTTGCAGATATGTTCGGATATAAAACGACTCATTAATTCGGATATAAAACGACTCATTAATTCGTAAGATAATAGAAATCAGAACCGTTCCGAACTGAGGTCGCTATCAGCCGCATGTACAGGGTTTGTCAGGAATGTTCGGGATTTATCGGTACTGCTCGGCTCTGCCCCCACTCTTTCTCACCACCTGGCATGATCGCTCCATTGAACACACACGGGAGGAGCTCGTGCGATGTCATGGAGAGTGGCAACATTGAACGCAGGAACGCTAGCTGGAAGAACCGGACCGGAGTGGTTGCTTAGAACACGTCCATTGTAGAATTGGACACGTCATAGAGTAAAAAAGTAAAAGGATACGCTGAGCAATTGATGCTGACTACCAGTTCCATTATACTACACTATAATAAGTCGTGGATTTTAAATTCTATTTAAACTGGTAGTAGACGAGTTCATTGTAACATTTTGTGGAGCAATAGTAAATATTAGTCGATAAATAGTGGATAAATTGAAAGTCAATATATTAAAGGTTGATAAGAATTTGGATTAGGTGTTTAAGGGCATTTGTTGCCACGACAATGGTAGTGGTATACAGGTTAAAATGGTCAAAACGTTATTTTGTACTAACCTAAATTAATTCTTTGGTTTTAGTTTTATCCAAACTATTTTTCCAATCTCTTCATCTACAATTCTACGAGATTTGTAGAGTAACTTGTAGAAGTGTTAAGTACTATACCATGGATAATTCATTTTTTCTTTTCGATTAAGTCCAAAACTTACGAATGACTAAGAAAAATAGCTTATCCCCAGTAAATTAAAGAAAGATATCAAAGTTGGAAAATTAACAAAAGTTTACTTATATAGTTAGGATTTAATTTCAAACTTGTTATTAAAAATGTCTCCTAGAATCACTGAGTAACTCACGATCAACAATTTTTAAAGATCCAAGACCAGCTGAAGGGGTTTCTTTGAACACTGACCATCCTATTTTCCTGAGTCAGGACATTACAAAATCCGCAATTCGAACAATTAAGACTGCATTAAATTTGGAAATTTCTTAAGGAAATCTGAGGTAAATAGCATGAATAAAAACGCCATATATGCTTCCTTTAGTATTTCTAACTGCCTCAGAAAATACAATAGTTAAACTCCAACATGATTACCCACAACCAAAACATAAATAATGAATCATTCCACAATATTTCTGAACTAATTTAATACATTCTTTAGATAACGTGTCTCTGCATTGGATTTTACATTGCTGTTTTAAAAAGGTTTATAATTCGCCTCCAAACGAAAGGTCATCTCGAAACAGAGAAATGTTTCCCAGCATCTCTAAACTATGTGACAATTACTGAAATATCGTCTATTTCATCAGGCTAATTAATGAAATATAGTTAGGCTCCAAACGGAGGTCATCCGATAAGAAATCATAAAACTGTAAATCGTCGTAGAATATTAGAGATAAGTGATGAACATTGGAAGAAACCTGCATCGGCAGAGTAAAATTTTACATAATTATTGAACGATAAAATGGTTTGAATTTTATGTACTAAGAACGCATAAACCTGATGTCGAGTATGTCTGGATGAAAATCGTTTTGCCAAGGGTAATGTGTAGGCTCAGAAGGGGCATACATATTTAAATTACTACCATTGATGGCACGAAGGAGACAAACTCCGTTTGGATTGTTGATTGTATAGCACCAAAGCGGTGTTTATAATTAAGATCACCTAGAATAGTAGTTGCGGTACATCCATTAAATAAATTCAAGAAATCTGCTGATTAAATTCGATTCGGTTTCTTGTATACAGAAATAATGTTTGCGTTATGACCATTTTCTAAATTACGGTTGATTCCAACTGCTTCAATCGAACAAAGCCCTACTAAAATATACTATGGTGGTTAATTTTCTTTTACATACAAATTGGAACACCCCCAGATGTATGAGAAATATTTCTGTCTACCCTGTATATAGAGTAGCCAGGGATATTAAAACGATCGTTTTGTATGAAATGAGTTTTAGTGACACAAACAATGGGTGAAGTGAATAAAGCTGAGCAAATGCTCTTTCCTCCAAAAAATGAGTACGTACTCTAGTTTCATTGTGAATAAATAAGAACTTGCTCAGTGGAGGCTCGGGAGCACTTTCTCATGTTGACGGCTAGACAATTGACTTGGAGTATCTACTCACCTTTTTAGGTGAATAAAACTAGGCACTTGCTCCAAAAATGTGAGCAGGTACTCCAGAAATTACCGATCTACTCATTAGTAGATACAACTTGCTCCAAGTAAAGACGTTCAATCTTGTGATGGCAGAGTTTTTACTTTTTCGCGCTGTAAAACTTTACAGAGTGCGTCGGGAATCTCTAGAGCAAGACTAACCGAGCTCTTTATCGTTTTAATAAAATGAATGTTGAGTGATCATTTTCTTAGGGAAAACTTTGAAAGGTGTGGTGGTCATTTCCCAATTTGGACAGAATGCGTACTTTTCTTCGATATGTTGGTGATCCTGGGTTTCAGAGTGGTGTTGCCGAAGATCTTGATATCGACAGAACTACAGTCACAAAAACCATTTCAGATGTAATGGCAGCTATATTACTGAAGAAAAAACGTATGGATAAAATTTCGTTCTACCAGAGAAGAAATGGAACAACGAAAAGCCAATTGGCAAGAAAATTACAGATTTCCCTCAGCCATTGGAGCTGTTGACCTGCACTCAAATACCTATATACGCATGCCTTCTAACCATGGCGATGAATATATAAATAGAAAGAGGTTTCCAAGTATAAATGTGCAAGCAACTTGTAATTTTGCTGAAGAGTTCACAAGCGTAGATGCTTCTTGGACAGGTTCAGTGCATGATGCACGAATTTGGAGAAATTCAGATATTTGCAGAATTATGGAATTCAATCGAGCTAATGCACTCCTATTTGGAGATTCGGGTTACGGGATAGCTCCCTGGCTTATGATGCCCTATGAAAACCCAATAACCGCTAGAGAAAGGGCATACAATCAGTGTTTAGCCCAAGAAAGAGTAATAATTGAACGTTGTTTTGGTCAGTTAAAACAACGTTTCCCAATTATGCAAAACAAAATTAGGAATTAAAACTGAAAATTTTCCATTGATCGTTGTTTGTTGCTTTATTCTTCATAATGTAGCAAAATGCCTAAGTGATGAAGACTTTGACTTTAACATTGAGGAAACGCAAAACAATGAAGTTGGCAATGTAGAGAATCGTAAACGAAAGAGACATCCGCAATAGAGGAAAACAAGAGAAGAACCGAAATTGCTCGGCTGATACATGGAGCTTAACAGCTTAAAAAGAATGTACTGTGTAAATAAATGTTCTGGTAAAAGAATAAAAAATACCTACTTACTTCCAATTCCTAAAAAAAAAACACACAAAAAACAAAAACAATACCAAAAATATCTAAACTCTGGGGTCGTAATGACCGTGTTTACGTGCGTACGACTTTCAATAGAGCCAGTCTTACAGCCGTAAATCCAGTGTCTGGGACTGTCGCTCAAGGGTCTTATGTAGGCAGTGTGTATGTATACAACACGGCCACAAGCCTTGTTGTAAACACAGTAGGACCTAACCTTTGCTTGTGGGCCGTGTTGTATACGCGGTTGTACACACTGCCTACATAAGACCCTTGAGCGACTGTCCCAGACACTGGCTTTACGGCTGTAAAACTGGCTCTATTGAAAGTCGTACGCACGTAAACACGGTCATTACGACCCCATAGTTTAAATATATTTGGAATTGCTTTTGTTTTTTTTGTGTATTTTTTTTTAAGAATTGGAAGTAGGTAGGTATTTTTTAACCTAGGATCAGGATGAGAATTTATTTTTACATTATTATACATTTATTACAGAGTAGTGAACTCCAATCCATCACTGTAAGTTGTTGAATATGAAGTTCCAATCATAGTTTGTAGTTCCTCTGTTGAAATTCCGTTTTGCTCAGATGGTGCTGTTGATTGTGGCTGGTCGATTTCCTTAGATTCTTCTCGTTTCAATTGTATATCAACCAATTTTTCGGCTTTTTTGAAGTACTCAAGCTGCTTAAGTAACACCAAACGTTGTAGCTCAGGCAAGGTCAAATCTTTAGTTTCCTCAGTTTCAATTAATTAAAGTTTTTTGATTTGCTTTGTTTAACGTTTGGTCCAGTTACTTTACGTTGTTCAGCAGTTTGAATCTTGCGTTTTTCCTCGTTCGATTCTCAGTTGTTTTGTCCGAGCTAGTCTCAAAGTTGGTGGAATCCACCGAAGAGTCAAAAGAAACACTGTTTTTATTCTGAGTCTCTTCAGTCCCGCAGTAGTAACAACACCTGAAAACGTAAAGTTCTTTATTACAAGCGTAGTTCTGAAAAACATTAACACAAAGTATACCAGTACAATATGAAGAAAAAATGAGAGTTTATTTATCATGCCAACAAGATCAAATAACTGTTATAAAAGGCAAAATTATTTTTTTAGCAGTTTTAAACTGAACTTACCTTTTAAACGCACAATAGCCGGGCTGTCGGTGTCACCTTCAATCAAATTAAGTAACTCCTCTTCCCATGGTTTCAAGATAACCTTCTTGTTGCCAGTCTTGTTAGTATCTGCCTTTGACTTCACTCTACTCTTCATATTATTGAATTTTTTTCAAAATTTGCCTTGAGTCGAGATGCAATCCCAATTCATTATCGATTCAATTTTGAATCTCTTCAATGGCTCTGTTTCTTTTGTTTTTGATACTTGGTATATTACTCTTTTCCAAAATAACTGGATATTCCTTTATAATCGAAATAAAATAAGCCTGGTTTTCAAGTTGTGGGTTATTCTCTTTATCACAAGCCATCACTTGTTTTGTTGTAACTCGTGAGACAACTAAAACAACAATGCGAATGTGGACGCTGAATATTAGTGTTATCTGCTCGATATCTGGACAAGTTGCAACACATATGTCTAGCACAAAATAGGGAAGGGAACTGTGAGCACTTGCTCCATTTGCCTGAGCAAGTCCTCTGGCCCAATATTGACTTTTTTGTCACATCGAATCAGAGCACTTACTCGTGTTAGAAGGAGTTACTCCTCACTACCTGAGCATCTGCTATGGAGCATGTACTCCAACTTTATTCACTTCACCAAATGTCTGTATTATGACCGGGTATGAAAGATGAAAAACTGTTTTCTTTAAATTCAAACCGTCCGAACTCAAATAAAAAATGGTTAATTGATGTTGAATGATTGAGACATTAGATTGAGCCATTTTAGAACAAAGTTTTCATAGCACTTCACAACACTTTCTTTGTCGTTAGCATAAGTGTTTAGACTATATTATTAAGGACAAGTCCTTTAATGTTTAAAAAGAGTAAATCATCATTTCTACCATCTTTGAGTGTTTTAGGTTCGTCGACAGTCCTAGATAAAGATTCGTTTTGTGTTACTTGACGTATTGGAAACCACGTGAAGTTGATTGGGATGTTCAGGAAAACTGCGTTATGTCCCTGTTAGCATTTGCATGAGCAGGACCTTAAAGTCATAAAAGTCAGTTAGACTTCTAAAGTAATCTATCTGTAGTTTGAAGATTTACTTTAAGAGTCCTAACTCTTATTTCAGTGGAAAATATAGTTGTTAATGTTGTTTTAAGATCCTTCAGTATTTATTGGTAATTTTTCATACCGTGAAGAAACATAGGAGACAATTTTTCCGGCTTAGAATGGGTATCAAGGGCAGTGCTGTCATCCACTCCAAAGTTGGCTGTATTGTCACTTATTGCAGCATAATTAAGTTCTGATAGGAGAAATCTATTTTGTCTACACAGTTGATTAGAGTCCAGAACGTATCAACAGCGAGTTCTTATGTTTAACAACGCTGCTTGAACTTACCGATTTTCGTTTATTTCAAGGGACGAACCCTTTGCCTTTACCCGTATAAGAAGAATTATTCATGTTTGACAGTGATGCATCAGCAATAGTTATCTGTTTGCAGCGCAATGTTGCCATTTTACACATCACAGGAGCTCTGGGATTATGTTTGAACAATGACGGTTTGACACATTTTACAATGATAACACATATAAAAAAGCAAAAAAGCGTTTTATACGTAAAAAGAATATATAAGTATGTATATCAATATTATACAAAAGAAAAAAACATTTTTTTTTTATCTCATTTAAGCCTCAGCGTCAGCTATGCCGGCTTCGAAGTGCACTGGATTTTATTGTCAAAGTAAATGATAAGACCTCTCCGGGATTTGAACCCGTGATCTCTCGGTTAGAAAGCCGAGACTATAAACATTAGTCTATGGAGGAGAACTAACAAAAACATGTTTACTTATCAAAATGAGTAGCCTACCTACATGAATCAGAGAAAATAGTCAACCAGCTTGCCGTAAAACTTACCAGCTGATCCTCCCAAATTTGGCTTTAACGAACTCTCACGTTGTAGTACCTACTCTGATCGAAAACTGGAAGCTGTAGTTTCCTTTTCCATACACGTAGTGTGACTGTTGCATATTTTATCAAATGATTTGTTTTAAGAAAACAATGAATATATACTTCATAATGACATTGATTTAATAAAATAATATTTTTCAAACTGCAGAAATAACAAGTATTTATGTTTTGGTACTAAAATGAAACCATACAGTGATAGTTACCTTATAATAGCAATCTCTACAATTAGCTACACATAAGGTGTTTTCAGTGAGTTAACCTCAAAGAGTTTATTGTCTCCAAATGTTACTCAAAGGGAAATCTACTAAAATTTACCGTGATGTAAAGGTAAAATTAGTCTTAGGAATATATTTATCTTATTAAAAAATCCCACTATCGTAAAATATTGATGATACTCATAATATGTGATTAAACGTGTTTACGTTTTGTTAGTAAAAATGGCATTCGATATTGTTAATATCGATAATTTGTGCGATAGTATCGATGTTGAAGTTTGATAACGATTTCGAATATCGGTAAACTATCGATATCGGAACGTACTTATCAATGGTTATAAATTGTGTTTTGTAGGCTTTGTAGCTATGTATTGACAACAGCTCCTGCCTTGGTTTACAAGTGTTCTGGAGAGAAAAAACATAGCAAGTAGTCTTACATTATCTCAATGTAGGCATTGTAATAGTTACTGTAACTATGTATTGACATATAGACCTCATCTATTAGGCTTCTCTAATCTTTCTAGATAGTAAAACCAAAAAGAAAAATAACATTAACAAGACAGTAAAAGAATAAATTCATATATGGAATAAAGGTTAGTATATTTAAATTTAAAACAAATGATACAACAACAGGGATAACAACAATGGGTGGGTGAGGCGGTATTGCACAGCGACTAGAACACAATGCCAACTGTTATGGTGGCATAGAGTAACGAAGATATAATTTGTTACTCTATGGTGGCGGCCCCCACACTAGGTGTTGAGTGTGTCTGTGGTGAGAGCTAACGTAGTCAAGACACTTCGTCTGTTTGGGTTCACTCCAAGGTTTTCCCAGTTGATCCAGGACAGCCGAGCTGTTAGATCTGTAAAAATTCATTCTATAAATAACAAAATAAGAATAACCTGGTTAAATTTAGAGTTGTTTCGAACTCACTTTTATATTTAAGATTTCTTCTGTTGTATCAGTTTATGTATGTTTTGTACAATGTATTCTAAATAGATACAATATACCTGTCATGCACCAAACAAGAAGTTGTAATTAAACAGTTTGCAATTAACCATTCATTCGTATAGGAATATGTACACTAATAATAATTATACAATGATTAAAGTTTTAAGTAATCATATTTTTGTATTAGTATTGAGCTTATAAACATGAAATGTAATTTTAATGTAAACATAATGTCATTTTCGGTTAAAGTCTTATTAATCAAGTATACAATCACATATGAGAGAATAAGACGTTCCGTGAGAGGTGAGGCGCCTGCATAAAAACAATACTATTTTAATACAGTGCTGATCACTGGTGCTGGGCGAAATATTGAAGGTGTTACGTCGACGTGTATGTAACTCAAGATTCCAAGGATTCACATAGAGAATCCTCCCTCCAATTTTTACGATTGAGATTATTAAAATTCATACGAGAATGAGTCACATTCTCTGAAATGCTGAAATTGCTGATACAATGGAACCATTTTTGTTGCTCAATGTTAGATACAGGAAATGTTACTTTCATTAATCGGTTTGCTTTTGAATCAAACAATTAATGGTTGTAGTTAAGAGACAACCATTACAGTATAAGTAAAATAGTATGAACCAATATTATGCAAGTGGTTAATTAGTACTACGATTACAAATAAAACTTTCCGTGTAAAAGTAGGACATAAAAAACTCATTTGTATTAGTCTATATAAGGTAAAAGTGACTACTTGCGGACCAAAAATATAGATAACCTACATGAGCTTCGATTTAACCACAACTAACTTCTGAGTCTAGGAATATAAATTAAATTAATTAAAACAATAACTTCCAGTTTTTATTTCGGTAAGAAGATTGTGAATGTTCAAAGTTGTAATTTGGTTTAAAAGCGCCACGTTCACACTGGGGTGTCTATATTGTTTTATCGGAAGGTATTATTGTTGGAAAAGAAAGGCAGTGAAAAACTTGAATGTATACGTCAAATTCAAATAAGTCGTGAGTAAAATCATAACAATGGATTAGAAATACTAAAACTAAAAATTAATAACAGTTAGAGTTAAACATTGAAAAGCATATCACAACTACATATTTGAACCGTTCCGTTGATGGAAGTTTAGGAAACATCATTTCCGAAAGACCATTCAGAAGTTCTCACTATTATAACTTATTTTCCAAAATTTCTATAACGTTATTATACAATTTTACATTGCTAAGATGTTCAAAATTTTTGAAATGCAGGTTTTCAAAATATTTGAACAGATTCGTATAGTAGTTGTATTAGTCCTGCATTTAATCTCTGAAGCTTCGATTTTGTTTTCCGCATACTCGATTAACCGAGAGCCGGTTTACCGAGGCCTTACTGAAAACGTACCACTGGTGTTCCACTCAGCCCTTTCCACCTGCTTCTCGCCCCGCAGACACTTCTCGACATACGTGAGAGGATCACAGTCCGCCGTCAGCACCTCCTTCAGCAGCGCGATGTAAGCGATGGCCAGCCGTAACGTGTCGATCTTGCTCAGACGTTTCTCGTACGGAAATGTGGGCACGTGGCTCCTCAGCTCGTCGAATGCCGAGTTGATGCTGCTGGAAATAATAATGCCAATGAAGTCGAGCTCCCCACCCATTCATTGATGGCTCGAATAGTGGAGCTGCAGTCGGTTTTTGTGGGGTTAGTGTTTTACATTTTGAATGATTTTACAGTCCTTTAACCCTTTCCGGGCCAGGCGGCAATATATTGCCGCCTTGATATTCGTAATTTTCTTTAAAAAATACGACATCAAATGATTAAAGTTTTATGTTTTTTTATTCCCTGGTATATTTGTAGATATTTAATATGAATATAATTTTTATTTTGGAGGTCTATGCATTTTTATTTCGTAATTGTCACGTGACATTATCAGGTGACTCGATCTATTGTTGTTAATTCTTTATGCTTTAGTGCAATCGTACCATTGTATGCTGGATTCTTCTTCATTATTTTATTTTGTGGTTGTAAATATTAGTAGTGTTACCTGCTTAGCTATTGTGTGTAGTAGTTACAATGACTGACAATTTGCGATCTCACGGGAGTGAAATTGTAAGTAGCATATTTGTAAATAGAAAAAGTGTAAATAAATTTCAAATAAAATTGTGTAAATATTTCTTGGTAAATAGTGTTTTTAACTGTATTGAAACTGCTTATGGATCCTACAATCATCTGTTTACCGGTACATCCGTAATGTAAATATTTATTTTAAGTTTCTTGCAGTTAAGAGTCAGTTGCTTTATCACTTGTTGCGAAGTACAATTATGCGTATTTATACAAAATGTGTCATAAAAAATTTATTTATGAGAGAAATAACACAAAATTTTGTATGGTTGTTCCTTTATAAATGTACAATATAATAACATAGCTTTCTACAGTAAAATTATTTTTCCTTTTTTAGTTATTTACGAAAAAAATTAAAAAATTAAATTTTTTTTATGTAATCCATTAAAACATTATTTTTTTTTAATTTTAAATTACTTAAAACTACATCTTTATATTTTTTTGTTGATAGTATATATCTATACGAGTAATTTGGTGCAACTTTTAGGTCATTCTCTAATGTTTATGAAAAGTTATAAATTTTAATCTAAGAGACTGCAAAATCGCCAATTTTAGCCTGGCACTTTTGACTAGTCACAAGGGGATAGATATGTGAAAAAATTTTGCAACATCTCATATTTGGTCCTGGCCCTGAAAGGGTTAAGATGATCTCCCTTGAAGACATGAAATATAGAAATATTTTTGATCGTGTCAGGAGAAATATAAGCATTAGGGCACGGATTAAAAAACGGCTGAAAAAGCATTGTACATTTTTGACATTGTTGTTTTTTAAATTAATTATGGAGTAAGGAAATAAAAGTGTTAATAAAACATAATTTTAGAACGAGTTTTTTTTAAAGTAAAACGCGCGCGCGCGCGCGCGCGCGTGTGTGTGTGTGTGTGTGTGTGTGTGTGTGTGTGTGTGTGTGTAATAGGCTAAACTATCATAAAATATTGGTGTTATTAAATTGGTTGGTGGGTTATTATCAATTAAATAATTAATTAACTTGGTTTCTAGATTGAAAATCTGAGCCTGAGCAATAAGTTTGTTTTGGTAATCAGCTGTTCTAAACTAAACAAATAATCTCTCATAACTCATAAGAATAGCACTGGAACTACTGTGGTAGCACGTGGGGCAGAGCACTATCGTCAGATGTACGGTATATGCAACCCATAAAAGGCACGTCTAGGAGTATAACAGCTTTTGATTGGCTCCAAATATGTACATGGAATAACAGTTTTAGATTCCTAAAATCATCTTACAAAATCAAGACATTCCTTTAATAATATAGATAGACTTCAGTTATATTTGAAAGTTTAATAGGATTTCGCACGTTTTCCATTGTTATATGTTACAACCGTATTTTTAGGATTGGAATTTATGCTCTTCTTAACGGGTCAAATATGTTTAACGCGTAAATGTATATTGTAAAGAATGCTCGAAGCGTGGTGTTCTAACTTTGTAACATTTAACGATCTAAAAGTTCGGAAATCCTATTATCCTTTAAAATGTTCCATCATTAATAACAAACATTAAACAGGAATGTTATACACATATTGTTAAAATTTCAACCATTTTCTGCAAGCTTGATCACAAGATGCCTCCAAACATTTCTTTAAATGCTTACATTCTCGCTGAAAGATAAAAATGGTTTTTTTCTTTTTCGTCTACAAAAAAAGATAAAAAGGCTAGAAATAATGATTTTTTTAATTTAAAAAAAATCGAACATCGCCCGCACCATCTGAAAGGGTTGCTTTGAAACCTTCCTCCCTTTTTATATTATAAACTAATATAAAAATAAAGGTAAACATTATTCTTAAACGACTGAAATGATCAAGTTTAAAATCATTTAAAATATTTAGAGAAGTTATGTTCTTGTTTGTTTTCCTTTGTTTAACAAATTACTCATTCCTGCATAAATTATGATGATCCGAATTGGAGTAATGATCAAACTTTAGAAACACATTACTAATTATTTAGTTGCCCACATTTCTCTCAAGACAATTAGACAAGTTCACAAACAAAAAACATGCATGGTATATACTTGACTACTCAACCGTAATAACTGAAGCACTGATATGCTGCCTTATACTACGGGATATCTTTTGTGAAAAGCGAGATTTTAAGGAACAGGAAGAGGAACCAAAGGACGAAATGTAGCCTACACACACAACCAAACAAACAGCGAAGACACAGGCTCGTACAAGTGACACCGATGTTATTTTGCAAGTTAAAATGTTATTCAACCTTAAAACTTATTTTGAATCAGCATTTTATCAGTTAGCAATGCAGAATCCTAATTTTTGTCAACAAACTGATCCAACACTTACAAGGTTAATTACTCTTAAAATTAACTGTTAAATACACACATAAAACTAACAATTAGCAATAAATATTTTGTTAAAATAGCTCAACGATTAGTTAAAACTTAACATTCACAAGTAATTGAAAAAAGTAATTTGGATTTACATTGTGTTTTCAGTATTGTGTACTCTCTCTGTCGTTTTACTGTGTAAGCCAATTAAATTAATTGTGTACTAAAATTCCAATACATAAAATTAAAAATTAATTAACTGTTCATTCCGTTAATTATACAAAAACCGTTTTAATTATATGTTCCACATCGCAAGGGATCACATTTAGTTGTTCATACTTAATACATAACAAAATAGTATTTGACATTTATATTGGCTGAATAGAGTTTAAATAAATGTGTTATTTCTACATTATCACTAAAAATAATTTAAAGCATTAAGAGCTTCGCTGTTTATTTTCAGGTGTGAAGAGGTTTGAGGGTTTAAAAAATACTCATGAATTGAAAGTTAAGAAAGAAAAATAAACAAATACAGTTTTAACTGAATAAAACATAGGTGTTACCAAAAAACAGACAGAGGTGTTAAATAATTCTGTTTATGATGGAGAGAGGATGTCCACGGTAAAAATGTATCAACATTAAAACAAAACGTTAGGTTCATGTAACGAGTGTCCGAGTGTAACCTATGTAAAAGTGTGTAAGTAAACTGGGCTCACGTGTTATTCGTAGTATGTATGATTGTTCTTTCCTTCAAATATCGCTTCTAATTTGGCATTGCACTCCAAAAGTTTTCAAACATTTTCTAAAGACCACGATTGTTGAATTAGCCAAATCAAATTGTGGCTCATGTCAAGATTATTTTTAAAACTAATTGAGGAAAACGGAATCTGGAAGCTCATATGTCGTATATACAGTTTGTATTACGCAATTTCCCACGTTTTCTCAACAAAAAAGGCGAAAATGGAGTATTAAGAAACCTTACTCACGACATGTCGGATGTAAGGTTCTTGCCGTATAAAACATCCTTTTATTAACACACTATGTCAATTTAGTAAAGATTTTCAATTCCTACTATTATCTTGCAAGCTCTGTGTGTATATCTTCATGACGCAAAGATACATTACTTAAATTAAACTATCTTTCATTACTCGATCGATCCGAAATTTTGGATATGAACTCAAATCACGTGACCCGTTATTAAAACAAGTTTAAAACTACTACTCAATAATTACAGCAGCTGTCTACTGTTATTTACTCGTATTATTATTTAGTAAGTGGATTTTATGTGTGTATGTTTGTTAATTTACTTTACTATAGTAGTTGAGCACAAAGTAGGAACTAATTTAAAAACAATGTTTTTTACTTATTAGTAAATTAACTCATCGCCACATCCAGATCATTAAAACGTCGTACTTGTCTGTACAATAATTTAACAGAAAATTCAATTGTTAACATTTTAATTTTTTTATTGAGATGTATACATCTATGTCATCCGCAGTCTCTTGTATAAAAATGTATAACATGTATTAACAAGTTTTAGTTATTTTTGGTGAGTCGATTATCTATAAAAATCTAAGTTTGTAAATTTAAGCCAAGTCTTGATCTGGTTGATTGACTTCGTTTCATTAAACGCTCTTGAATAATAAAATAAAATAAAATAGTGTCAGATTTATAATTATTTTGTAAATAAGTTTCGAAAATTCTCATGCCAAGTCAAAGATTTCTGATATATTTGTTGTTCCTTTTCTCAGCGTTCGCCCTTGAGATGAGTGCTGTGTTAGGTGACAACATACAAGCCTACGCCTTAGGAAAGGAAATGTTAAAAATTAAGCAACTAAAAGTTAGTAAAACCAATGTAAAATGAAAATAAAGAAAGAGTAATGGGTGTGGAGTGGCAGCAGTGGTAGAGGGAGGGTGGCGCCCCTGACTTGCTTCGCTGTTTGTGGGTATTTGTGAGGCTTACATTTTGACCGGAGGTCGCTCAACAGGGGCCCTGGGTCTCGGGTCTGACCTGAGCATCCTCTTTCGCTCGCGTATGTTGGCAGCCTGCCGCTGGACACGGTACGGACTGCCGCTGGGGTAGTAGCCGTCGTCACAGCCCAGTCCGTCGTGCGCCTCATCTGTCAAAAATAGTCGGTCTTTACACCAAACAATAATCCATATACCTTTATCTGAAAAATGCCAAGATCTAAATTTTCTTTGCTTGAAAGGATAATATGTTAGAAAAGTAGAACTCTGCATTTCGAGGCTTGTATTCTACCATCCAGATCAGGTATCAAAAACCTTAAACATAAAAGTTAAACATGTACAAACACTTGGGACTTGACTTGGAGTATCTCCCTGTTGCTTTGGATTCTGTGACGTGACATCGCTTGGATTCATTCTCAGCAGTCTGCACTGAAGGTGTTATACAAGTCAGGTATACGCTTGATTTTTTTACGTATAGTCTACATATCCAATTTTCAAATTTGGTTTAGTGTGTGGCAAGTTCATCGCCACAATTTTAGTTTTATCATTTTTTGTACATGTTTAGGGTTTTTTGAAACACCAAGGAGGGATTACTGTTCAATCCTCGACAAGTAGTATTCTATTTTTTTACTTATAACTATATAAAATATCCAAAATCCTATTGTCTAGTTTTCAACACCACACAACAGTTATGTTGGTTACTAAACAACAACAAACAGTAGGCTATATAATTTTTATAGACCTATACTAAATATCTTTATATTGCGCATTGTAGTGGTCAACATAAAAATTTTCAAGCGTGCACGAATTCAAAATGCTTTCTTTTGAAGCTATAGTCACCCCAAATTAGCCTGATAATATTGTTATTTATCACTTCTGTATGGAAATGCGACGATCTTTTTAGATTCCGGGGGCATTATTAAGCGCAGAGCTATATATGATCTTATAACTAAAATATGTGGGTACTACTTTTAATCCCAAATTTTATATTCCTGGGCTAAATATTTAAAATATGGAATATAATTTAGCGTTACAATCGATTTAAGGATAAGAAAACATGATAAATTCATAGACCTTTTTGATAACTTTCCAAATTCGTGAAAGCACACACTATTTTTATCACTCTACATGAAATTTCAGATATTAAAAATGGGAAATTTAAATAATTTTGTAGCCAGGCTCAAATACAAACAGCTGAAGGTATGTCATATATGTCATACTTTTACAGCACAAACATGAGTTATGGTTTTAGAAAGTAACATGTTTTTATTCTTCCAAAAATTTAGCTAAGAAAAACATTTTTGATCATGTAATTTTATAAAATTATATTTAATTATAAAAATGTACCATATGAAGTTAAAATGCAACTATACTCTCTACAAATACAGTGTTAATGGCGCAGTTTAGCGTATAACGGTTATCGCAAGTTAATCAGATCAAGCAACGCCGAGCGTGGCTGCTGCTTGGATGGGTGACCGCTGAGCGATCCTGTCCTTGCAAGCAGCCCGCCTGCCCGGCCATTGGTGGTGGTTCGGAAGTCGCCTTTAAACCATTGGTCCCGAGGTTAAGTGTCAGGGGGCTACGTAAAGTAATCTAAAAATGTTTCACTCTTTTTCTATGTTTTGGGCAGTTATATAAGGGGCTCCAATTCATCATAAAGCCATTTTACAAACCCAAAATTGACTTTACCACATTAACGTGCGCAGTGTTTTGGTTATGTGATGTACAGATTTTGAGAAAACCTATGTTAAGACAAAAACCACGCGTTTTTCATGGCCGAAATTCAATTTTGTTTGTTAAAACACGACTAGATACTACATTTGGTAATATTTCAATAACTAGAAATCACATTTTCTGGCTGAATTTGAGGCCATGTAGCTCTGTTAAAGAAACGAGACACTTACGACCCAACATCAACAATTTCTGTTTAAAACAGTCGAAACCTTTCTTATACAATCAATTCTTTGAATATTATTCTGCATCGCTTTTAAACCTGGAACTTTAGCATTGAAAAACCTAAACGGTTTTTGTTTTAAAATCTGTTAACTGAAGATGGATTTTCATAGCGAAATATTTTATGAATTAACTGTGTAAACAATGTTTCGACGCTGTGTGAACAGGAAAACTTAGATGCTAGTCGTGGCCCACTTGCCGCGTAAGAATAAGAACGATGATTTATAGACTATTGTTGACTGAAAGACATATCTCGAACAGACCTCAAAAATCGTTCCTTGCTCAATATAATTTACATGAGTTGTCTGTATATAACAATCGTATTGCCTTTCACAGTATACTTGTTCCGGTTCGTATTTTACTAAATCGTAACTACTAGTTCCCTTGTCTTCATCATTACTTCTCAAATATCAGCCGAACTTCAATTAGCAGGTGCTGATCATCACTTAAGTGACATCACCTGTCACGTGATATGCTTGTTGCTGCGGCGCCGCGCTACCCTTACTGTACATCTGTCCCCCATCGAACCGTAGGGCTGCAGACGCGGGTACAGCCGCCACAGTCAAGCCCAAAGCGTTTTGTGAGACAAATAGACTATGAATGCACATCGTGAGACAGTAACATAGTACACTTGATATGCATCAGTAATAACTATGATAGCGTAAGATCTTATCTTATAGATGACTATAGATAGAGGAGAACTGATCTATGTATATAGTTCGAATGTCATTAAACTGTTTTCTTGGAAATATGGGTGACCGCTGAGCGCACCCATATGGGTGCGCGGAAGATGGAAAATCGCTTGATTAGCTCTTTTCGAAATTTAAAGACCAGGTATGTTCTTATATTTTCGTACTCCCAGATTTATACACTGCAGCTAAGATAGGGGTAAATCAGCCCATAATAATACGCTGGTAGCAAATTTGTATGTCCAGATTTGAAGAAAGTGGCTTGAACCCAACAATTCCGGAACTTAGCTTTTTACATACCGATCCAATGCGATCAGTAAATCTTAAATTTGTTCGATGTAAATTCCAAACAATTTCGTGCAAGATGACGAGAGATGGTTGATACGAGAAGACATGACCAACGTAACAAGCACAATACGTATTATTTATATAAAATCCAATTTAATGTAAAATTCGATTAAATATGTTTTTCTTTGTTTACAGCAAGATGATTTTGAAAAAGAAAAACACACTGAATTAAGATATTTGATTGTGTGTGAGATTTCACTTTAAGTTCTGGCCAACCAACAGATGTTAGACAGCTGTAGTCAAAGTTGGTACTGATACGGTCTCCCATTCTTCCATGGTATACATGACTGAGATATAGTGCCCACTATCCTCCTCGTGGATCTCGAATCCTTACCTTATTCTACCTAAATAATAATGCGATGCATCTGAGTTCGGAACTTAAAATTATAAACGTGACTATTAGTGGTACAGAAAATTAGATTTAAATTCTGTAAAACCTTTTCTTTTTTTTGTAAAAATTAATCCAATTTCAGAACAATGTTGTCAAGACGCCTTCAATACCACTACCACATGATATCCTACGCAACTGTCATAGGTACACCACTTACCCTGGGTTGTCAGCGACAAGTATGCCGGCAAATGGCTGCAGTTTGCGGGAGAGAGCATGTTCCTGGAGGCGTACACACAGCTGGGCAAGTCCACGGGCTCTTCCTCGCTTAGCTCTGAGTAGCCGTTGTACTGTACCAGGCTGGCCACCTTGTGGGAACTGAAAACAGTACACTCTTTGAACTATTGAAACTAAAGCAGCGGACCTTTTAGCCTGTAAGGCCAATTACCTTCTATACCAGATTTGTTCTATTTCTCGCAGTCAAAACTAGTATAATCTCCTGAGAGAATCAACCTATACAATGGAGTATCAAAAGACCAGACAGATCGCAACGAAAGGGTTATCTTACAGACGGACGGACAAAATCAAAACCCAAAATCAAAAAAAGCTCTTCCGTGGACAAAGAGGAAGTGTCATACCAAGTTAAAATTTCTATAATCTTTATATGAAAAATTATCGAACGGACAGATAAACAGAAATTTATTTAATCAGCTACGAATTAACTCAGATTTACTATAAAAATTTCTCTGCTCACAGCTGAGGCGGATATGAAAGTATGCCGCCTACGGAAATCCCAATAGTGCCGCCCATCCCCTCTAGGAGAAGATATGTCAAACCCTAAAATCTGTTGATACATGAATGTCGGATTGCGGCCTACTTAGTTGTAAACGAAATAAATATTAATGATAAATGTATACAGAAATGTATAAAACATGTTATAATGAGTAACCTTTGAGTACTATCAAAATTATATCATTACAGATAAAGTAAAATGGTCTACAACTCAGCAAGTAATTTAACATGTTAGTGCCATTTACAACTCACAGGACTAAACGTTATAATGGCTCATCAAGAGATTTAATATGGTAGTGCCATCTAAAACTCACAGGACTGATCTGCTATTAGGGCTCAGCAAGGGACTTAACATGTTAGTGCCATCTATAACTCACAGGACTGATCTGCTATTAGAGCTCAGCAAAAGATTTAACATGTTAGTGACATCTATAACTCACAGGACTGATCTGCTATTAGAGCTCAGCAAAAGATTTAACATGTTAGTGACATCTATAACTCACAGGACTGATCTGCTATTAGAGCTCAGCAAAAGACTTAACATGTTAGTGCCATCTATAACTCACAGGACTGATCTGCTATTAGAGCTCAGCAAAAGACTTAACATGTTAGTGCCATCTATAACTCACAGGACTGATCTGCTATTAGAGCTCAGCAAAAGACTTAACATGTTAGTGCCATCTATAACTCACAGGACTGATCTGCTATTAGAGCTCAGCAAAAGACTTAACATGTTAGTGCCATCTATAACTCAAAGGACTGATCTGCTATTAGAGCTCAGCAAAAGACTTAACATGTTAGTGCCATCTATAACTCAAAGGACTGATCTGCTATTAGAGCTCAGCAAAAGACTTAACATGTTAGTGACATCTAAAACTCGCAGGACTGACTCGTTATTAGGGATCAGCAAGACATTTAAAATATTATAGTGCTATTTAAAGTTAGCAGGGCTGAACGAACTAATCTGCCTCACAATCTCTGTATAAGCGCGCGCGATCTATTCTTTTTTACATATCTAATTTCTTTAAAGCTACATGAGAGATCACTAGACTGTTCTCGCTGTTTACTGAAAATAAAAAGTTATATCAGCTCTAGTTAATCCTTACATGAATTTCGAATGATAAAAGTCGGTGAAGCAAAATAAAAATGTTGGATGAAAAGTTCAATGTCTGTGTTTTAATGTATATGTCTGTGCTGACTATGTTTACCTGTCTTCCTATACTTAAGATATCTCAAAAAACAAACTGGGCTATATGTATGAAAGGTTGCATGAAGCTTCATTTCTACAGTATATATGCAACACTGAGATGAGTTCGATGAAGGTGCATGGTCACTTCATGGACTTTTGCTGAGCGTTAGCGAATATCTTTATATTAGTCTTGTGGGTAACCATGATGGCAATGAAAAAAATACTAGAATACATACATTTGTACACAAACTGAAAGAATAATATGAGATTTTAACATTTCATATTTTTATTCATGGTTTAAAACAAAAACAAAATATGGAAAGTCAATACATTCAGTGACAGGATTTTGTTTCAGCTCACTCATTCGTTGCAGTGTCCTCCTTAGCTCCCGAAACTTTTATTATTTTAACACTGCAATAAAACCTAACTTAATGAACGGAAATTACATTGAATAATATGAACAGATATATCGAGAAGAATTTAATCTATAGACTTAAAATTTTGCATGAAACTTTATTCCTATATAGACAATAATAATTTGTGTGAAATCTTGCATGCAACTTCAGCGAAGACTGTTGCGTAACGCGTGGTATGGCGTTCTGATACCTTGTATTAAATCACCCTAATTCAGATAAACCGATATTACATGTATTGCATGAACCACGAAAAACACATCATAAGAAAAAAAAAGAACAGTATTCTAAAACGGTACACCATCTTAATACCAATCTGATGTAACATTTTATGTAAGCTACTACATTGCTTCAAAAAGGAAAATATTGATTATAAGTAAGGATATAAAAGGCTGTTGTTACAAAATGTAATCAAAGCAGTTTTCTTTAAATATTTACAATTTGTAAAAATTCACATTTTCATCTTCAGCTATTTTATCTTGAGCTTGATTACAAAATTGCCTCCATATCCTACTTTGAACGCCTATAAATTCTTTAGGAATGATAAAATATATTTTATACTCTTTCTGTATCCAGGAAGGTCTCCAGACCTATCACGATAAAAGATAAAACAAATTATCCTAACAAAAAATAGATAACTTCGTCTTCAGTAATCAGGTTTGAGATGACCAGTCATGGCACTACAAATACTGTCTTTATCACGGGTGTTTTATCCGTCATAGGAATATAATTGAAATCTTGAGAAATAGTGACAGAGAGGGTGAGAGACAAGTTCCGTTATAAGGCAAAAGCAGGAGGTATAACTAAATAATTCAAGGTCAGGCATGATTCATCAGCCAAAGAACAACACGAACCCAGATGTTGCTATAACGACGAACCCATCTCTCCTGACCAGGTCCGTATATAGGCACTCGCTATTCTGTGCTCAAAGGGCAGCTAAATTGGGGGGGGGGGGCAAAAACCTTAAACAAATTTTATTTTTCACATCCATAATAGAATATGTACAAAGCATTAAAATAATTATTATATTATTAATGAGTAATGCCATTATAAGACAGTATGAATGAGGGCGGCACACTGAGTAGTACTCAGAATTGTGTATGTCAACGGATATCGTTTAGGAGGGAATCTGTGTCGCCAACAGCTCTACTAATATCGGGTAAAAAAGTATAGACACACCCGAGTCTGAACCACAAACTAGTATTAGAGCTACAATAACAGAAGTTACTTTAAAATTTGCCTTGTTTATTACTGACCTTAGAAATATAAAGCAAATAGTTCACAAACAATGACTTCTACTTTTTATTTCAATAACAACGAAAAAGGTACATTTTAGTCTCTTTTCAAACAAACTAAAAGTTTGAAAATTCGTAACTCTGATACTTAAAATTCGATTAATACATAATTTGTGTAAAAGGAAGTTTCAAGTGTAGCCTAATGTTTTTGAGTATGAACTTTTAGAAGTTTTGAGATATGCGAATAAACTTTCTTACCAAATTACCATCTTAAACTAATATTCTTGACCGTGTGGTTATAAAAATTCGGCAATGCAGTTTTTGAAGTTATTATCTTGGGCGTGTGCTTTTGTAAATTACCATTAAAAACTTTAATTTTTTAACACTGGTTTTATTGAACAGATTTTGTCAATATAACACGACGGACGCCTGCTCGTTGAAACCCACAACCCATCAGACTGCCGAGGCTGGTTAACGACTTACAGCACATGGACACACAATAACTAAATACGGCCGTGGCAACGTCGTAAGGCAGGATTAGACTTGGGCAGCTCTTTTGGACGAGATCTGGACATTTTGCTGTTGATGAAGTTGAGGCAGATTCTAATAACACCACTCTTAATATATACCTGTGATATCCCTGACATGTTAGGGATGTTCATATGTTAGGAAAGAAACCTGAGTATTAAAGTCACCTACTATAAAGGTGTTTTTAGTGTGTGTTTTTTTCACTATAAGAATGTGAGAAAATAATCATCACATAGCTTAAAAAATGTATTGTCTACTCTATTATCAAATACACAGTGCTTACATTGCTTTTTAAGTATTTTATTACATTTACACATGCATTACATAGACACGAGATCACTATAATGAATAACTTGTGTTCGAAATTTAATGTTAACATTAAATTTAATGATTTAGCTATACTATTTAAAACATTTTATCAATAATATCGTGATGTTTCAAGGTCACATGCAAGGGATCAACGCGCAGTCCCGAGTATTTAAATTATTACCCTTCATAAGATGATCAATTTGATAAATGAAATGATAAACAAACGGACTTATTATGTGTGTGATGTGTGAGCTTCTAGTGTTAGACTTCTAATTGAAGCGTCTTCTGCCTTTTATATGTCATATCAAAAGTAGGATAGAATCATTTCATAAACATGTTATCATTCTTAAAAATTATAAACTCTAAGGATGCCGAGTTTGCTAACAAGACCCGATAGTTTTCTTCACAATTATATATCTCTATATTGAATAGCGATTCAGTAGATTTTACTGTACAATTTCTAAAGCATTAAACAATATTTTGGATTAACGTATTCAACAAATCACACTCTGACCTTGTGGTAGCCTAATGTATGAAATGATAATTTCATTTTTTTTTTACAATTAGTTTTCATTTGGGATAACTTTTTTTACTTTTAAACAACTTTTTTCATGGAATTTTAAATACCATTTCTAAATACAGGAATAAAGAAAATTTCCTTTACTTATTTCACGAGGAGTGGTAAAGATCTTAAGCAAAATTGTGGAGGATCTTACAATTAGGCCCAAAGAAATACGGCTAAAGATTAATGTGTAAATATTTTACGACATGTACATAAAAGATGACTTGAGGAAACGAAATGCTTTTTGATCATAAGAAACATAATTTTCTTTAGAAGAAATTATTCAAACCATTATTTTTTTATTTTATTTTTATAAAAAATATGATTTTTGTAAGTCATAAATGAACCAACATAGTTTCCAAGATATGTATAACTATTAGTTTACAGGGAAACTATAACATTTTCAAAAGATAATATTTGTTTGTATTCATAAGTAAGAGTATTTTATTTATTAATTAATTATGGAGGTTACTTGATCGTATGTTCTTGTTTTACCATTTTCGTAAAATATATAAACACATTGTGTTGTTTCATCTATAAGTTATTGTATAGTTTTTTAATATTTATATACTAGGCCTATGTAGGTTCTACATATTGTTACAATCATCAAGAAATTAAATTTTGCATAAAGGTGTATTGCCATTCATTGAAATATATTAATCAATTAAATATACACTTGATTCATTAAAATTATAACCTATCAGTTACATTACCGTAAAAACCTAGCGTTTTTTTTTTTTATTCATGAGTTTTTATATGGGCCAGATTATGATATTGCCTAAATTTCCATTTAAAAGCGTGTAATTTCTCGCGGGGATATCAAATCATGGGGGGGGAGGTATTTATGTTTACGCATGTTCCTGATTATTTATCTTTTTTTGCATGTTGCTAGTTATATATTGTTACTTTTGCATTTGTCAAATTTTTTATCACTTAGTTGTTATTTATTTTTTATCATACACCACAATTTTATTACTGTTGCTCGTTTTTATATTTAACTATTTATTATTGTCTTCGTTTTTTTACCTTTTTGTTGATTATTTGTTAACTTACTTATTCGCTGTTTTGTTGATTATTTATTTTTTACACTGTGTGTTCTTTAATTATATACGTAAACGTTATTAGTGCTATTAATCGTTTATACTATTTTTAACTTATTTATGTGTACTACTGGTGTAATTTCCGTTGGAAGAATAAATCAATAAAAGCATGAAGGAAACATGATTTATTCCGGACATTTGCCATCGTTCAGTGAAACAAGAAATCAGTAACACTGTTTCCGGTTTCCTTCACAATACTTCCATCGAGAAAATAACCTTCAAACAAAGAATAAAAGCATGCTTTGTTTTCTCTTAATTTCAATTGCTAAGGCTATGAATTGAAAACGGAGAGTATATGGTCCCAACCGAAATTCGATTGCTCTGCCCTAAGGTATAATGGCATAACTACTGTTTGAAGGCTGTACGTACTTGAGACACAGGGGTGTGGGCGCAGGCGGTGAGGAGCTAGAGTCTGCAGTAGAGGTGACCACCCGGGACCTGGTGGGTCTGTCTGCGTGTCGGTAGTTGAACAGCATGTCGGGACCTGCCATCTCAGCCCTCACTCGTCACTCGCACTGGACAAGCATTTCCACCACCAACTTTGTCAACACACAAACGAAAACGTATAATAAAACAAGGAGTACAACCCGGACGGAACGAAATTAGGTTCAGGTTTTGATCGTCGTTGTGGCTTAATTAAATTTCCGGCCGGCTCAGAGAAGGTTATAAGCGCGAGGGGGTGACTGGGGCGCCACCCCATTGGTCGGAGACCCCCCTGGAGGCGGGGCGACCAAAATGGCGCCCGAAAAGACTCCCCTTGTCAATGCCTGCGTTTGATTTACGTTTCATACCCGAGAGAACTTTATGTTATGGTTCGTTTACACAACCAGAGCACTAGACAATATTTCTTCATAACGCTCTACTGTTAATGTTTCAAACATTTAAATAAAGTACTGAATTAAAAGCAATAATTTTTTTAAATATGGGTCCAGTGAGTTTATAAACGTTTCTTATAAAATATAAACCAAAACGGTAACTTATCTCTATGTTAATAAATATATCGTATTTACGTGTGTATAAACACACACACACACACACACACACACACACACACACACACACACACACACACACACACACACACACACACACACACACACACACACACACACACACACACACACACACACACACACACACACACACACACACACACACACACACACACACACACACACACACACACACACACACACACACACCCCCACACACACACACACACACACACACACACACACACACACACACACACACACACACACACACACACACACACACACACACACACACACACACACACACACACCACACACACACACACACACACACACACACACACACACACACACACACACACACACACACACACACACACACACACACACACACACACACACACACACACACACACACACACACACCACACACACACACACACACACACACACACCACACACACACACACACACACACACACACACACACACACACACACACACACACACCACACACACACACACACACACACACACACACACACACACACACACACACACACACACACACACACACACACACACACACACACACACACACACACACACACACACACACACACACACACACACACACACACACACACACACACACACACACACACACACACACACACACACACCACACACACACACACACACACACACACACACACACACACACACACACACACACACACACACACACACACACACACACACACACACACACACACACACACACACACACACACACACACACACACACACACACACACACACACACACACACACACACACACACACACACACACACACACACACACACACACACACACACACACACACACACACACACACACACACACACACACACACACACACACACACACCACACACACACACACACACACACACACACACACACACACACACACACACACACACACACACACACACACACACACACACACACACACACACACACACACACACACACACACACACACACACACACACACACACAACACACACACACACACACACACACACACACACACACACACACACACACACACACACACACACACACACACACACACACACACACACACACACACACACACACACACACACTCACACACACACACACACACACACACACACACACACACACACACACACACACACACACACACACACACACACACACACACACACACACACACACACACACACACACACACACACACACACACACACACACACACACACACACACACACACACACACACACACACACACACACACACACACACACACACACACACACACACACACACACACACACACACACACACACACACACACACACACACACACACACACACACACACACACACACACACACACACACACACACACACACACACACACACACACACACACACACACACACACACACACACACACACACACACACACACACACACACACACACACACACACACACACACACACACACACACACACACACACACACACACACACACACACACACACACACACACACACACACACACACACACACACACACACACACACACACACACACACACACACACACACACACACACACACACACACACACACACACACACACACACACACACACACACACACACACACACACACACACACACACACACACACACACACACACACACACACTGTAACATACAGTTCACGGCATGTGCTGTCATAGACCAACCCACTCCTGCATTCACAAACATAAAATCTTTATTGTTTATTGGCTCTATAAGATGTGGCTGAGGGTTAGAGAATATTATTAATCAGTCTTATGGATAACCATGATGACCAGTAGCAACACATTTTGCGATTCATTTTTTTGTAGGTTATACGAGTAAAACACAATAGAATAAAAGTAAACTGTAGTTGTTTTATCATATCATTAAATGCATCTGTTTTGTCATATACAATATCCAAATTTCATTTTAATACGAATATAAACATATGATATTAAGAAATTTAAATAATTATACATTGGTATGAAGGGTATACATGCAAAGACGTATTCAAAATGAAAATTTGTTATTCATTCAAACTTATGCAATATAGTCCAGTCGTATTACCTGATTGAAAAAATAAATGTTTTCTTACAGCAAACTAATGGCACAATTTAGTCAAATACATCATCTATATATATAAAAATGAAACTGTTCGTGTGTAACAGCATCACTCACAAACGGCTGGACGGATTCGCCTAATTTTTTTTTTAATTTGTTCGTCTTGATCTGTAGAAGGTTATAGGATACTTTTTATCCCTTTCCCGATTCAGGATTCCGCCCCACTGGTTACAGAAATACCCGTAAGAAATGCATTGCAGCAAACATATGTTATTAAGTGAAAGAGTCTTTTCAAATTTTTAATCAGCTGTTCTTTGTAAACATACAAGGACAATCACTTAACGTCGCAGGAATCCATCTGGAACCCTCATGTTTCTCGCACGGTCAATTATACGTCGCTTGCACAAGAGTCGGAAACCCGAAGAACCTTTATATTTATGCTCCAAATAATACAACTAATAACGTTGTTTACCAAAACGCATTAAAATAAACAAAAAACTTTTATAATAGATTTTATGATATGCTACGATGTATTAGTAGAGCAATAAATTAATTGGAAAAACGTATAATAAAATTAGTATTTCTTTTCGATGCTTGATTGATGTAGCCCTCTCTACTGCCACGCGAGCGGAGCCGCGGGTTTAGGCTAGTAAATAAATAAAAAAAACCATTCCGAACCAAAATCGTTTATTAGGGGGTATAGGAGGGGTGGTTTTTAGGGGTGAAAATGGTTTTTTGCAATTTGTGAGTAAACAATGCATCCTATTGAAAAAAGTCAAATATAAAAGTGGTTGGAAATAAAAAAATTTACAACTTATGTAGTAATCATTTTTGCCCTAACCTCAAAAATTTCCCCAAAAAATTCAAAAAGCCGTTTTTTTTTTGGTTTTTAATTTTTTTCTTTTACAAAAATGGTTCGATTGAGCTGAAAGTTTGATCAAATATACTTTGTGCTATTCTAAAAAATACTGTATTTTTCATTAAGAAATATTCAGCCGTTAAAATAAAATTTCACTTAAAAAAATATTTTAATAATTTTCAATCACCATTTTGAAACATTTTTTTTAATCAAAAAAGGTTCTAGGACAGCTCATTATTTTCGTTTTTTAGTCCATTTTGAAGAAATGAAATAAAAAATATGTACTTTAATTGAAAAAAACTGCAGAAAAATTGAAAATAAACAAAATATTGACATTTTTCATTATACATTGTATTATTTACGTGGAAAAATTGTTATTATTTATTTAAATTATAATTTTTTTTAATGTTGAAGAATTTTCGAATATTTTGAAGAGTTTAGAAACATTGTTGAATGTGAAAGTTGGATTACAGGTATATATAGTACAGGTATATATAGTACAGGTATATAATAGCGTCCTTGAAGCAAAAGGGCGGGGTCAATCCTATTCTTCTATTATACGGGTCTCAGTATGTTTCTAAGCATTCAATAAGCAGCTGCTTTGTCGTCAGTCAAGTTATATTGGAGTAGTGTCGTGAAATAAGCCTCGTGATTAGCAATTTACAAGATTTTTGTCCATATAAAATACAAATCGTAAGTAAAACTTTAAAATTTTGCGAAACAAAATTTTATACACATTATTCAATAAAACTTATTAAAAATAATACAGATCATAAAACTTTGTCTCTGTACATACAATTTTACGCATGCTAATTATCTAGTAATTTTTACGTATTTTCAGTATACTAATTTTATCGTGCTTTCTGCATTTTATAGATTCATGTAAATGGTGGAAAAGGTACCTTCTTGTATCATTTATAAAAGCCGCGATGGAGATTTGGTGAAAATAAAAAGTTGAGGGATAGATACTCTTATTTCGTCAAGTAAACAAAAGCAATGATCAGCGGTACAAATCATTTCATAAATTGACTGAAGCACACATTCATGATGGTTGTCGATCGGCATACAATAGACCTCGATCAATTGTTACAGCTTCCAAAGAACAAACAAGACCAAAATAGAGCATTTCGCGGCATGCAGAAGGTTGAGACTAAAGAAAAATTTTATCAACTTTAAAGGGAAGGGATGTTTCAGAATCATTTAATAAAAGTCTGTTAGTTAGACTGAATTTTCTCAAAGAATCAGATGAAGTTCAAGCTTATTATCATAATAGGTGCATGTCATCTTTTTATGATGGGAGAGCTCAACATCTTGTAGACATACATCGAGTGTAGATTCTAAAGATTTCATAAGTTACTGCGTGTATTACTTAAAAAAATTAATCCGAGTGCCAATTTTCCCTTAACGAAATTAAAAAGATTTTGATGGTGATATCCCAACATTAAATATATTTAAAAAAAATTGAGTGATAGTTTTGATAACGATCTTGTGTTTCCTTCAATGAAAGGAGATACAATCATTACATTAAAAAAAAGCAGGAAATTGAGTAGAATATAGTATGAATCACGATCAGATGACGTAGAATATGAAAAAAAAGATATTTATATTTTTAAGTTTACTGAAAAAAAACAAATATTCAAAAAAAAAAAACTTTTGGAAAGAAATAATGGTTTCTCGATTCAATTTCAATAAGAATTGTAAAGAAATAAAAAATATATGATGAAAAATACAAATTAAAACAAAAAATACCAAGACTCGAATTCTGTTTTTTGATTTATTTAAAACTTTCCACGTAATTGTTAAATATGCATGATTCATTATTATTTTACTTAATGCTTACAACTAGCACTGGTATAAAAAATTACAATTTAAATAAATAATAACAATTTTTCCACGTAAATAATACAATTTATAATGAAAAATGTCAATATTTTGTTTATTTTCAATTTTTCTGCAGTTTTTTCAAATAAACTACATATTTTTTATTTCATTTCTTCAAAATAGGCTAAAAAACGAAAATAATGAGCCGTCATAGAACCTTTTTTGATTAAAAAAAATGTTTCAAAATGGTGATTGAAAATTATCAAAATATTTTTTTAAAGTGAAATTTTATTTTAACGGCTGAATATTTCTTAATGAAAAAATATAGTATTTTTTAGAATAGCACAAAGTATATTTGATCAAACTTTCAGCTCAATCAAACCATTTTTGTAAAAGAAAAAAATTAAAAACCAAAAAAACTGTTTTTTGAATTTTTTGGGGAAATTTTTGAGGTTAGGGCAAAAATGATTACTACATAAGTTATAGATATTTTTATTTCCAACCACTTTTACATTTGATTTTTTTCAATAGGATGCATTGTTTACTCACAAATTGCAAAAAACCATTTTCACCCCTAAAAACCACCCCTCCTATACCCCCTAATAGACGATTTTGGTTCGGAATGGTTTTTTAAATTTATTTATGATGTATTTGACTAAATTGTGCCATTACTTTGCTGTAAGAAAACATTTATTTATTTAACCATTTTTAACTGCTATTTCTCCTGGACTAATACGCTAATCATTGCAAAATAAACAGAAAGACCACGCTTGGAGGTCTTTAGAGGTAAGTAATAACTGTTTTGGGTGAAAGTTTTACTAATATTTCAGTATATACTGTAAAAATATATACTGTAACTAGTAGCAGACAAAAATTCCTTTTTATATTCAATAAAAATATGCTGTTAGCCCTTTTTATTTGCCTTACCTTAATATGCAATAAAATAAATACATCAACATGCTAATAATGAATCCGCCAGTTTTTTGAAATGGTGTTTGTGTCAAAACCCTAAAAAATTGCTTTCACTTATATTATTTGAAGATGAAACCTTTCACATCCCGAAAGATAGGAATGTGCGCAACTCTAGTATATTGATCTAATAAAAAAACGTGAATTAATCAATTTTTAGAGCACTGGTAATATATAAAAATATGAACGAGATATACCGTCTGAGACTCCGAAATGCCACAACGAACCAGAGCTATAGTTAGTTAAAATTTCAGCTATCATAATCTCAAAAGTGTTTTGAAATCTTTCCATTAGATTAGAGATGTTTGAGATTTAATTTTATTAAATTGAAATAATCCGACTAGTACGTCTTCTATTACTAATTTTAAAATACGAACTGAGTTAAAATCAGTACTGAAATATCAACAGAATTGAAATGTAGCATTCCAGTAAAATAATTTAACACAGAACATTTTCTATTTTACGTCGTTTCATCTTATTCTATTTATTTCGAAACTTAGTCACGAAAGTTGAGAAACATTAAACGTGTAACTGTTCTGTATAGCAGTGCTAAACATCATTGATAATGTTGAGATTAAATTATGAATCCCTCACCATATTTCGGTGATTTAGCGAGTTGCAGCGTAAATGGTATCAGTCCATCAGGGTGTACCCCTATTCTTGGTGTTATTTTGGATGATAAACTCAAAAGGTGTAAACATATTGATTTGATATCCTATGCACAAAGCTGTCTTCAATTACTTTTGCTCTTTCGAGTACTGATAAGAGCCTGTAGATAAAATATGCCTGTTGTTGGTAAAGAAACTATCCTTCAAATTTACTATGCTTATTTATACAGCAAGTTAAAAGTTACTATAGTATTCTGATGGCCGTCTAGCGAAATTTAGACGAGTATGTAGACTCAAAAGAGGATTATTCGCATTATGTCAGGATCTGGTCATCGTGCTAACTGTAAGCTTTTTCAGCAACTGAATCTCCTCACTTTTTTAAGTATCTGTATACTTGAAGTTTTGAGAGTCTTTAAAAGTATCCTTGTATTTTTGCAGAAGATACATTTAATTATCAGTACAATACTCGCCACAAAGGTAACATAATCTACCCAAAACCATAGATTGACACTTCTCTATAACGCGCTCCCTCGGCACCTGAAAACCCAATCCAATTCAATGCATTTTCTAAAAAAAATGTTAAAATCATTTTGATACGGAGATTTCCACATTCTTACTGTAACTCTTTTCAAACTGGTGAATGGACTGCTTGACTGTCCTGGCCTCCTCAGTGGTATTGACTTCTCCATCTCAAGAGGAACTCGTTCGATGACCATCTTCCGTAGATGCTATCATCCTGCTTACTACGCCTACCACAGCGGTCTCTCTAGACTTCTTAGAGCTGGAAGTGATGCTGCTCCACATGTTGACTTCTTCAATGAGACTGTCGCATCATTCAGAAGAAAAGTGGCTTCCCTTGTTAAGACCTAAGTAGCAACCTGCCCCCCCTCCCACAACACACACACACACACACACACACACACACACACACACAACACACACACACACACACACACACACACACACACACACACACACACACACACACACACACACACATACCTTTTGTGGGTTGCATATACTGTACATCCGACGATAGTGCTCTGCCCCACGTGCTACCACAGTAGTTCCAGTGCTATTCTTATGAGTTATGAGAGATTATTTTTTTAGTTTAGAACAGCTGATTAGCAAAACAAACTTATTGCTCAGGCTCAGATTTTCAATCTAGAAACCAAGTTAATTAATTATTTAATTGATTATAACCCACCAACCAATTTAATAACACCAATATTTTATGATCGTTTAGCCTATTTCACACACACACACACACACACACATTAATTTAATTTATTTTCTCACAAGCAGCAATGTATATATAGTTGTTATTGTAGTAATATAGAAGTAGTAGATTGTGTGAAGTAGGCTATTTAGGTTTGTACATAGATAAATGTCTTAAATGGGATCACCATATAAATTTCCTGTCAAAAAAGCTTAGAAAAGTAAACTATGTTCTTTATCACCTGAAGGATTTTGCATACAGTTATCAATTAAAAAATGTTTATCTTTCCTGGTTTGAGAGCCTACTGAGGTTTGGTATTGTGCACTATGGGGGGACCTTCACAACTTATTTAAATACCATTGTTATGAACCAAAGGAATGCTCTCAGAATAATTTACAATGTAAAGCACATGGATAGAATGAGCCACTTATTTGTAGAAAATAATATTTTTAGATTTAGACAGCTTTATCAGTACTCAGTAATCATGCATATTCAGAAATATCTTGGCCAATTTGAATTTAGACAAGTTAATCGCTTTACTAGATCTAGTCAAAACCTGTTGTTAAAAATACCTTTGTTAACAAAAGAACGCAGCAGGCACCAGTTTTGCTATCTGGGACCTCAGATATATAATAGGTTCTTGACGCATAGTGGCCAAAATATTATATTTGAAAAGAAGCCAAAAGTAAAGATGAAAGCAATTGAGTTTGTAAGCAAACTGCCAGATATGCATGCTTAGTTACTGTGTCATTGTTGTTTGGTTTTGTTTCATGCCTATAGCAAATTGTTAACTCTACTTGTTAACTTTACTGTTACTTGTTTTATTTATTTAATTATTTATTGGCATGTTGATATTTACATATTTATTTATTTAACCTGTTATATATATATATATATATATATATATATATATATATATATTATTTATTTATTTATTTATTGCATCGTTGTTTTATATTTATGTTTATTATATTTCTGTTACGTTTATTTATTTTGTTGTTGGCGTTATGTATTATATTAAAAATTTTGAAAAAATGTTAAAGTTGTAAAAATTTAAAGGACGTATGTTGTATGGTCCTGCACTGCAGAAATATTAACAAATAATGCATGTTTAGTTATGTATTTACTTATATTGCATGTTTATAGACCTTTAAATTAATGTAAATTGGATAAATATATTTTAGATGAGTAATTACATGGTATAATTTGATATGTACAGCAAGTAATGTGAAAATGGACTGAAATAGACTGCTTTCACCAACTCCACTCCCGCACGCGCTGACTGAAGCGCACTGGGAGTAAAATTGTAATTTTTGTAATATTGTTAAATTTTGTAGAATAAAGGAATTTTGAACTTGAACTTTGAACTTGAACTTGAACACACACACACACACACACACACACACACACACACACACACACACACACACACACACACACACACACACACACACACACACACACACACACACACACACACACACACACACACACACACACACAGTCGCACGTCACTCTAGTATGCATGTGGCGGATTTAGTTAATGTTTATTTTAAATTATTTAATTATTTAAGATTGTTGTTGATTATTATTTATGTTTACGCATGTTCCTGATTATTTATCTTTTCTTGCTTGTTGCTGGTTATGTATTGTTATTTTTCATATGGTTATTTGTCAAATTTTTATCACTTTGTTGTTACTTATTTCTTATCACATATCACAAATTTATTACTGTTGCTTGTTTTGATATTTAACTATTATTGTCTTTGTATTTTTTACCTTTTTGTTGATTATTTATTAACTAACTTATGTTTCTTACTTATTCGTTTTGTTGATTATTTATTTTTAATACTGTTTGTTATTTAATTATGTAAGTAAATATTATTAGTGCTATTAATCGTGTATACCCTTTTTAACTTATTTATGTGTACTACTGGTGTAATTCCGTCGGAACAATAAATAAACAATTTCTGGACAAGAACTCCTGTTAGATTGTTCCAGCATGTAAATGACATTTAGTGACCTTATTTTAATGTTCTTAGTTTAACATACGATTTAGTTCATATAAAATTTTGTTTCTACCGAAATAAATGACCAGACTCTGATGCCATAACGTGTGAAGTACGCAGTAGAATCGTTAAATCTACATTCAGTAATGTCTGCTCTCACAGACTGTACGAAATGAGGCTGTCAAATACAGAAATGGGAGGTACGGACCCAGCCAATGGCAGCTCTGCAGCTGGTCTGTATTGATCCTTCCTAGCTAGCTTCTACTGGCGTCAAGTTTGTATATACTTCCATAGTATTGTATAATATGTACCTCGCTTTTAGAACAGTTCTATATCTGGAAAATACAGCGTCATCAACAAATATACTAATAACAAATTTGTCTAATAGGACAGTAAACTTGAATATACACGAGTTCCATAGTACATTGTGGTCTAGTTCGTTAGCTTTATTGGTTTATTTTTTATAAGGTACGATAATAGTCGTTAAACAATACTTTATATAGGAGGAAAGTCAAATGAAAAGTATTGTTTTTATTTACTGGCCATTTTTTCAAACTATACTCTAATGTGTATGTTTCGTTGCCTTGTTGAAAGTGGTTTTTTCATCATGTCGTGAGGAGGGGAGGAGGGTTTTTAACGTTTTGCAAGAAGTTTACGAGGACGCAAATGTCTCAAGTTGAGTAAGCAATAGGGGTACGTTTTTTTTTCAAAATTTATTCCTAAATATATTGTGTTTCAACTGTAGTATTGGTTTTACAAAATATTAAAAGTCATAGTTTCAATATTTTTTACATTTAAAAATAATGTTTTTTAACAATAACGGTTAAAATGTTTTTTTTTAAAAATATTTTCATGACACTAAAAACCATATACTACACAAATGATAGACCTTAATTTATGGATAAAACAAAACAATAATCCGTCTATAATTTATAGAACTTGAGAAATATACTTCCTCGTACAAAAAAGTTAACTTCCCGAAAACGGACAAAAACCAAAACTCTCCTCTAATTGGTGTATAAAAACCTACTTACATTGAATTAGGGAATGTAACACCTTCCTTCTTTTCTTTTCTTCTTCTGGGATATTCTTTAATCTCAAGTAGTACTTTATTCGCTGCAACCTTTTAGATTTGGTATTTTCTATTTTGTTACAACGATGCTGGTCACGCAGTTTAGCAGTTCTCGAAGTCTTAGCACCAGACTAGAGGGATGCTCTCACTAGACTTGGCACACCAGCCACTTCCGAAGTTATATAGACTACTGCATCTGATACTGCTATGCAAAAATGGCTATGAAGGTTTTGGTTTTGCCACTAAGATACTTTATAAATTAACTACTCTTATAAATACTCTTATAAATAGTTTTTTTAACAACATTGTTGATATGTGTTTTGATGTTTTGGCTATCGAGACCTGGCTTTTCTCTGTTGGCTACGGCACGGTTGAAGAAACGCCTGCTGTGTTCACCTTGTGGGCATTTAAAACGATTTGAGGTTACTTCTGCCGAAATGCAGTGATACAAAGTACCCAAAATAAATTCGTCAATAAGTGTACATCTTGTTCACATTTTCTGCTAATTATTGCAGTAGTACTTGGTTCGCTTTGCAATTGATTTCTCTCTGAGACTTCCGAAAGCTTTTCCTCAGGCGTAAAACCTTTTCGATTTTACTTGTATCTTTCACTAGTTTTCGTAAAGCCGTCCCAAGCCGTTTGGAAACATGGTTGATACACTCTTCTTTTTCTATGGTTAAATCTTTACCATATACAGAAGTCTCCTTCAAGTGACTAAACACTTTTAAATCACCGTCACTGACAACAGTTCTCCGACGGTAACGGACGGTTGATCACCGTTACTTGAAAAGTTGTAGTCAAGTGAACACTTCCATAGTACATCTGCTGCAGTGACTTCCATTGCTGATGAACATCCTGTATAATTAATATCACAGTCTGCACTACGTCTTTAGTACCAAAAATAGAACTCAGGATTATTTTCAACCAAATTTTTTGTAGTAGGCTAACAGTACAGTTATGACAATATTTGGAAAGAACGCAATAATCCATCATTCGCCCCGTGTCAATATGAATAACACTATCGACGCATCAAATTGGATATAAAGCCAGGCTGATGCCAAGAGCCGTCAAACTCACAGCTAAGTGGATTATGGAATTCTCTGTAAGAGACTGGTATTGTTTCTTATAAAAACTATGGCAAAATTATCTAATCTTGACTAATGAATAGTCATTACTAGTCATTTTGGACAGTTTGTGGAGTTTGCCGAAGTGTTTTTGGAAAAGTCCTTTGCTCATATAATCCATGTTCATTACTAAATAAAAGTGCTCTGTTGCAGAATGGCCTTTGCTAAGAATTTGGAATGCCCTAGTCACTCTCCTATTTACATCGTACTCGGTTGTGCCTGAAACTTTAGCTGAGCTTGGCACGGAAACTATTTCTTTTTGACATTGTTTACATTCCACAAGTTTGTGTTGAACCCTACTTTATTTTTTGAAAGTAAAACTTGTTCACATTGTAAAAATTCAGGGTAAATCAGCTTTTCCTCTTAATTCTTCAAAGAATTAGCATCAACTAGCAAATAGTCAAATGCAGGTTCTGCGGCTTGACCTAAGCATAAGCCTACTTCTTGATCCATCTCAGTCGTGGATATACTCAAGTTTTCTTTTCTAAAGGTACTTATCTTTTTTATCTTTAAAGGTACATTAATTGGCCAATTAGCTGTAGGTTCATTTGATGTTAAAGTAGAAGGTTCAATAATTTTGATGGGACTTCCCCCTTACATAAACAGCATTTTCAAAATTTGCTAGAAGCTGCATCCTAATATTTTCCCTTTACCTCCGTTTTTTACAACAAATGTGAGTAAAACAGTAAATTAGTTGTTACTCTATGCAGAGTGCATACATAAAGTACCGTATGTGAGCTGCAGAACCTCAACGTTGTAGTTTACATAGCTTGGGAAGTAAGTACCAGTTAACCGGATACGGTAGAGCTGCACTTTTTCTAAATCTTCCTTCTGCAAGGATACCCAAAATCAATAAACAGTAGCCGTCTCAATATTGTGCAAACTCCACCACGATGCTACAGTTAAAGTAAGAGGCGCTGCAGGTGTAATAGAAGCACTCTCTGGATCTATCTTATTAGTGATTTATCTAATATTATGTGCGTATTTCCACTATATTAGACAATTTTGTGTGGTGCTCTTAAAAATAAATAAACTGCATTATTTTGCGTGTTTCTCCTATAAATAAACAAAGTGGCATTGGTACAGTTCAAATCCAAAACAAAACAACCCAAATGGTAAGCGTTTTAACATAATTTATTACGTAAGTACATAAAACATTGTATTGCCAAAATGTGAATTACGCGATAATATATCCCGATCGTACGATAATTTTAATATTTTGTACGATAATGTATTGGTACTGTTCATTATTGACCCTCAGGGGGACTGGATGCTATTTTTTAAAAGGTCGAGGAATGTCAAATCATAAATCCGGCCCTTCTTGCTAATCCTTTTGAAAACCATTGGATGATATACCGTCCAACTATTTTCTTTTTAAAATACCACTGGACGATAGATCGTATATTCGTGTTTTGTTAAAAATTAACATATATTTACAAACATTTATATTTCATATCCTTGGAAACTTAGTTTGAAAGTCTTTCCGTTTGTTCTAATCACTCTGGTTTTTTTCTACTACGAAACGGAGACAAAGGAGCATGGCCATTGTGATTGCACTGTGTTTTATAAAGATACCGTTTTAACAAAATGCAAAATACCGTATTTATATTATCCAAATTTGGCTTAATTACTATTCTTTAACAGTAGGTACTTAACCCATTGCCTACCACTGTCATATTTTTAGGACATATTATAAAATATTTTAATTTTTTAATATATAAAACTAGGATAATAGTTAAAAACCCTCTTGTGTTATTAATTATATACTGAATTAATATTTTTAACACTTTTATTGTCAAATTTTTAGGTTTAAGCCCTATATTTACTGCCTTTAAATAAGTAAAAATACTACTTGCGAACCTTTCATGATACATTTATATGTACAATAAATGTTACTTATTTTTATTTGAGCTAAACAACACAAATCTCTTATTTTATATAGTCCATATTTCAATAAAAGTATAACTTTTTCATGAAAAAAGCTTAAACTTAGCTCTCAGCCATGTTTTTTGGTAAGCTGTCCTATAAATATGACAGTGGTAAATAGCAGTGGCTTACGCAGTATCTGCTCCAGAGACTAGTTACAACCTGATCTCTCCCCACCAGAGTCTCAATGGAGTGCCTGCAGTTTACTTTTGCTGAACGTTGTCTTTACTGTGATATGAATCATTTTAGTTCTGTGTTTTTTTATTGATAAATGTGTATTTTTTACTCATAAACAATGGCAAGTACATCACACATGACGAATTGAAGAAATACTTCTTTTATTAGGAGATTTAGAAGAAAGTGAAGCTAATGTAGCTAGTGCTAATGTTGTTGTTTTACCGCCACAAAATGTCGATTGTCTTACTGATGAAGAACAGTTTAATGATGATAATACTGAGGATGTGGATATTTCTGAGGTATTATGTGGTACTTTAGAATTAGAGTTGAAGCAAAATAATGATCTAGACTTGTAAAACGTCAAATGAAAGCAAACCTACTAAAGGAAAACCCGAGAACACTAACTCTAGAAAAGTATTGAAAAGAAAGTTTTAACAAACCACATAAATCCACTGATAGTAAGAAAAAGAACAGTCAGTAGAACTACCCCCTCGACTTGGAAAATGTGTCTACCTGAGTATGGTTTTTCCAGCTAAAGGAGATGGTTCTTTACAGTGTCTCAATGATTTAAAAGAAAGGTTTCATAGCAAATCACCAGTTTGAAATATTTGAAAGCTTACTAACAACAGACAATAATGCAAGACATTGTTACTCAAAATATGAAATACGCTTTAGAAATAAAAAATAACCAGTTGTTTGCCTTTTCAGTTGATGAATTGAAGTTATTTATTGGCATTCTTCTGTTATCCGGGTACAATTGTTTACCTCAAGTTTCACTTTATTGGAGTACTGCAGAGGATTTAGGTGTCCCCATTGTGGCAAATGCAATGTCAAAAATCGTTTTTGGCTTATAAAATCTTATATTCATTTTGCAGATAATGCTATGCTCAATGATGAAACAAAGTGTGATAGAGGTTTTAAAGTGAGGCCCCTCCTGGAAAAAATACAGCAATCATTTGCAAAGTTTGGTGTTTTTGAAGATAAACTTGCTGTTGAGATGATAATAAAGTATTTTGGTCGAAATAATTTAAAGCAGTTCATCAGAGGAAAACCAGTATGCTTTGGATATAAGTTTTGGGCATTATGTGGTACAAGTGGTTATTGTTACAATTTTGATCTGTACTGTGGTAAAGATCAAGGATGTGAAGAAAATATTGGATTAGGCAGGAGAGTTTGTTCAATCTATTTTTTTTTTTTGTTGATGATCCTTTGAGCTACGAATTATATTTTAACAACTTCTTTACGAGTATAGAAATTGCTTGGAGAACTCTTTGACTTAGGATTCAGGACTAGTGGGACTATAAGAGAAAATCGAACACAAAAAATGTCCCCTACCGGACAAAAAGGAAATGAATAAACTAGGTAGAGGAGGCTATGATTACACTAGTGATCTGGATAGTGGAATTATGTTGACGAGGTGGAATGACAATAATATAGTAACAGTTGCAACCAACTTCGACAGTGTTGAACCCCTGGCCAATGTTACTAGGTACAGTAAGAAAGAAAAAAAAAAGTCCCTTTCCCAGTCCCGAAAAGTATTAAAAATTATAGTAGCTTTATGGGGGGAGTGGATCTTCATGACTGGTTGGCATCTAAATATTGTATCAAAATAAAAGGGAAAAAGTGGTATTGGCCATTATTTACCAGAATTATTGACATGACGTTAGTAAATGCCTGGATTATTATCCACAAGCTTACATCAGACAATCCTGTTCCTCTCTTAAACTTCAGGCGTAGCTATAGCTGTTCCTTATTTGAAGGCAAGTAATAAACGTCTGCCCATTGGAAGACCTTCAGTAATACCCCCGTAGTCAACAAGCAGCGCCTTTTGATGACGCAAGATTTGACGGAAGATATCATCTTTTACACGTTAGAGACAAGCAAAGAAGATGCCAAATGCGACTGTGTACTTCAAAGCCTCTTACGTTTTTGCAAAAAGTGCAATGTGACCCTTTGTAAGAAATGTTTTGGCCCTTACCACTCTAAGTGAGCGTATATAAGCCATAAGTTTTTTTAGATTTTAGGTCTTTTTTATCTTTTTTACAATCATTTATGTAATTTTTAAAGTAATATTATTTTCATATCTTAAGAGTTACTGACATAACATTATATTTTGTTAAAAAATTTAGCTTGACGTAATGACACTTTACAATACCACTGTCATAATTTTAGGACACCAGGTTATTATACAAAGACACTATGGACTACCACTGTCATATTTATAGGACAACCATTTTTGTGTGTTAAAAAATTCATTTTTTTATTAAAAAAACGGTATAACTATAAATGAAATGTTATTTGGACCCAAAATCCTTAGTTTTATCGATTTTGTAAAAAAACTAAAAAGTTGGTAATTAATGGGTTAAAACATCGTTTCACAAAAGTATTTAAAATGTTTATGCGATAAAGAAGCAAACTTGGTACATTCACTCTCCAAGGGGGGAAACCATAATATTTGTCTACATCAACAGATAATTTAGTTAGAAATATTTTAGAAAACAGATTATAACTATATTTTTTATAATTTAAATTATGAATTATTTTGTAGATTTCAGCATATTGCTCGTTTTGGGCACGGGTTTTTCGCAACTTAATAACTAAAAAAATCTAGTGACATTGAATGGACCAAGTTTTGGGTGAATATTAAGATTTATGTTAGCACCTGATAATTTAATTATTGTCACCTAACTTCAGTACTGAGCATCTCTATCTGTACTTTCAAGAGTCAATGGACATGTTATCAAATCTATTGTGAACTTTGAATTCTGATTCGGAGGCATCAAGTTAGTGTGTTACTGATATCAGTGTTCATTAAATATTATAAATCTATGGACTATATGGGCATTTCTTGGTATTCCTGTCGAAGTTTTAAGTACTATTGCCAATTGAGTCTCACATATTGTCAAAGGGACCGAACGAGTTTGCTCGTTTTGGCCTGCGGCAGGCGGAAGAGAGGGGGACAAATCGTCAGCACGATTATCGTTGTTTGTCCCGTGCTCGATGATTAGTCTAATACCAGTGATTGTGCGTGAGAACCTGTCCGAACTAGGACTAGAAGGCCAATAGTCGGACACACGGTCTCGCCTCGGAGATTACACGGCGCGGCCCTCCAGGCGCGGGGGCTTTGAATATTGATAATAGTACTTTCCGCCTCGGGCACTTGCCCGGCCACGCGCCTCCCCCTTCCCCTCCCGCCGCTGACAATAGAAAGTGTGTCTATTTGTATTGCGGCCTTTAAAATGCAAATAATTGATTGTTGCGGTCGCGAAATGTTTACAATCATTGTCCAATTCAATTTCATGAGAATTGCCTCGCGGACTGGCTCAGCTGGCTCTGCGGCCGCGCCTCGTCTTGGACTATGGAAATTAGCCGGCTATGAATTAATTATAATTATGCATAACCGCGGTCACGTGTACAAAGCGCAGGGTTGGGACCGCACCGTGAGTGTCGAGGGTAGGTGTTCGGGGACTGTGGTACTCTAGACCGTACTCAATCGTTCTAGTTCTTCCAAACAATGTACTCAACGTCACAAAAACCTATTAATCACTAATAAAGCTAAGGACCCGATAGTGCCTTCTTAAAGATCGCTGTCCATTCGTCTATGCAATAACTCTGGATAAAATATTCCTAGAGATTTGTACAAAGTCAAGAACGTCTTATTTTACCAAGCGAAGTTAAGGCTCTCTAACACTCAACCTGAGGACCATCGGCTTAGAGGTCACCAATGGCTTAGAGGTCCTCAATGGCTTAGAGGTTCTCAATGGCTTATAGGTTCTCAATGGCTTAGAGCTTCTCAATGGCTTAGAGGCCCTCAATGGCTTAGAGCTTCTCAATGACTTAGAGGTCCTCAATGGCTTAGAGGACCTCAATGGCTTAGAGGTCCTCAATGGCTTAGATTTTCTCAATGTCTTAGAGGTCCTCAATGGCTAAGAGGTCCGCAATGGCTTAGAGGTCCGCTTGTCTGACCATCAATGGCCGGGCAGGCGGACTGCTTGCATTGACAGGATCGCCCAGCGGAAACCCATCCAAGCAGCAACCACGCTCGACGTTGCTTGATTCGTCTTGGTCTAAGAAAGAACCCAATTTATATTGGGGTCAGAATATCAAAGGGCACTCCGCCAGCCTGGCTGTTAGTCTGCCCGTATATGCGATAACTCGTGAAATGTGTTACAGACTTGAAACTTTGCTACACAGACTCCTCTTGGTCCAAGCAAGGATGATACTTTGTTTTGGGGTGAAAAGGTTGCTACGATACAATCAATTTAATGTTTTTCATCTAATAGCATTTTTATTTACCACAACTAACTCTCAGGGTGAGTATAATGCCTAGCTCTAATATAGTTTACATTTTAATAACAAGTATTGCTTATACAAAGGGACTTTTAATTCATTAACTTTAAATATATCGAAACAAATTAATTATGATGATAAAAATATGAAAGCTAAGAGGAACTATTAATAAGTCACGTAGTAGTATCGATCTATATTTTGTATTTCCGTGAGTAGAAGAAGCAATGCGCCAAGCAATCTATCTTTTACCTAGGCTTGGACAAAGGAAGTAATACGCCCAGGCGGAACACGCCTAAAGATGTCTTGAAAATAAAGTGAGCGCTAAAAAGGCAATTCTCAAGAATAGTGAGTGTAACCGCCAAATAGATCGTTCGAATTAATATTGGATCTACCTGACTTTACAATATTATAATAAGTAGTACTATACTACTTACAGGAGTATAAATAATATTGTACTAATATATTTAATACTAGTTTTGACCCGCAACTTCGCTTGCAAATAAGCATCGGAGATCATTACTATAGAAATGAATTAATATGACAATCTTTCTGAACGAACTTGTGCCTGAAGAGGCGTTTCGGCTGCTCTCAAAACACTTAGTCGCTGTGCTTGCTGTCGTCTTCTCAGCTCTGCGTGAACTACAGATTCTCGATTCCGTGCAACTATTGATGCACGAGCTCGCGACAAATTTTTGAATAGACTAGATTTCCGCTTCTGAGGCATTTTTAAAGAACGGAATAAGAATTGGAATCAATGAGTAAGATCTAAAATAATGAAATGGCATCCAACCACAAAAATTACACATAACCTCAAACATTCAAATAGTTTTACACTGCATGTTATAATGACAGAAGAAAATAACATATAAAATAGAAGAATTCCAAACACCTGAAATTCTAGTCAATCGGATGACAGAAGTAAATTAAATATACTACTACTACTCCTACTCCCAGGGCCATTTATATCGGAGGTGATATTTAGCCGCACCAACAAAGCTCCTCCATCTTGAACGGTCCTCCGCATCTTCCTCTGAAGCGCCCACCTTCTCCATATCAGCCTTCACCTGGTTCCACCATCTCACTTTCGGTCTCCCACGGGGTCGTCTTCCTTCTGGGTTACCGTACATTACCCTCCTCAGTTTGCATTTCTCTTCTCTTCTCAAAACATGGCCTGCCCAACGGAGTCTTCTGCACTTTATTTCTCCTATTACATCCGTACTATTGTAGAGCTCCCTGATTTCTCTATTATGTTTTTCTTTCTCCATACCCCTTGTTCATATGATGGCCCATAAATTTTACGTAAAATTCTATTCTCGAAAACTAGAAGCTTTTTTCACATCCTTCTTATTTAGCCTCCACGTTTCGGATCCGTACAAAAGCACTGGACATATAATTGTTTTGTATATTCTAGTTTTAGTTTTGTGAGAGAGAGATTTGGTTGAAAGTATCCTATTGCATGCATATGCACATCTATTTGCTGAGTTGATCCTATTTTGTATCTCTGGTTCATCTGTGTTTTTTATTTGATATTGTGACCCCAAGGTACTTAAAGTTCTCCACTTGTTCGAAAACATGCCCATCAATTTGTAGGGGTCCTCCTCTTTGATTTTGATTTTGATTCCTTCTAAAGTGCATATATTTAGTTTTTGCATCATTCGTCCTTCAACCCCACTTTCTCTGCCTCACTCATAAATAGTCCAGTTAGTGACCTCAAATCATCTACATTTTCTGCAAATATGACAACATCATCTGCAAAAGCCAGGATGTTTAGTTTAGCTCCAACTTCCACCCCTAAATCCCTCTCTGCTACACTCTGAAGTGCTTCTTCCATGGCAATATTAAATAAGATTGAGAAAGACCATCTCCTTGCCTGACTCCTGAGTTTATCCCAAAAGGTACACAGTCCCGACCATTAATTCATTACTGAGCCTCTTGAATCTGTGACACTCATCTTAACTAAGTTTATTAATTTTCTCGGGATGCCAAATTTTTATCTAGTTGTGTCCACAAACTCCTTTCTGATTATGCTATCGTATGCTTTTTGAAAGTCAATAAATATGGCAAAAAATTCTTTATTATATTCCCAGTATTTAGCTAATATTTCTTTGAAAATGAAAATTGATTTGTGGTTGATCTGCCCTTTATGAACCCTGCCTGTTCTTCCCTGATTATTTCATTTGTATAATGTTCAAGTCGGTTTAAAACAATTTTGGATAAAACTTTAATATGGGATGCTGAGTAGTGAGATGCCTCTGTAGTTTACCACACTCTTCTTTTTCACCCTTCTTGTGTATATGTATTATTATTGCTTCTTGCCATTCAGCTGGCATTTCTTCTTTCTCCCAAATACGAAGTATTAGTTTCCATAGATTTTCCACTATTATTTCTCCTCCTTTCTTCAAGAATTCTGCTGTTATTTCATCCTTCCCAGGAGCTTTGTTGGTCTTTAGCGCTTTGACTGCATCCTTTACTTCTTCTATGGTTGGTGGTTCTATATTTGGTTGAACATGATAGTATTCACCAACTTGCTCTTCGTCGTCCCTAGTTTGGTCCTCTACATTTAGTAGCTCGCAAAAGTACTCTCTCCATCTTTCTATAACTTTTGTACTTTCTGTCACCAACTCTCCATTTCTGTTTTTTACCCCATATGGGTATGGGGTAAAACCTCTTTTGAAGAATCTTATTTTCCTGTAGAAGTCCTTTGCGTTATTTGCTGTATTATCTTCCTCAGCCTTGTCAAGCAATCTATGCAGATACAGTCTTTTTTTTTCCGCCTCAGCAACTTGTTTGCCTCCCTATTTGCTTCATTATAGCTTTCTCTATCCTCTACCCTGTTACTATTCATCCACGTTATTTTCCTTTTAACTCGGTCTTTCAGAGCTTGCTCGCATTCCTGATCAAACCATGGTTTTTTGTTTCTCTTCTTCCTACTACCACATACCTCTTCTGCTGTGTTCAGAACTACTTCCTTAAAATTAGACCATTTTGGCATCTACCGTTTCATTGTTCTCCATGTCTTCCAGGGCCTTAAATCTATTCTCCAGTTTCAGTTTGAATTCATCAGCAATATTCTTAAGCTCAAGTCTACCCACTTCTATTCTTCTTTCTTGCCTTACTTCCTTTCTTCTCTGGATTGCTATTCGCTGACACACTTTGACTAAAAACTAATGAGTGGTCAGTTTCCACATTCCGCTCCCCTGATGCTTCGAACATCAGTTTATACTACTTTTGTGCCTTTGGTCTGTGATCACGTGGTCAATTTGGTTTTTTGTTGTTTCCACCAGGTGATGTCCATGTATATTTGTGTAATATCTTTTCTTGGGAACATCGTGCCTAACTATTTTATATTCATATTGCAATTGCAAAACTTGCCAGTCTGGGGTTCCATTGTCGTTTGATTTCCTTGGTGCAGGCTCTCTTTTCCAATAGCAGGTCTCCAGACTTCTTCTCTTCCTACTTTGGCATTTGCGTCCCCTAAATAATCTTCATATCAAAACTTGGTAACCTACCCACCAGTTCGTCCAGAAGACCATAGAAGTTATCTTTTTCTTCCTCTTCTACTTCTTCAGTTGGCGCGTAAAAAGCTGACTAGAGATATGTTACTAAATTTTCCCCTTAACCTAATATTGCACAATCTATTATTAATTGCTTCATAATGTATCACAGCCTCCGAAATTCTCTTGTTTACAGCAACACCCACACCACCGTGGTATCTGTCATCTTCACAGCCACTATAATAAATTAAATAATCTTTGGTGTTAATTCTCCCTGCCAGGGGCCATCGGGTCTCCTGAAGTGCCACAACATCCATGTTATACTTGTGCAATTCTTCTGCTAGTATGTCACTCGCCCCTGATGCTGCCAGTGTTCTTACATTCCATGTACCAAATCGTAATTGTTTAAAGCAAAGCCGGTCTTTATCCGTTTATTCCGTCCAGTTTCTACTCTTTGTTGGTGATTCGTAACAATAATTTTTTATGAGGCGGGTCGTCAGCCCAACGCTCAACCCCCAACCTGGAGGACCAGGGTATCTCTCAGTCTGGCTCCTACCTCACGAAGACCTGTCCGGCAAGGGAGGCCCTACCAGTAGCTACGCTACCCGCCGGTATAGCTCTTGAGGTCGTTGGAGCACGCAAGCCCACCCGCCACATCAAGGCGAAGATACCTTCGGATGGGAATTATTAAATATAATAAATTATATTATTAATATAATAATAAATTAAATATAGAACATTAAATATAGAATAAATCCAAACAGCTAAAATTATAATCAACTGATGGATGGATTGGATTAGATTTTTGACTATCGATAATACAGTGTGACGATATTACAGTACTCAGGGTTGGAACTTCATTACTGGAATGCTAGATGGCGTTGAAGTAGCTAGATTTTATTGACAAAAGTTATTTTTATTTTTCGTAAAATTATTTCGTATTAATAAAAAGTATCCTATGCTACTTCCAATACCACGAAGAATATGTGTACAAAGTTTCATGATGATTGGTTAAGTAGTTTTCGTTTGAAAGCATAATAAACAAACTTACATTCGCATTTACAATATTAGTAGAGATCAATTAAAACAGTAGTTAATATGATTCTGTGGTGCACAACCGTAGGCCTATATGAAGTAAACGGGTAAATACCATTATTCCACATTATGTATACATATAAATCGTACACTAAGTTTCATAAATATAATGGAGAATCTGTATCTGCAAGATGCAAGATGTAACATTAAGTGTTAATTTTACTGGCTTCAGCAAAACACAACAATCCTCTTGGGCCGAATTGGTAAACGTTATCCAGCAGTAACGACCTTACTTGAACTATAATAATAATAATAATAATTTTATTTTCCATTCGTTAATTTACATGAATATAACATAATATGTCCTTTGAAATAACTGACCACAGTTACAAGTATGTGTGGCCAGTGAGAATTATTAAATATAAACAAATTTACAACATCCTTAAACTAATTATATAAATACACAGTACAAAAATGATAAATGAGTCCAGTCTCGATACATCCAAAGACACTCTCTGTGGCGCTTGGTTTACTTATAAAATAACTAATATATGTACAGATTATATTCTTATAATAGGTGGTACTGCAGTTCAACTTAACATTTCTCACATAGTATACGTACTTATATTTACAATTTTTAGAAGAAAAATAAAACAACAGACGAGAAAAAAAATTTAAATTAGTTTCGACATATGTACAGAATTTATACCAAGCAAACATTCATAAAGTCTACATCTTGTTTTAAAAATAACCACTCTTTTAATTTTCTGGAAAATATTTTTAAGTTTATACAACTTTTTACCTCATGTGGTAATTGATTAAAGTACTTAGGCCCTATATATTGGAAAGAATGTTTAAAAATACTTTTTGTAACTTTTGGAAGTTTGAATATTCTATTTGATCCACTTCTTGTATTGTGCATTAAATTTGTTGTTCCAGTGTTTCCACTTTTAAGATAAAATATTCTTAAGACTTTGTAAATAAATAGATGTTAAGAACTCAGTAAAGAAAAGCAAGTAGTTTTCAAAGCCAACGAAACTGACTTGCTGCCCTCAATGACAATGAGCAGAATCCGAGCCAAGACATTAGTAAACACATCTTGTTTTATATAGTATCTGATTAAGAACAGTTTTCATATTTTCAGATCACAAATCATATTGCATATTGAGAACGTTGAGTCAAGCATTATGTCTGTCCGGTGGGAGGACAGTTTGGCAACGCAGCATAATTCTGATTGGACGAGGCAGAGTGGTGGGTCTTCTTTTCTGCACTCAGTATAGTTTTTCTTGAAATCGATCATTTAAAAAATCGAGGTATTTTTTCTAAAAATTACATCGAGCCACGATAGTTTTGGCGGAGGTCGAAATTGGAGTGTACCAACAAGGTTAAAAATATGAAACGATATTTTTTTCTCAGATAGTATTTTTTTTTTTTCTAGTTTGATACACTTATAAAACAACAATCAGACGCTTAATTAATATTTATGTCACCAACTACAGATGCACTGAAGACACTGAAAGTCGCCACTGTACACTTTTTTGGCGTCAGTTGATATTAGTTTTGCCAAATTGGCATCTTAGGATTTAAATGCTTTTAAAAATTATATAGATATTGACGAAGAATTGTAGTTCTATTGCGATCCACAGCTTTACACAGCCAAGAGTTTATGTACGTGTTCGACCAGAAAGGAACTGCGTATGTTTTGAATACTTTCAAGCACGATATGATGAATCCAAGTTTAAGTTAATTGTATGTTTATTAGTCGTTTTATTGTAAAGCGTCTGTTTGACACCGCCTTCAGGTCGGGAAGCAAGGGCTGTCATAACTAATATCTTTCGCACAATGCCCAAGATCATGTTTACTTGTAGGATACAAGACGTGTGAATAAAGTAAGAACTGGTAATTTATACAATTCGATGTGTAGACATTATAGTTTAGTGGGAAACAGCTACCTATTTTTATTTTGAGAATCCTTAAACTTAGATTTATTTTTAACTGACTGTCTGGATACTTATAATGATTATAGCTTCTAGGAATAAACGATACAATTAAAATATAAATAAACAAAGTTTTCATTGTAATGGCAGCAATTGAATGTTTTATTTGGTAGCTGTAAATTTTCCTCCTAATAGAAAATTATTATTGTGTAAAATTACTTTTAATAAAATCTTTTCTCTGCAGTCACTGGATATAAACTAAATGTGCTTATTTAGTTCTAGTTTTATCATATCATTATAAACCACACTACCCTAAACGGTTTTATTTTATTATCTTTTTCTAGTTTTGATTGTATTACAAACCATATACTTAATTTGAAATAACACATTCAGTGCCTATCTAACATTACAACAAACTTTGAAAGGCCATCGTTATTTAAGATTTTTGTAATAATTTTTCTTATGTGAATGTTGAGTTTAACTCGAGTTCACCTTCCTATTGGTGGAGCACCAGGAATCTGCCGCTTTTATAGACTACTGTAGACTTCTGGAATTGCTTAGAGATTGTATCTAACACATCATAGTGCACTCAATTGTGGACCCTATGGGATAATGAGAATACCTCTTCACCTAGATTAAATTATATACTTTTAGTCTAGGTGACTCTGATGGCGAAATGATGTAGCCTAAAGAGTGCATTTTGAGCTTCTTCGTCGCCTACTTTTTTAAAAATCTCTACGGACGAACATGATTCCAGATTCCAGGGGCCAAGTCTGTGACAGCGTCAGATTCCAGACGCTGCACTAAGAGGAAACAGCTACGTTATGTGTGAAAGTTTTCTTATATTACGCTGCTCTTGCCTCATCAAGAACTCTTAAAATGATACGCTAATTAACCTATTTTTTCAATTATGTTTTTCACTGACTGGATTGTACTATTGAGGAAGTGAATATAACCAAGTTATTTTATTTTCCCAAGTTTTATTTTCTAAAGCTAAACTGCTCAAATTATCCTAAGCATTTCGCCTCTGTATACCCTCTATAAAACGTTGAAACATACTGGAGTTCTGATCCGGTCTATGATATTTTTATAAACAGTTTATAATTATTTATGCAGTATATAATCTTTTACCATTCATTTCTGTCCAAAGCAAGTCCTCGGCAGCTTCAGAATGAGAGCGGGATGAAGAGGCTGCAGGCGGTATGTAGGTCCAGAGCCTGCCACGTGCTGGACAGGTCCACGTGCCCGTCCGCCTCCATACAACTGTCCACGTGTCACGTGTAGACAAGCCACCATGGCAAACATTTCCTGCAGTTTCTATATTAAGGACTATGGAGGGTGACGATCGGACTTCAATTTGTGCGGCTACTTCCGTGAACTGTAGGTTTAAAATTGAGAAAGGATGTCGAGAGCGCTTATTGAGATGCGGCTACTATCTCCTCAGCTAATACAATCCCAAATTGTCTCAGGTCTAAAAAGTTCCCATAATAAGGAATATGGAAGGTGACGATCGGACTTCAATTCGTGCGGCTACTTAAATGAACTGCAGGTTTAAAATTGAGAAAGGATGTCGAGAGCGCTTATTGAGATGCGGCCACTATCTCCTCAGCTAATACAATCCCAAATTGTCTCAGGTCTAAAAAGTTCCCATAATAAGGAATATGGAAGGTGACGATCGGACTTCAATTCGTGCGGCTACTTAAATGAACTGCAGGTTTAAAATTGAGAAAGGATGTCGAGAGCGCTTATTGAGATGCGGCCACTATCTCCTCAGTTAATACAATCCCAAATTGTCTCAGGTCTAAAAAGTTTCCATAATAAGGAATATGGAAGGTGACGATCGTACTTCAATTCGTGCGGCTACTTAAGTGAACTGCAGGTTTAAAATTGAGAAGCAACGTCAAAAGCGCTTATTGAGATGCGGTCACCATCTCTTCAGCTAATACTCTCAAAGTATCTCAGGTCTCAAAGTTTCTATAATAAGGACTATGGAGGGTGACGATAGGATTTCAGTTCGTGCAGGCACTTCCGTAAACTGCAGATTTACAATTGAAAAAGGACATCAAGAGCGCTAACAATAATGGCAAAATGAAGTGGTATGCAGTGACGACCTCGAGGATAGGCCGCCAAACTCTTGTTAACTCATCAATAAACTGTTTTATAAGTGATCTAGTAAAACATGTTTTCGATCACTTTATAGGGAGTATAGACCTTTAATTAAGAAAATTTAGGCAAATGCGTAACCAGGCTCAAGTAAAAACGGCTGAAAAATAAAAATGTTTGCAGTATGTATGTGAGTAACACTTTGATTGTATTAGTAGTGTAACTAATACAATCATTATACCTTCAGCAAGTGGCACCATTATAATTATTTATGTCATTTATATAGATTGTTTTATAATTTTCCTGTCTCTACATTTATAGATAGGTCATTTATTAATTAGACGGTTAAACTATTTATTCTAACTTGACTGATTCCAATTCTTTCTTTACCTTCAGAGAAAATGATAATTTTTATTATTCTATTATGTCATCGAGAAAAGAATGCAACATTTTAAAGCAAACAGTCAAGGTTGCTTAAAGCACCCTTGTGTCAAGCGTTGAAGTTTATTCAATCCACCTTAACTTTTACATTTAACGATGTTTTGATTGCTTTAAGTGTTTAAAACGTATTAGTATAACATTATATAAATATATCTTGATTCAGAATGTAATTAAAGAAGTGTGCTCAGCTTAACACAAGAAAGAAGACTCAGAGAGATTAGCCTTGTAAAACTACATGTTTAGTTATAACAGAGCCGAGAACGGAGACATCAAGTGCAGAGCGAAAGAAGAGAGGAACTAATTGAGGGGCTGGAGGGGTAAGGCCGGTTAAGGGGACTGCCGTTGGTAGGGGAAGCGCAATTTTAAAACGCCAAATTTTTTATATCATTATCCCAAAGGAAGTAACACATTTTTAATTCCAAATTTATATCAAATTATTATATTTCGGTAACATTTTAAACATAGTCGAAAAATTGACTCAAAATGAAAAATATGTCAATCACTCCGATCATATTTCACATATTTTCTGTAAAAATTTGAAATCTTTATCGTCAGACGTTTTATATTAGGCCTGATTATAAAAAGACTAACAATGACTAGGTACTTCAAATGTCTATAATTTCTCGTGACCCAAAATTTCTTCTGTTCTTTTTCTGTTATCAGGAAGAGTATCTTGAAAGATTTTGATTATTATATTTAACAAATTCTACTCAATTCAAAATCGATTGCCAGCACCACCTCAAAGAATCTAAGGTTATGAATTTTTCTGGACGAGCTTAAAGTAGCTTCCAATTTATAAAGCAGGTGTAGACTCAGTTGTCTCATCTGATCCCAATCTCTGTAATAAATATAATAGCTAAGGCGTTTGAGACAGTGGTAAAAATAAGCTTCTACATCTTGAGCATCGGGATTGTGGTATTTTTATAGCGTCTTTTTTTGACGGTTAATCAATATGGATTCTTGAGGGAAAGGGAACAGACCTAACAATAGAAAAACATATAAGTTGCATTAACAAGTCTATTAAAAACGAAAGTATACTCTGTCTGTTTATTTAGACTTTCAGGAAGCGTTCGACGTTTTGTATATTCATATTTTAATGGGTAACTTTAGATCATATGATATAGATGGTAGGTTACTCATGTGGTTAGAATCCTTTTATTGCAATAGAAGACAGGCTGTCAAGGTGAACAATGTATTGAGTGACATTATGCAAATACAATACGGCACTCTTCAAGTGTGTGTGTTGGGTCCTGTGATATTCCAAATTTACATAAATATAATATGCTGAGTTTGAATTTAACCTCAACAATGTTTGCGTATGCTGGTGATACAGCTAAGGTGTTCAGCTTATAACAGAGATTCACTAAAGCTCAAAGCACTAAAAGATATTGTCAAATTTCAAATTGGCTGATCCAAAATAAATTGCTTGTTAACTCATCAAAATCAAGATGCATTATGTTTTTTATTGCAACGTTTCCAGAGATAACCTTAAAAACAACTTTGGCCTCACTTGAACCAATGTTTATATTCCTGCAAATGTGAAAATGTTGAAATTGTTGCATCCGTAGAATATCTAAAGATTTAAGTTGACCAACATGTAAATTAACATGGAAAAAACTTGGTAAAATTAACTACGCCCTGCACTACAAACTTTTGACAGTGATTGCAAAAAAAATTTATTTTTAATGGTTTGAGAGCACCTTGCGATACGGATTGATTCACTTTGGAGGAAGCACTCATCCAACAATACTTCAACGTGTTGCAATGTGTCAGAGACATGCGTTGCGAACAATTTATGGGATGAGGTACATGGAAAGAATGAGTTAGTTATTCACTGGACATAATATTATGACATTTCAATATCACCACACACACATATATATATATATATATATTATATATATATATATATATATATATATATATATATGCGATACAATCATGCATGTCTATAAGTACCTATATCGAGTTCAATTTAGGGGATGAGTAGGTTGACACGTAATGCACAGTATATATGCAAGTCCCAATTCTGTTATCAAGGACCTAGAATGTTTAATCTATCCCCACAAAATTACGGAAATAGTATAAATTTCTAAACAAACCCTAAAGTAAAGATGAGATTACGATATTTTATAGCCAACCAAAATGTGTAATATAATGTCCTAAGTTTTTTTTTTTTTTTTTTTTTTTTTTTTTTTTTTTTTTTTTTTTTTTTGCTCTTCTTTTTACTTTATTATGAAGAGGTGAATTAATTATATTGCTATTGATTTGCAAAGGTTGTATAGTGCATGGTCGTAATTGTTAATTTATTTATAAAATTATTGTTAATTTTGGGTAATTAAAAATAACGACTAGTGATACCGTTATTATTGATTTACATTGTTTGTTTGTTATACTTTATTGTAATATTCTTTGTTGACCTTATGATTGTATTGTTTAACTTCTTATTATTTACAAAGTAGCTTTTTAATATTGTATTTTCTTAGTTTGCTTAGTTGTTATTTAACAGAATTTAAATGTTGGTTCCTGTTGAACTTTGAATGCACAATATGCCAGTTAAAAGAGTGCCAGTAATTGACTGACTGAATAAACTTAAGTAATTATTACTCCTTATTAAACTGTTCCCAAGCGCAACCTGAGAGTTGCATGGGACACACAAAGAATTGTAATTGTTCCAAATATTCTGAATAAAACGATTTGAACTTGAACTTTTTGAAATCATTTGGACATGTTTAACCCATATATACCCGAGACCTAGATGACTTTACAGAAGGTCGGCTACTTGCTGAAGTTCCCTGCTGCCCCAGTATTGGTACTATGGAAACATATGAGTTCATGTACGAATATCCAATCCGGCATTCTTCGTCGGATCACGACGAGCTGTCCGTTATGTTCGAAGCTAACTGTGTTGGCAACCAGGCTGACTCGGCTAGATCGCAACCTTGTGCGTGACCCAGCATGGCTCATTTCTGGCTGGTTTATACCTTCCAGTTGAACCCACCACTGGACACAGCAAAAACCGATGTGTCACTTAAATCTGGGCAAATATATGGATGTCGTCCAGGAGCGGTACATCACTAACCGCAAGTGTTGAGATTCTGGGGTTCATGGGCAATTTGATAGGTCTAGTCTACTGTGGGAGATGACTGTTGGAGTTGGTGGGGTTTGTTCCCTAACCTCAGAGTTTCTTGCTAGCCTCAACAAGGTTGTGCCTACTTTGGCTGGAGAGGCTGGTACAGAGCTGGCCTCCCATTCTTCCGGGGAGACATGACTTGGAGATGTAGTGCCTTAATTCTTCCTTCTTCACTCGGTAGGAGGCGGCCCCTACTCCCTAACCTTACCCATCATGAATATCCTGTCACTCCGGAAGCAGCGCAAAGATTCTTAAAGGACTAAGTGCAATTTATAAGCTTCTTGTCCTAAGAGAACAAGAACAACGACAAAAAATGTGCGTGAATAGACAAACTGAAGCTGATCAACATTGTGAATGAAGCATCGGTATTGAAATCCCCTGAAGCGTAAGTCTCGATATTCAGCAACACTTTTTTGTGGTTGCCGGTTCAACGAGCAGTAAAAACAATCTCAGCAGTTTCAATTGCCAGTTGTAATCACCGTTATCTGTGCGGCAGCCATGTACCAGCTCTCTGACACACGTCTCCTCTACTCGTGGAAGTGGCGGGTGTGGGGGCGGTGAGGTGTGCTGTCGTGTCCAGGCGCGTGCCGCAGAAGTACCGGAGGGGGAGGGGGGCAGTGCCAATTGAGATTTCACACCAGGGTCTGTCAGCGCCAGGGACCGGTGGGTGAAGGGACACCACCCATTACCAGTCGTTTGCAAATATCGTATAATTAGCCTTAGGGGATTGGAAGGGTGACCTATTTCATCGATATCAATACTGTTCATAACAAAGGTAATCTATTTCTGTGTTTTAAACTTGTTAAATTTATAATTTTATGAAATATGTTTTCCCTAAAATTGTAAGGACTGTAAAAGTGAGCAATAATGTGAAACGATATATTGTAAAATCAAATAATATATAAATTGTGAATGGATAAAAATTAAAAATATTAAAAGTAAAGACCCAGGAGTATATAATGAATGTTTTTCAAATCTCAAAGTAATTTTCCTCTAAGATAAATTCCCTGAAGACAGAACAAATGTTTTTAAATGTTTTAATATTTTTCAAGGATTCATAAGCATTAAACTCAGTACTCGGGCAATTTTTTAATCATGCTGTGGGATAAACGACTGAAGAAAAGATTGTGACTTTTGTACATTATGTATACGAATTATGACTTTTTTATTATTTGCGACTTAATCAAATCAAATGTTTAACTATATGGGAACTTTAAAAAATGCATGTTTTAACAAAATATTATTAGGACAGTTTATTTATTTTTTTTTTTTTTATAAAATCGCCATTGCCTTTGGTTATCAATAAATAGTTTACATATTGTAAAAGTTTCATATCTTTAATTTCACTCGTTTTTCTGTGGTCCTGATTATAGAATACCCCCAAATACAATTTTTAATACCTAAAATACTTTGTGGAATGACGTTCCTTTATATTGACACCCCCCCCCCCCGTCCGAAGAAGGTAACGTAGGTAACAGTTTCTATTTATACATTATAAAATTCCAAAATTTTGTACTTTTCAAATCTATTTATATCCGTGGATGTAACTGTCCGCTAATATTTTGTTATTGGATTTCAAACGGAAGGAGCTTTTTTGCTGTAAATTCCATTTTGCTTAGTTTTAAAACAGCAAAGTTTAATAATATCTACTAACAGGAATCCATGTATGCAATAGTACAAATACTGAAGTGCTTAATTTGCATAAAAAATACAGTCTTACTTTTTAATCCAGTAAATGCTCTCTGTAAATACATGAGGTAGTTATACAAATTTGTTCTACCAATAGTATTCAATCCGACCCTACCAAACGAAAGTGAATTGCCAAATGATTCATCATAGTGATGTAAACTATCATTAATTTCCACATCTCTACTGCTTGTTTCGTGTTTATCCATTCTAATGGATTCAATTACTTTCTATTACTAGTTTTGGCTGATTCTCGTAATATAAATTTCAAATTATATATGAATTGTATGATTAGTATTCATTATTAACGTTCTTTAGTTTTATAGTTGTTTTTTGGACTACTGTGAGCACAAACCAACCGTATAGTAATATTTATTCATCTTTTATTTAGGCCCGATGAGTTGAAAACTGTGTTCAAATTAGAAATGAGACTTCCTTTTCCTTTATATTAACACAATTTATACTTAAATAGTTATTAAACTTCATCCAAAAACTGTTTTAAACGATTAGAGCAAAAAAGTTCTACTATAAAATAAAGTCAGCAAAATAAATAAAAGTTTTGAAATTGGCGCCTAGGAGTAATTCCGGAACGAGGTGTGACCTAGATATTACAGCACGAGAGTGCCATGTATTCGAATTTTGGCATCGACTTTTAACATGGACTTTCAACTCTTATTCTTTACTCTTTGTTCTTACATCAATTGTTTAAGACGGTATTATTTTTCTTTATGTCGTAATATTTTTATTCGTCACTCTATGCATATTGTGTTTCTTGCTCTAATTTAATTTAAATTAGATATAGTCCTGGCTCCGCGCGTTTACTGAACAGTTATCTAATCTCGATGTAATAGTCATACCGTCGAACAAGCAATCTTTCCCGTTTATGTTGTTGGCACTAATTAATAACTCCTATACAATATTATTGTAACTTCCAATCCCAATACGTATTCCCACGTGAAACATGAATTTCTTGAACATTAAATGTAGGTTAAAAACAACGCTTATCAAATAAAATTATGTTCTGGCAAAAATGTTTCGTACGATATCTACAAAAGATCTGAAAACAATATAATCAATAAAGTGTTTGATCAGCTTTTATTATATATGGTCGTGTTTGGACACTGTGTAAAAGTTTGTCTTGTAAGTTGTAGAATTAACTATTGCTAAATGTTTTGGATAAATCAAGATGACTTTATTTATAGTACCGGTATACTTAGTGTTTTATCGTATTTAACATTCCTTAAAATTATACGTGTATAGTATTGATCTGCCTATTACTTTAGTGTATAAAATATTGGTTATATAAATATTGATATTGTGAAACACATGCTAGTTCACATAACTGAATCGTAATCTCAATCAAGCAATGCTCCCAATTGGGTTTTTCAGCACAGCTGATACTTTTTTGTACAGTATTTATTGTTCTCCAGTGTTTTCTTATTGCAAGTTGTTTATTGTGATTGTGCAATGTTTAGTTCTGAATTTTACTATGGATCTAGACGAAATTTGCGAAATGATCATGTCACTTCCACACAATACTATAGAATAGTCTACATTCCGGCAGATACAGTGCCACCATCTCCGAGCAGCGAAGTATACCACGTAGAAAAGGTACTAGACAAAAGGACTGTCAGGGGAAAAACAGAATACTTCTTAAAGTGGAAAGGGTATAGTGACATCGACAATTCGTGGGAGCCCGAACACAATTTGAACTGTCCCGATTTGATTAAGGATTTTGAGGACGAACGTAAGAAGAAGAAGAAGACTGTCGTTCGTAAGTATAACATTTCCAACCCAGTGGCAAAACAGAAGAGAGTGTCCGTGGGTAGTAAAACTCCTGATGAAGTTAAACAAGGGTTCGAAAGAGGTTTGGAGCCGGAGATGATCGTCGCCGCCACATACAGCGGGGAGGAGATGATGTTCCTGATGAAGTGGAAGAGGTCGCGCAGGGCAGATCTGGTGACCGCCGAGGAAGCCAAACTCATCTGTCCCCATCTTGTGATCAAGTTCTACGAAGACAGACAGATTTGGCACACTTCCGCCATAGACGAGTGTAGTGAGCAATGAACCTCGTAGAGTTGTTGTCTTCTACACCCTTAAAGTAGACATTTTATGATTTTAGTTTCAGTCAACAGAATTTTGTGACAGTTAATTTAGTCATCATATGTTGCATTGTACTGAATAACACTATCAATAAATAGGCATACAATTAAACAAATCACTATACTTGTTTTTCTTATAATGTTTAAATTTCTTTCTTAAAACCTTTGGACGTTGTTTATAGGTTATGCAGACTTTACTGGATATAGGAAACGCGTCGTAGACCCTACTGTATGTGTCGTAGACTTATTATTCACGACCTATGAGTGCATTAAATTTATTGTTTAATGTATCGATCGGGATATTAGACAGTAGTGTTTCGATTGAGCACACTTCAGCTAGCTATTTATCAGCAAAGCGGAAAAATTAGTCATTATAGATATATTTTAGAAAGGTACCAAATATGATAACAAATGTTTGCCATTTAGGTACTATCCTGAGGTCTCTCCGTCCCTACCTATCATTTATTTTTAAACTATATATGTAGGTAAATACATATGTACGTATACAAATAAAAAAGTTAAAGTTATCATTTACGAGCGCTCACGTGATCTGAGCTTGAATTTTGGTACTATAACAAGGGATGTTTTCTTTTTTCGCCAGAAGTGCGGGTAAGGCGCCACCTTAGCCCACAATGAAGGCCAGTGGCATTTCCGATTTCGGTCGTTATTTTCCCGACCTCAGATCACGTCACAGATCGTCCAAATGTTCTAACCAGATCACGTGTGACACACCCCGCACTCGAAAATATCTATCGAGAAATTACCAAAATTCAAGCTCAGATCACGTGAGCGCTCGTAAAGGTTATCTTTAATTATGTACTACTAATAATATATTTACAAAACCTACTTATATCGCGTAATAGTAAGTAGTATATAAGGACAGAGTAGTCTCCAGATAATACCAAAGTACCAAATATTGTTCTTAGTTACTAAATATTAAAATTGAATTTATAAAAATGAGTACATAATTAGAGGAGTCAGAATACTTACGACTCCGAGTAAAAATAATAACTAAAAATAAGTGGCGAGAGTGGAATCCGTCCTCTTTCTTCTTCAGATGTCACCAACCCAAAGACATATAAGGTTAGGAAAGGCAAACCTTTGTTTAATTGTTTTATAACGCTGTCAAAAAATGACCATAGGGCAAGGCCATTGGCATTACATTGACTATGTTAGTCTATACAGTTTTTATTAGCTGTGTTATTAGCAGCTTGCTCTCCAAGACCATAAGTTTGCATAGATATACCCTACATTCAGTTACTTCTTTGTATATGCCCTCTTTAATAACCAGGAAAATGCAATAGGTACTCAACGAAGAAATCGTGTTAAAATTCCATTGGACTTGGTCGAGTTCTTTTCAGTTCTTTTTCGTTAAAACATAGATTAATTTTGGCTCTTTGCATAGCTTCGCCAGAGAATCATTCCGGAAGTTGCCAAAGAAATGAAGATGGATGAAGTCACAAAATGCTACTTTATGAAGATGGGCATTCGGGAGTCGTTTGGTCTGCAAATAGTATGTTTCAATACTATTTCATCCTATCTTGTCGCTTGATTCTTATTTTAAATGTCCAAGCGATTTATCGGCTTAGGTTTAGTATTATTTTTAAACAGGGATACCTCTGATTAAGGTATTAAATAAATCTAACAACCACATGTAATTGTAATTTTTTCAATAAGTATACTCTACCTATACAATACATTACTGTGGTTTGCGGTAATGGTGTTGTGGTGGTCATAAATGAATAAAAGCACAGAAAGTTCATCACCATCATACCAGATAACGGAAGAGCAGATGAATTTACGGTGACCACATTTAGAACATCGCTTTCTGACGAAAGGCTGCCCACTTGGGCGGGAAACTCAAACACTACAAAGGGTGAAGAATAAAGGAATACAAGTACGCGGGAGCGGGGGAAGCTGCAGATTACAGAAACAAGATAAACGATGGGCGCGTGCTGTGGCCGGCCGGTTCTGTTTGTTGGTCTGTGGGAAGACAAGCAGCGCACGGCCTCTCTTCCCTCCCGTGACGTCAATGGGCCGGAACTAAACTGCCCCATTTTCCGCTACGCTGCGCCACTGACACATTGTCGACTACTGGTCTGTGGATAATGGCACGCGTGCTAAACCAATAGTCGACCGCGACCAATTGACATGTCAACATTAGCGATTGTTTAAATAGTGTGAGACTCCACCATGCAGGGCTTTCAGATGACAAGCTGTTTGTAATGTGTGGGCCCAAAATGTGCAAACCATGCTTCAGCGAGTAGCCTATACAGGGGCACGTGAGTAGAAGCTCCCTCCTCGAAACGACAACTTATTAGCAAATTCTGAGATATCTGAATAACAGTTTTATATCGAAATACAAAGGAAAAAAAAACATCTCAGAAAATGTCTGTAATTTGCCTGTTTTTCTAATGTGGTACTACTGTACATAAGAATGTTAACAAATCAATACACTCAAGATCATCATATTAACTAACTAGTAATATTGTGTTCATCGTAGCTCACCGTGAAATTTTTTTAAGTGTTCTCATTAAACATTATGCAGTCCATAGATTTTCTAAATTAAAAATATCAACACTCAGCTCCTAAGTGATGAGAAAATTCAGGAAAATTGGGACGAGTCACCCACATCCATCTCCCATTCAATAACAATTAAATGATATATAAAAAGTTGTAAATAAGGCCCTGTCAAAACTTCGCATTGTGGTTTTTCCATTTTTAAGGAGATCCACTTGCATGACTTTATTTATGCAAATATTAAATTAAATTATTTTTTACAAATAAAAAGATATGATACTTACTCAAACTCAGGAGGTGCCTTTTGTATTACTCAAACAAAGGTTAATATTACCTTTATGTTTTCTTACAACATTTTCAAAACAAAGAACTTGCCCAAAGGTCCAATTATATTTTTACAAGTTAGTATAATTACACACATTTGGGCTGTAACAACTGGGATGAGACTCCTCCAGTATACAAACATATTTAACTGTACATTCCATATCTAGTGGGGTTCACCACCTATCCGGTCTTCTAGTCATCTTTGGCCTACCCTCTACGGATCCCTTATGGTAAGATTAAATCACAATTATTTACAGAACAAGTAACCATTCCATCAAGCAGAGGAAGACTATGATATTACAGTGTCCTGTTGACATGTATTAAAGGAAAAAATACACGGCCACTTTATATTTGAACAAATCAATGTAATGTACATGCTAATGCTTATTATAACATCGCAGACTCTTTTCAACAAAGAACCATCATTAAAATACTATAGTTCATAAAAATATCTTCCTTTATATTAGACCAAGGTACTTTATATGAATCAAACTATTTTGGCGGCCTAAACAAAATACCTCTTTGTCGACCCCAACACTAACTAACTACATTGCTCCACGCTCCCCCTCATCGCAGAAACGCTAAAAAAAAAATTCAATGCCATGTTTTTAAAAGTAACAATACCTTTATTACAGGCAGAGCCACAGCTACACCATTTTCTAGGAGGGGGGAAGGGCAAGCCCTAAATTTAGCCTACTGCCCTTTCCCACCACTCAACTCAAGCATTTTAAAAATTTCCTTCTATGCTGCTTCTAAATCAGCTTTTAAATAATCCAGAAGTACTTAATAATTATTACTATATTTGTTACTAACAGTTACTTGCGGCACCGCAAGCAATTTTCAAGATCTAAGTACTCCTTCTTAGTGAAAGCATTTATGATGAGATCTTACGACATTTTTTGGGCAAACGTACGCATATACCTGGTACTTATGATTTCAATGTCCATGGTTTATAGATTCAAGGGTGACATAAAATTTGTACTGTCTCATTTCCCGTTTTGCACGTGTCGAATCATTAATTTTTAGTTCGATTAAATTACATTTCTGGCGCCACAGATGAGTGCCCACCCTAATATCCCGATCAACAAATATAATACAAAGGTCTCAGAAACCTACTTTGATCAAAGGCGTCTACTTCCGACCCTTGTAATCTACTTCCGATCTCCAGTGTTTAAGTTGAGTTTGCCTTGTTGTAACAATAAAGACACTATATATATATATATATATATATATATATATATATATATATATATATATATCTTCAATAAGAATAGAAAAGAATAGAAGAAAAGAACATAAAAATTCTCTATATTTCGTCTTAAGACATTTTCAAGAGATATACAGTAGGTAAATAAGCAAATATATCAACAAAAAATAATAAACAAAAGAAACATCATATGTTAATAAAACTAATTTTGAATTACGTACAAAGAGTAAATAATTTTGCTTATTACAAGGAATATAAAGTTATAAATTAAAATTGTAGTTAAATGTGTAATGTTATAAATTAAAATTGTAACGTATAATTTATACATACTGCTATCCGTATCTTAAATTTAGACCATCCGGATGTTTAGTTTGTAGCACCCTCTGATGAGCTATTTCTAAATAATTTATTTTAAGTTTATGGGGGTTCTGAATTTTGTTAATACTTTTTTAGAGAAAAGCATTCATCGAATTTTTTGTTATGCTCCATTGCGTGGGCCGAAATAGGATTTGATTTAATTTCAAGATTTGTATCGCTGCGATTTTTGTTCATTCTAATGTGCAATGGAGTTATGGTCTGACCAATGTAGTCCTTCGGACAGTCTTTACATGACAATTGGTAAATAACATTGCTGGATTCACAAGTCATTTTACCAATTATCGGATAATTCCTTTTAGTTGTGCTACTACAGAAATGTTTTGAACTTTTATGTATATATATATATATATATATATATATATATATATATATATATATATATATATATATATATATACATATATAAGTAAAATGGTCTTCCGATCATATGTTAGTTTGCTTATTTATAAACGCATATGTGACAGATACGGCCAAATACAAAATAATTGAATCGGAAAAAGTAAGCGCTCTGCGGTGTAATGGTAGCACATTCACCCGGCAAGTGAGAGATCCGGGTTCGACTCCCGGCGGAGCAAGTACTTTTTGCGATTCATTGTTTATTGAAATTATATATAGAAAAAATGAATTTAAACGGCGGGAATAAACACATTTGACAGCAGTAACTTTTCAGTCCTAATATATATATAGTAAGCCCTTCGTCCTCGGCCTTTTTATCAACAACAATCAATCTAAAAGAGTCTACTCCGAAGTCCATGCAGTCTAGCACAGCGCCTTGTTACCCTAATAAAGAAAATATACGAGTATACATAAAATGTTAGTTTTCAAGCCCAACTTCTGCCAAAAAACCTTCTACTTCCTATCTAAGACACTTTAAGTGCCATAGTTGGGGTTATCATTTCTATGACAATGAAATATATATAGCCTCACGTAGGACTGAAAAGTTACTGCTGTCAAATGTGTTTATTCCCGCCGTTTAAATTCATTTTTTCTCTAATTTATTTACGGTTCCACAGCTGACTTTACGTTGTTACACTCATCAAAAAAATATTCACGTAGGTTTTGGAAGCTAATTTACATAAAAAATGTATATTTCCGGTCTACCATATTACTGGTGATATATTTGATTTTGATATTTTATCCCAATGAAGAAAATGTATAACTTACGTACGTATGTTTAAAAAGACTACTTTGGTCGCTTGTGCTCTTCTTCCGGTATAAATGATAGAATGGAAAATTATTGCAAATATGTTTATTGAAAATTTCTAAATAAGCGTTTATAATAATTTTTGCGTGATAGAATTCTTCTTATTTACAGACTGTAATCTTGTAGTCGAACCCATTCTTTAATGGGTCGTTGAGGCACATGTGTATCCATTCCCCTACTTTTCCTGAAGCCACAGTACAAATATCATACACTATATATGTCAAAGGAACACACCAGTTTCGAGCACTTTACGTAAAAATATTTACAGCCTTGTTCATAAGATGGGTTTTATAATAACGTTTAAATAGTATTTCCAATTCACTACATGGTTTAAATTGGTCACTGGTGAAGTATGTAGTAAAAATTAGTAACTTTGTACTCGTATTTGCAATCTGCGCAATACTACTGATCAAACACTGTGTATTTTGTATTTTATAAAATTTAAATGAAAACAAATTTCTCTGTCTCTTTGGTAAAATTCAGCTGAAAGTGTCAACAGTTGTATACTGTCAGTTAAATTTGGATTGTGTTCCGTATTATTTCTACAAATTCTAAAATATTCCAGGAAAATTTTTCTATTTTTATCTCCGTAAAAAGCTTCATCGGACTCCTAGGATTATTGTAAAAAAAAGAATTACGAAGTAACACATTTAACAGTTCGTTTTTATTTATCAGATTAGAAACGTGAGGACAAACAAAAAGTGCCCAAAAGGCTGGTTGAATTTTTATTGTTTAAAAAATTACTTTTCCTATTACAATTTCTTTCATCGTCCCGGCATTCTCCCGGTGGCTACGACACTGTTTGAGAACCACTCAAATTTCAAATTTACATATTTCAATGTATCAAATCGAATGTTCACACAGCTAAAAAACTATATAAGTAGTAAACCACTCTGGTGTTGCGTAACATGGTTCAATAAGGTTTCATACACAATTTCAAATGTGTGTGTGTGTGTGTGTGTGTGTGTGTGTGTGTGTGTGTGTGTGTGTGTGTGTGTGTGCGCGTGCGTGTGTGTGTGTGTGTGTGTGTGTGTGTGTGTGTGTGTGTGTGTGTGTGTGTGTGTGTGTGTGTGTGTGTGTGTGTGTGTGTGATTGCATTCTCTAGATGTCCTATGGACTGGTAGACAGATAGACATACAGAATAGAAATATTTTCATCCTGCCTGCAGACAAAAGAGAAATTGTATCAGCCTACTGAGTGATATGATTCATGATATATTCACATTTTTGTTCAGTGAGATAGATTTAATAGCAGTGTTAAGTGATAAAAGCTTCTGTAAACTAGGTAGTACAACGCAAGAGAGCGAAATGAAATATTGTCACCGATTTTTGACATTGACTCTAGTGTATCATATTTTCTTTTCTTTTCTCTTTACTCTATAAATAAAAGGGTCCTTAATTAACACGATTGTTTGCAAATTTATTTATTATATTATTATTTTCGTTGCCATCATGGTTATCCATCATACCATTGTAAAAATATTCGCTAACCCTCAGCCAAATCGTGCGGTGCGCGATATACATCATCATAGAACTCAGATTCCCTAATATTTTAATAAAACTTCTTACAACATTTTAAATGTATAGGTCAGTTCGTTTTCAAGATATCTTGAGAACAGACAGACAGACAGACAGACAGACAGAGATAAATAAAAATTTTCCAACCTCTCGAATGATAGGCTTCAGCCAACAAATCATTTTGTTATAATAAGAAATGTTCAAAATATTAACATGTCTTCAGGAGAGTTAGGCTAACTTCTGGTTGATTTATACATTTCAATTGAACCCACACTGGGTGCAACAAAACCTATGTGTCACTTAAATATGGACAATTCTATGGATGACCAGGACCGGCACATCATTAACCGTAAATGTCGAAATATTGGGGAGCAAGACAAGATCGACAGGTCTAGTCTACTTCGGAGGATGACTGGCCTCCTCTTGCCCGTCTTGAATATTCTGCCACTACGGAAGCAAGCACTAAGATTCTCTTGGGACTAATTACAATGAGAGGTTTCGCAGCTTCTTGTCAAAAAACTTTAAACAAATAATATGTTAATGTTATGTCAAGGATCTATAATCAAGGCCAGGGCGGTGTTGCCTCGGTAGTCTGGTGCTTTGTACCTTCAAATGAGCAGGCGCCGCGTCGGACGCGGTAAATAAAAACAACTATTTATTAAATCTGTGTTAAAAAGTTAAACAAATAGCGATTTACAAAAATTACAAGCCCGAGAAAATCTCATAAGAGTTCCAATTAATGTCGGCCATTTTGAACCGCCCAGTCAAGAGTAAGTTTTAAGACGGTGATTTAATAACAAACGTTTTTATATAATTATAAAATGGCGTACTAAAACAGTACACTTCTGCCTATCTTGTGTTAAAATTTGGTGTTAATCAGATCTCAGGCTTCTGAGTTATGAATTATTAAACGTTACAGTTTGGTCGGAAACCACCAAAAACTGTTACCTTATTCGTTGTTAATGACATAACTGGAAGTTATTCATTGCAAATAATTTGTTTTATATTTATAAATGTAGAAATAAACAATCTAAATTAAAATTAACTCCCGTAATTGTAGTTATTTTGTGATTAACGTTCAAACACGGGTATTTGTACTTTTTGATCCGATAGTAAAGCGATTCGCGCGGAGACTAAACTATACGTAAATAGTAGTTGTAACATAACGACTCGGCCTTCTATTATTTTGCCGTCCCTACAATTTTGCCACCCGGGGCAGACGACCCCCCTGCCCACCTCTACCTGCGGCCCTGATTACCGGAACAACAGGATATTTCCCGTTTTGTATATGATTCTAAACAAGAACACATGAATACAAAACCTAGAGGACTACAAACCACCAGCAACATGGAGTTCCCGGTGCTATAACTTTTTGTTTAAAGTTTGATATTGACGATGGATGTTATTTACAAGGATAATAAGATTTCTGACGTTTAACACAGTTATTGATACAAAAATTATAACTCCACGATTTGTGGTGGGCACCGCGATACCACAGGCCATGCCGACGTTGATTTCTTATTCAGTTTCCCACCTTCTCTGGTGCTTGTGACATGTTGTTTGTGTTCTTGCTTATGCGCAATGATATCACTTGGGTTCATTCTCTTCAGTCTGAACATCATGTTGTAGGTATACCAGTCGGGTATTGCGTATTTTTAGAGTGACACTCTACTGTCACAATTTTAAGTTTTAAGTTTTTTGCTCATTTTTATGCATTAGGGATTTTTACATTCAAAGAATAAAGCAGATTTCAATCTCCTAATCCCCTAAGAAAGCAACTATTTTTAAATCGAGTAGAAAGAACTTTATTTCTAAAAGTGTACATAAAATATATCTACAATTTCATTTCTTGTGGTTTCATTTTTGTGAAAGGATAGCAAGGTACACTTAAATGTGTGGTTTCCAGTCGTGTTCTATTGATAGGATGGATAATCCTTGTTGTGATCCACCGTCACTGTCGAATAAAAGTAAGTTTTAATTAACTTGAATTTTGAAAAACTAAGCTCTCCACTAATAAAAGCCACATGAAGGCTAAAGACAAGATTTTTAAAACAAGGAACAAATTCAGGGCACAATCAATTAGCTAATTGCCAGAGATGTAGTTCAAGAAACCATCTTAATGGATTTGAGTCTTTGGGTACCCTTCTTGCTATTGCATGAATTCGTTAAGGAGTTCATTTTCTTCAATGTCTTTAACATCTTCATTTGTCAAAACGTCTTCCAGTCTAGAACAATCTTCAAACAGAGGTGTGGTTGTAGGAATGGTTTGGAAGATTTGGCATAAATAGACACTCCAAGAAAACTGGTACCATGATTAAATTAGACTTTTTCTATAACAAATTGGTTTTTAATCCAAGAGCGCGGATCCCGTACTGATTTTCGGAAGGGAGCCTCTTGGTTTTAGTTTACCATTATCTTTACTAAAACATGTGATTTGCACTTAGATACAACAAAAAATAACACTTTTAGAAAGAAATGTATGTATACTCAAAGTTTAGTTTATTATGCTTAAATCGTTTTTATATTTATGGTTAAAATAGTACAAGTTTTTTGTCATACAACCTTCATTTTTTTAAACCCTCGAAGGGGTCCATGGTTCCCATAGCCCTTCCCTTGATTTGCCACTGTGTCTATCTCAAATATATTGTGTGGAAATCTGAAATATTTCCCAAAATTTAGGGTGTGTAATGAAACTTTTGTTTTAGCAGTTAAAAGGAAAAGTGACGATTTATTGAGTTGTATTAGCACTACTGGTGGTACATATATCTATCAGATATGCAAATACCCAATTCCCTCCATTCCATCATCCCCATCTTTCCTTAACTTTCCCAGCCCCCGCACCCGTCAAGACCGGCATAATGAACCCCACACAGCTTTTTGCGGCTGTCGTCTTTTCTGAATTGAATTCCATTAATCTCACTCACAAATTAAATTAACTAAATCATATTTTGTTTTGATTTCCAACTGTCCTTGGTCGTAGCTTTGTATTAATAGTAGCCTATGTATGAACTCGGGTGTACGCACAGGCCTCTCTACCTATTTAGGCCCATTTCTTCAGAACATTTATTTTATCTTCAAACATACAAAATGCATTGTAATTAATTATTCTTGAGCTATATTGTTGTTTAGGGTAAGTAGTATACTCTTTACAGTACATATTTTTAGTATATCAATGTTTCTGTTTATAATTAATTGTGTTTAAATATTAGAAATAAAGTAAATAGTTCAATTATTTATTATACAAAAATTATCAATTTTATTTGCGTTTGTTTTGATTTTGTTTTGTTCTTTTTATTGTAAAAAAATCTGGAATAAATCATTATTTCATTTTCATTTTAAATTTCCACCAAATTATTTTTCTAAATGATTGCAATAATTTTATTTTAAATAATCACAATTTGATTGCACCATAAACGTCTTGATTCTCTGAGTAAATAATCTTATCATTACTCATCTTTTTCACTTTTATATGCACTCAAATATGTTGTTCCGGTTACACGTTAACTTTTGTGCAACTCAAGCCTATGCTCAGGTCCCTGCCATTGTAGGCCTACTTCCTGTTTTAGCTTTTAATATTTTTTGCGTATTAATAAAAAATTATTATTTTTATAATCAAGTTTGTATTCTGTTTTGCTCTTTTAGATCTATAATATTGTAACTGTGTTTTTTCTGAATATAAATTCATTTTAATTCGTCTTCATTAAATTTGAGTTTCAAAGTAACACAAGGCCCTTTTATCTAACTTTGTTTGCTCATTATAAATACGGTAATTTATACAATTTTGTTGTAATTGTTTCTCTTATTGCTACCCCCTTAAGATACCATCCCGTTTGCCTAATAAACGGCCTGGAAACTAGCAATACAATTTTTTCAATGCAATGGCAATTGTTTAAAATTTTGCAAATACCTTAATGTTTATTACAATTTTTATACTTTCTTGTTGGTCTTAAACAGTAAACAATATAGATCCTATAACAGCAACTCTTTTCAGACTGGTTTTCGTTGTGTAAAAGTTCCACTGCAAATAGAAATAAAACACTGTGTTCGTTACAGGAAAAGTGTACATATAAGAGTACTTGTATTGTTATACGTCAGTTGTTCAGTATTGGTTCAGTTAGTCAGTTGCAAAAACATGGTGTATTGAACACAAATGATGATGACAAGATTCATAATGTTTCAAACATTGAGTAATTTGTTTCTGCTAGTTTGCATAACAATACAAAACATAAAATATATCTACAAAGGATAAGATGGGTAGGTAACAATATAGGTTAATCAGTATCAGAATCAGAAGGCTATACCCTTGAACATAGACTACAGCATTGGTACCAATACACATTACAATAATTAATGTACAAGGAACATATTACCAATAACAACTAAGCTAAAATATTATTTGATAGCCATTAAAACTAAGCAGTGAGCCAGGAACTTGTTGAATAATGTAAATTGTGTCTCTCAACAAACCATTTTCACAGAATCGTCTTCAACTTCTTAACATCATGTGTCTTCAGCTCTGTAGGAAGTTGCATAGAGCTTTGCCCAGCACATGAAGGTGTTTTCTTTCAAACAGGATAGCTCTGTGAGAGAGGTACTACAGTAATTAATTCTTCTGCATATTGTGCAGAAGATTCAAACAAGCCGTCCATGAATATCTTTGTTTTTAATAAGTCCAGCTTGCAAGCAAGTGAAATGATATTAATTATTACAGGAATGTATTTTAAGATTCTTGTAAGTTTGTATTCAGTTGGCAATGGAAGCTAGGTTAGTTATAATTCTCAAAGCTCTATTCTGTAGAACCATGATTCTGTGCAGATTTTCAGAACTGCTTTCCCATAGAATTAAACCATAATTAATGTGTAACTCAAAAATGCATGATAAGCCATCACTGTTGCCTCAGGAGAATGGATTTCACTCTTTTGAGATCAAAAATAACAGAGTTGAGTTGATAGCTTTGTGCTTAGTTTCCCATAGAATTAAACCATAATTATTGTGTAACTCAAAAGATGCATGATGAGCCATCACTGTTACCTCAGGAGAATGGATTTCACTCTTTTGAGATCAAAAATAACAGAGTTGAGTTGATAGCTTTGTGCTTAGTTCATCAACATGATTATTTAAGTTAAGTTCTTATTCAAGGAATTCCAAGATGTTTGTTGAGTGAACTTGTTCAAGTTTAAGAACTGCACAAACCATCCTTATTTCTTCAGAGTTTTACTTTCATTCAACTCTTGTTTTACCCCGTACGTTGGGCTGACTGAAATAAATAAGCGTGTTAATTTCAAGTTGTTCTACTGATTTGTTACTGGATAAAAAGTATGCCATGATAGCAATAATGAGTATTTAGGATGGTAATGAATTATTTATTGTTAAACACAAACAGTATTGTTTTATACATGCAATAGTATTCAAAAATGGGGAAAACTCAAGCAGTCAGAATATGAAAAAGGATCAATTGAAACTGATGAATTTGCACTAAAGTGACTGATCATGAAATTTCACAGAATTATATTTAGGACAAACATTTAAAAATTAGGAACTTTCAGGAGGCATGAAGTAGAAAGACATAATTACAGACTTTTTGCTGTCAATCCAAAAACAACTTTCAATTATTCAATCTTAGCCTTCTTTTGTTACATGTTAAGACTCCAATGTGTTTTGCAAATTTTCTCATCTCCAACAATATTATAGTGTACAAGTAAGGATTTTTAAAAGTTGCTTGTGCAAGAGAAGTGTTGTATCAAAAGATAATGGTGGTGTTGAGACTCTTGATGAAGCAAGGGATATTCAGATACCATATCAGTACAGACAACAATTTAGATTTATTTATGGACTCAATGTCCCAATTTATGCTACCGGAATGAATTCAAAAACTACTTGTGTGAAGAGTATATATGTATGTATGTATTGTATGTATGTATGTATGTATGTATATATATATATAAGAATTGTGGAGAGTTTAGAGACAAAGCATTATCAGTGAAGAAGTGGCATACATTTATTTATGACGTTTGTATGCAATTTTATAATTGTTACCGCAATAAAAAATATTACTATTATTATTACAGATGAGTGAGTAATTTAAAGATGACCAAACGAATGGTCATAATGAGAAATGGATTGGATGATTGTTACTGAAAGTGAACAGATTTTGCACGATTTATTTATTTATTACAGGAATTTTCTCAAGTTTCAAAAAGCATTCTCTATAAAATTTGTATTGAATGTTTAAAAAATCAAAAAGGATTGTTTCACTGCACGTCTATCGCCGTCCACATGTGGAAAAACAAACTCAAAATCCCATAACAAAATTGGGATGGGAACAATTTGATCGTTTTGCTTATAAAGCTCCTATCTACCACATGTTTTTACAACTGAAAAAGCATCTTAAAGGTTACCACCTTAATAATGACAATAGCATTAAAAACAATCGTTAAAATCAGGCAGCAAACTTATATGACATAGGTACACAAAAGAGTTGTTTTATGATAAAGACATGTACCTTAATATTGGTAGCAATTACATCGAAAAGTAGATGAAGACTGTGAGCTTTTATCTACATATATAAATAAAAGGTCACTAACTCACCCATTACTAACTCTCAAACTTCTCGGTGTCACAGAAACTTGAATTTGGGCCTGAATGCCTCATGACTTAAATAGCAAAACTAAAACATTTTTATTAAGTCAAACATTCGTAGGGATTGATATAAGATTGGAACCCCAAAATAACTATATTTTGTTTTCAAACTTCTCAATGTCCTTGAAAAATGAATTTGACACACCCATGTCTCATGACTTACAAAGAATAATAAAAACATTCTTATAATGATCAGGTACCCAAACAGGTTTAAACCCATATATTTGTTTTTAAACTTCACGTTGGTCTAGCTAGAATTATGGAATTATGATAATCGTAGCTTGAGCTCTTAACAGAAACTCTTAAGACCTATGGGTTAAAATGGGGTTGCAACCCCTTGAAGTACTATATAAAGTTTTTACATTCCTGCTGTCCTTGAGATGTAAAATTTGATAAACAAGATTGTGGTACCATGCGAACGAAGGGTACCAAAAATACCTTAGGGCGGTTACCAGAACAGGGATCTTTATCACCAAAGAAGACTTTTCAGACCTATATAGTATTTATATATTTTCTTGATCAGGGCAACATTACAAATCCTACAACGGGGCAAAAATATCTTAGACCAGAAAAAAATTAAAATGGTTGGAAGTAGATGCTTTTCACTGAGGAAGACTTTAGATCAATGCATATGTGTATATACACACACATATAAAATTTTATCAGAGCAACAATGCAAATGCTACTAGATGCACTAGGAATAATTTTTAGAGACAGGATGAAGATTATAAAGGGCAAATGTAGAAAATGTTTAACTACAGTACACTTCTCAGACCAATTAAGTAAATATTATTTTGATTGTGGAAACAAAGTAAACTCTACTTGAGGTTTGAAATATAATTGATCCAAACCAGAAATGCTTCTTCAAGTGTTAAACTTTAAGGGTGAGCCAGTGCCAATTTTGTTTAACTTATGAACCTCCTTACATTGAATGCTGAAATAATATTTACCTTAAACATGTCTAATTCTGATTCAAAATTATACAGGACTCCACATTGCATCATAAGTGCTCTCATTAAGGTTACTAGGGACTTCATATTTTTCCATTTAAGTCTAAAATAATTCAAATGTTACTGAAATTTGTTGAAGCTATTCATTCAAATATTATGTTGTATTTCATTGGTACTCATAAAATCTCTCTGACATTAGGGTCCCAAAACATTGCTCTATAAACTTAAAGTCCAATCATTCTCAAATTGATTAGGAAATGGAATATCTTACAAAGATCATAACTTTTTCCAGGAGTGTTTATTATGCCATTTAAAAAAAAACGTACCTGTTATTCAATAGGAAATTGCATGCATAGCTGCATATAACTGCTAGTATAAAAATAAAATTGTTACGATAAATTTATTTGTTTTATGTATACGCCTATGACAAATCAGTTCAGGGAAGAAACTTACACTGTGAAGAAAGACGAGCTATCAGCCACTACCAAACTTACAGCAAATCTATACAACAAAACATCTGAGTGTAATTATAGTTGAATGCTTGTCGTGGACCACCCACATGGAGTACTTATGTAGCAAACTGGGCTCAACTTTGCATGCAATTCGAAGAACTAGAACAGTTTCCTCTGTAGAGCCAGTTAAAGTTGCATACTTTGCACTTTTTGAAAATCATGTAAGATATGGAATTGTTGTTTGGGGAGGCATATCAGGAGAGAATCTCGAGACTGATAGTCCTACAAAAGCGTGCTGTACTACTAGCTGAGTTGAAGCCAAGAGAGTCATGCAAGGATGCATTCAGAGATTGGGGAATACTTACAGTCCCCTTTATCTATAATTGAAGTAATTATATATGCTGTACAAGATAATAGGTTAATATGACATATTTTCTAAACTTGATTTTTATGAAATTAAGAGATTCTGATTTTTATAAAAACATGCCTTGTATTATTTTACTCATTGAACTCATTTTATTATTAGTCTGAGTGTTCATAACATGAAATATATTGGATTGTGCTAGAGAGAATGGATTCTGACCTATCCATAAAAGTAGCCTGCTTGAGAGAAGCCCACTGTATATGGATATTCATATTTATAATATGTAACCAACAACTATAGAGTCTTACGGAAAATCAATGTTCAAAATGTATAAAAGAAATTTTAATGAATAAAGCTTACTATGATATAAATGACATCCTAACAGATAACGTGTTAAGTTTACTTGCTCTCAGTTTTTATTTCTCACACTTTTAATATTGCTTGTTTTAACAGATTATTAGGACAAAAAAGATAATACAAATAATAGAACTAGAGGCATTAAATAAAGTTTATGCATTGAATCAATTTTAGTTTTTATTTTAGCACTTAGAACATAGAATAAGAAAATTATGTATGCACCATTTTCAATTACGCTTTATAATATACTTAATATAATAAAATAAAAAAATGTGCAATAAATCAATTTAATTTAATTCTTTTGCTAATCCTCCAAATAAGATTAAGGTAATGGAAATACAGTCGATAAGTTTTAGAGTAAAATTATGATCAAAGATGTGAGAGGCTTGATGATTTGTTTCGCAGAAAGGGAACACAGAATTTTTAACATTCTTTAAATAGTTAAATAAAATATACCTTACTCGTTATTTGACAAGAAGTACAAATGAAGAATGTTGGAAAAGTACCACAAAGATTGGAGCCTAGAATTTTGAGCCAAACTGCCAGTGCTTACGGATGTCTGTTTGCAGAGGATATAATATGAATTGCCTTGAGTTCATGGCATTCTTAACAGTTTTTTAGGTGGTTGGCTAGGTAATATTGCTAAATAATCTTATTCATTCAGCCAGCTGACTTTTGACCCATCTGCATGTCAGGTGGTCAGGCATCTACACAAGATATTATATTCAAAAAGCAAATAAACCAATTTGTACCAGCTTGCTTTGATGATGGCTGTGCTGAGAATGCCACAGTCCTAATACACCAAAAGCACTGTAAACGTTGTATCTGTAGATTTTGTGAAGTCATATAACAACATTTTGTTTGTAAAAAATCCTAAATGGGTTTTGGTATTGTGTATTTTTGAATAGAATACAAATATATATAAATTTACAGGCAAGGACTAACTTGTTTTGATGATTTAATTGTTATAATTTACTACCAGTTTTATTTATGTACTTTTCATACAATTATTACTCATATTATTTAATTTGATTTTCATGCACATTGCACCTCAAGCTTAGACTGAAACGTGGCATTGTTATGTAATAATTTTTATTTTTGTGTAACAATTATAAATTCATATATACCGAAACGATTTACATGAATGAAATGATTAAACTTTTGTGTGACAAGTAATAGATCACTATTCATTTTTAACTTATTGCTCAGCATTTCCTCATGAAAAGATATTTTATGTTACTGAAATATTCAAAATCAATTTAATCCTGTAAAAATATTACAGCACTACTTTTGATGCCAGCCAACTGATTTTGCTTTAAATAACAATTTGTTGAAGGGCTAAATACTTACTTGAAGCTTACTATAAGCAGGGTCATATACAGCTTTGGCGGGCCCTGGAAAAGATGTTTGTCTGGGCCCTGAAATGCCCTGCCACCGCGAGCCTGTCACAACTCTTCATCCCTCACCATTATCCCATTGACAACATCTTATTATTTTGCTAATAATATTAAGATTCAGTAGTGTAACAGTTTTTAGATTGAGCTATCTCGCCCATCGACACAATCCCTTCAAATAGACGGGACCCGGTAAAATTGAAAAAAAAACCGGTCTGAATACAGGGCTGACTATAGGCCAAACAAAGTATTTCTTAATACTAAAAATTATTGTTTCAGAGAACTTACAATTCAAGAACAATTTCATTGAATTTAATGATGCATCAACCTTTGTTTCAATCTTAAAAATATCCACGAAATGGGTTTTTAACCAAAAATAGGATATAAATATAGGAATAGAGATTAAAAACAAGTTCAGTCTCATATATTTATTTACACTTAAATATAAATAAAATAATGATAATCTCTCTAGAGCATAATAAACTTTGGAATCATAACACTGATAATAAATGGAGAAATTCCAAGAGTAACACATAAAACTATATATAATGAAGGAACCCGTTCAGGTTCCTGCACAAAATAATAATGTAATACCAAAATAAATAATTAGGTAAAGGAGGCAAGATGCCACATGCACTGGCGACCACACATTTGTACCACTAAAGATAAATTAAATAATTAACAAAACATTTTCATCAATAAATAAGTAAAGTAAAAGCATAGCATAAACTTATGTACATGTATAATATTTTGTGTCTTCAAAACGGTCCGGCTGCTTGAACCTCGGCTAGACTAAAAGAAATGCAATCAGCTGTGACAATGTTAAAAAAATAATTTATTGAGGCAAAGTTGCTGATACAGTGAGCGATGTGATGTTATCAGGCGAAGTGAGTCCACACGAAGCGCAGGCAGGTTCACAGCTCTGACCGCTTACTGGGGGGCACCAGGTGAGGGGGCAGCTCTGTCGGCAAGTCGTGACCGTCCAACTTCACATTGATCAAGTGCATAGCTAGAGCGAACTCGTCAGAATCTAAGAACCCGTCATGATCCACATCTGATAGCTTCCAGATTTTGCCCAGCACAGAGTTAGGTAGCTTTGACTTCACCATCTCCGACTTGGCAGCTGCAAAATTACAAATGTTTTAGTATATATGGCAAATATTTACTGCTAGTGAATGAAAATATACAGTTTTACAAAAACAATGGTACACATGTCCATTATTATCGACTGCCTAGCCTTTAAGCATTTAATGCATGTGACTTACATAAAATAAATATATTTTATTGTGTTACAGAGTGCCTGTAATACCACAACTTTTAATTTTTTTAATTTTATTTATTATATTTTGTTATTATTGTTAGGATTTTATTTGAGTTTGTTAGTGATTTGTCTGGTTATTATTGTTGAGAGTATTTAGCGTTGTAATGCGTAAGTAAATGTATTTATGTTTTCCTATATCGTATGTATAGGTAGGTATCTTACAAAGCCAATTGCACTATTGTATGTGACTAGAGATAAAGATCTTGAATTTTGAAATATAGTAAGAGTTTGTTTTGTTCCTATTAAAAAAATCCTTCCTGAATTACATGTTGCGAAAAAAAAATCAATACAATATTTACTGTACTATGCAATTCAATTCTAATAAGCTTTAACAAACAGATTAGGGTATTCACAGCGTAAAGTGCTGTGGCACACAAGCAAGTACATGAAGCAAACCGTACTTGTATGTGTGTGAAATTTTCAGTGTATATAGTATTATTTCAATCTGAATGTGTATTGCTGAGACCCTACTTTATTGCTATTTGTGTAATGGCAATGAAAATGAAGTATAGAAAAACGTGTTGTGTTTGCTAAACTTGTGTGCATACATACTTTGAAGGATAAAAAACAACATTGAATGCATATTAAGTAAACTAAGACGACATTGGTAGAAGTTGCACGTTACACAAAATGCAAGGCATGTTTTTAAGTAAGGTCCATTTGAACATAAGTACACAACAAAGATTATTTCAAAAAAGTAAATTTATTTTCAGAAAGTACATACTTCTCTCTATTTTACGATATAGTTGCCAAGTTGGTTCAAACACTTTTCATAACCCTTAACCAATTTTAAAATACCCTATTCATAAAAATTTGTCACCTGATCCGATAACCAACTGCCGTTTTCAAATTGTCGTTATCATTGTAACGGTTGCCACTGAGGTGTTTGAGGTGGAGGAAAATATGGTAATCGCTTAGCGCAAGATCAGGACTGTAGAGTTAGTGGGTGAGCAACTTCCCAGCCAAAACTGTCCAATAAATCGCGGGTATGACGTGCAGTGTGAGGGTTTGCACTGTTATGGAGAAGGACGATTCCCTTTGTCAGCATGCCGCGTCTTTTGTTTTGAATCGCTCGACTTAGCTTTCTCAGGGTTTGGTAGTATGCTTCTGACAGTGGTTCCTTGATAAATGACATGGACCAATTTTTATTGGTCCATGTCACCATGCCTATCCCAAAACACAGATGCCAAGATTTTGTCCTTGGACAGGGTCTGATTGGCCTTCACCTTGGAGGCGAGTGTGTGTCTCCATTCCATGCTGTTGCTTTGATTCGGACGTGATAAGCGAAAAAGAAACCGTCTCCTTCATGATAAGTCAAGAACTTCATTGCACACTCAAATCTCTGGTTTTTGTGATCCTCTGTTAGAGGTTCAGAGATCCAACGGGAGCACAGTTTCCTAAACTTTAGGTGTAAAGCACTGATCTCGACACAACAGGAAATTCATTTGAGAGACCTGTTATTGAGAAGCGCCTGTTCTCACAAATCTTCGCTTCAACTAAAGCCACTAAATCGTCTGTAAACAAAGAAGGGTGACAGGTGCGGTCCTCACCATGGACCTTGTCAGGGCCATCTTTGAATTGTCGTACCCACTTACACACTTTTTTTTTCACTTGTAACAGTATCATTGTACATTTTACAAATCTGTAGATGGATTTTTGCAACAGACAGGTTCCTTGCTGACAAAAACCGTATCACTGAGTGAAAATCACATGCAGCAGGCGAGTTTATAGTCTTAAAAATTTTGAAAGGAATTGTTACACGAAATTGCTACGCAAAAGTTAGGTTACAAATTTTGTACAAGATGGGTACAAAAACTCTTAACAGAAAACCATAAAAATCTTCATTGACATTTTTGGACACTTACAAAAAAAAAGATGGTGACTCGCTGCTCGATCGAATCATTAAAGGAGACGAGACTTGGGTAAAACACATGAATTGCAAAACAAAATTTCATTCTATGGAGTGGGGGCACACACACTCTCCTAAAAAAACCAAGAAAATCCATGCAAAACTGATTGAAGTCTCACGTGGCAGAATGTTACAACGCTGGAATTTCTAAATTAGTTCACCGCTGTGATAAGTGCCTAAATTTGTAGGGTGACTATGTCGAAAAATAGTAATTTAGTGTCAATTTAAAATGTATATAATACAATTTTTTTCTTGTGTTTTTTTGTTGTTGTTGAATATACTTTCTGGATAGCCCTTGTACCTTAGGAAACTAGAACTCAACAACTCAAAAAATGTTTATGTCTGTAGATTTTAAAATTAAAAGGAAAGAGCACAACACTTCTTGTGGGCTGTCCAGCCTTTTCAAACAGTTTGCAATAGATTTAGGAGAAGCTTTACTTAGGAGAGTCCTTAAACGTTAGAAGGGTGGACCCCAGAAAGTAAGCAGAACTTTAGTATAGCCTGCAACTTAATTAAAATTTATTGTCACCAAAGTAAAAAAAGACCTCAGTCACAGAGTAATGGGCTACCAAGAATACCCTCTTCAAGACCAAAATTCAAACTTGACTAATTGACTTGCAGATTGGAAGTATTTTTACAAAATCCAATCATGTATAATCTTGAATCTAGTGTCAGATTATTAGCAATTGTTTTACCAAAGAATTAGTGACATACCTGCACCAGTCACCTTGCCATCGACAGGTCCCAACGTGTCGAAGAGAGCATCATACTTGTAGCGCTCCTTGTTGACTATCCATTCTGGGTCTCCGTGTCCAGCATCCACGCCTTCCCCTCGCTTATAGCCGAACGGACTTTCAGTGTCTTGTACAATCTCAAATCCACCTCCTGTAATAGCAAGCAGAAGCTATAAAATTTGCACTGTCAATTTTGTGTTCTTTATGAAATAGTAGTAGTTTGACTCACTTAATTAGAACATTCTACAATATACATTTGTTGTTTGGATTGTTAAACTTTTGAGGAAAGCTCAAATTTGAAATATGTTGGGCCATTAAATTTTAACACCCAACTATTAACACAAAATTGTATTAACCTGTAACATCTTTAACCAAATATTTACAAGTAGTTCTATGGAGATAGTTTTAAAGATAAAATAATAAACACAATTATCTTTGTATTCCACAACACTTCTCATTCAAGTTTATAACACTCATCAACTTGTGTGTTTTAGACATCATAACATGACAGTAATGTAAATCACTATGTGTGCCTTATTAAATATTTCTAGCTGGCATTGCTTTAATATACAAGAAATTAAAATACAGAATATTTTTTCTGAAATTACTATTATTCCAAATTTGGATTATCTTTAACGTTGTAATTTAACCTCCATTGATTCTAATAGCATAGAAGTGCCAACATGATAGGAGTGGATTCCCAAACATTCTAGCTGTTACTGTAAGTTTTGCACATTTTTCCATAGTATAGCACAGACAATGTGGAAAACCAAGTTTATGCTTGAGATAAGTAATGGTCAGAAAATATCTTGGTACCAATTTACAAATGATTAAATGTCTAAGTTTAGAGGCTATTGGGTCAGAGGCTTACAACTGGAGAGTAATTTAATGGTCATCACAAACAACATAAATGTATGTCCATACAAAAATTTAGAGATTAGCGATACTACAGATATTTAAAGCATTTATTAATCTATCACTCTGTTATCTTTGTTGGGAGAATAGACGGTTTTAGGTTGTGATCTTGGGGGTGCACATATAATGGGAGGGAGGGGAGTCATAGATGTTCCAGTTTTGAATGACTAATTTTTATATATTTTGTTATAGCTAATTTTATATTTTACAGGAACACACTACACGTGTACTCGGTATTGGTACAGTCATACACTTACCTTAGTACTGCTTGTATTACACATACATCTCAATCACATGTCTTTTTGCAAAATTTAATTTAAAAATTTTAGGGATGGTGTAAACCTATTTCACATCATTGTATATCTGCCCATGGATGGAAGTAAGAAAATATTTTGAATGAACAATGACAATGTCAGTTGCATCAATGAATGAGTCAATAAAGACTCTAGTCAAATCTAACTTAAACATAGATAAGTCTCAAACATACGGATCCATCTGACAAAACTAATTTTAGTATAGACGATTCTAGTTTAATTTACTTAGAAGAATGTGAAAATGATTTCAGCTTTATTAGACTAACAGGTATATCATTTTATAAAATTACATTGTATTAAAAGTTTTTTATTTTGTACATAAAATTAAGTTTTAAGACTGCCACCGTAATTTGTACAGAGAGCCGTGAATCTATGTAAAAAGTTTGGGAACCCCTGTTAAGAGGCTCATTAGTTTTTTTTTACAACCTTAATAACAGACAATGTATTGATTTATTTTGTGGTAATATTGCAACTTAAAAACAATAATACGTTCTGATATGTAATGTTTATCTCCTGCTGCTTCCAACCCATCACATAAAACACAATCAAAATGTACACACAAAAAAAAGCGGCTGGCTGTCTTTTACCCTACCCTTGCCAACGTTCACTCTCATGTCCTCCGTTTTTGTTCCAGACGACCTGCCACAATACCACAGGAAATACCCATATTGATTTTTTTCTAGTCTTTCACCGTTGCCGGTGGGTTACACATGTGTTATTAATGGATGCAATATTAAATGCATTTGTTCTGTACAGTGTGCATAAACAGGTAACAATGTTAAAATCAGCAAGAGCTTGCGCTAATAGCTATGTTTGCAACGACGGTTGTCGAAAAACAGTTTCAGCTTAAATTTGCCTCTTTAGCTAAGGAGTTTGGGTAAAAGCAGCAGATTTCAGCTGCAACACATGTCTGCTTTAGAACATGATTGAGATGGTAAGAAAACACCTTAACTTATGTCTTAAGAATTTTTACACCTGATAAAGAGGCTGGATTCCAATCTTCGAAAATAGAGTTATATTTTCATCGTAAATAAAGATGGCAAATTACTGAAATCCAATTATTATCTCCTGTTAGATATAAACTTTGATTTTATAAGTATCCATTCAAACTACTCATAATATAAAAAGAAATGTTTTCAGTGCTGTTGTTACTTAAGATACAAAGGTTTTTCTAGACAATTAAGAAGTGTTATTCTATGAAAGGTACTTAAATAAATTATTGCAAAAATATTCAAATTTAGTTTGCCACATTTTTATTTTTGAATATATTTAAATTCTCAAAACCAATAGAACTGGATTGAAGTATGATGAAGACACAACAATTTTGAATTCAAATATTAGTAAATTCAATACATAGTATAGGTTAAATTCATTTAACCTCACCAATCAGGTAGAGCGTTTATCACCGAACCAGTGGGTGATTTTCCCTAAACCATAGAGTTATTTTCAAACTTTTCAGAAAACCATTATATACATATATGGATAACCAGTATGGCAATTATAAAATCATAGAATAACAAATTTGTAAACAGACAGAGCTCATATGACTTTTACCCTGTGATATTTAATGGACTGGTTTGTAAAACTTTCATTACATTCCATCCAATCCTACAATAATCTGTTGTATCCGTTTACAAGCAACAATGAGTTCGATGATGGTGCATGTCACTTTATGGCATTTGGCTGAGCGTTAGTGAATATTTTTACATAGACCATATGGGTAACCATGATGGTAATGATAACATAGCAGAACAAATAAATTTGTAAACAAACTGAATTTACGTGGTTTCAACATGTGATAATTTTATTCATAGAGTAAAACAAAAAATAATAGAGTGAAAAGTGAATGTTAAATTTCGGTGACAAGATTTGATTTTAAAGCACTCTTGCATTGCAGTACCCACCAAAGCTTACCAGAACTTTTATTATTTCAACACTGCTATGAAACCTAACTCAATGAATCTAAATTTCATGTATTATTTGGCAAGATATCTCGAGAAAGTTTTCATCCGTAAACTTTAAATTTGGCCTGAAACTTCATTTCTACATAGACAGAGGTGGTTCTCTGCTAGTGCATGTTTAACCATGGAAATTGGCTGTGTGTAATTTTTGTGTCAATTTCTCTTTGTATGACTTTCTGTCTATCTATCTGTACGTAGGATATCTCAAGAATCAAATGAGTAATAGATTAGGAATATCTCATGTAACTTCAGCGAATCCTGTTGCACAACACATTGTGTGGCATACATAGACAAGATAGATTTTGATGTTGGTGTATGTCACTTCCATCGGATTTAACTGATCATTAGTAAAGCTTATTACTCAGGATGACATCTCAAGAATTAACTGAGCTTAGTCAGCGAATCCTGTTGCACAACACATTGTGTGGTATACATAGACAAGATAGATTTTGATGTTGGTGTATGTCACTTCCATCGGATTTAACTGATCATTAGTAAAGCTTATTACTCAGGATGACATCTCAAGAATTAACTGAGCTTAGTCAGCGAATCCTGTTGCACAACACATTGTGTGGCATACATAGACAAGATAGATTATGATGTTGGTGTATGTCACTTCCATCGGATTTAACTGATCATTAGTAAAGCTTATTACTCAGGATGACATCTCAAGAATTAACTGAGCTTAGTCAGCGAATCCTGTTGCACAACACATTGTGTGGCATACATAGACAAGATAGATTATGATGTTGGTGTATGTCACTTCCATCGGATTTAACTGATCATTAGTAAAGCTTATTACTCAGGATGACATCTCAAGAATTAACTGAGCTTAGTCAGCGAATCCTGTTGCACAACACATTGTGTGGCATACATAGACAAGATAGATTATGATGTTGGTGTATGTCACTTCCATCGGATTTAACTGATCATTAGTAAAGCTTATTACTCAGGATGACATCTCAAGAATTAACTGAGCTTAGTCAGCGAATCCTGTTGCACAACACATTGTGTGGCATACATAGACAAGATAGATTATGATGTTGGTGTATGTCACTTCCATCGGATTTAACTGATCATTAGTAAAGCTTATTACTCAGGATGACATCTCAAGAATTAACTGAGCTTAGTCAGCGAATCCTGTTGCACAACACATTGTGTGGCATACATAGACAAGATAGATTATGATGTTGGTGTATGTCACTTCCATCGGATTTAACTGATCATTAGTAAAGCTTATTACTCAGGATGACATCTCAAGAATTAACTGAGCTTAGTCAGCGAATCCTGTTGCACAACACATTGTGTGGCATACATAGACAAGATAGATTTTGATGTTGGTGTATGTCACTTCCATCGGATTTAACTGATCATTAGTAAAGCTTATTACTCAGGATGACATCTCAAGAATTAACTGAGCTTAGAACTTAACATTTTTTATATTTTGCACAGCTAACACTAAGGATTTTAGTAAATTCCTCCTCTGTCTGTCTATGTGCCTAATGTGTCTGTTTTCCACTGGACATCTCAAGTTTAATGATGGGCATGTTACTGAGCATTTATATAGCCTAACTACTTGCAGGATATTTTAAGAACGATTTCATTTGTAGACTTTGGAAATAAAGATTCTTGATTTTTTGAATTTTGCATGAAACTTTATTTGTATATAAACAAGAATTGATTAGATGAAGCAAAGCCTTTTGTGCAACCAATGATATTGCATATTCCTGCCCTTTTAATGAAAACAAATGACAAGGAGTTGATCTTATCACCATTGCAGCCTATTGCATACTGACGTGCTGTGTGCAATTGTGCAAACAAAATATCATTTGGCTCTACTCACTACTTCTCACATTACACAAAAATTTAAGTTACATACCGTACAACCTTTGTATATGAATACTTCAAGAAATAAGAATAGTATTAGATCCATTTTTTTAATAAATTGATTTTTTTTAAGACTAATAAACTTTTGGGGGATTTGTTTACAACTTTGCTGAGAATATCACACAATTTGTAAATTGATTATCAAAACTCCAAAATATAAATATATTTATACATATCTATAGATTTACATGTACATAAAAACATAAACAATTTTGTTTTAAATCCTTGATAAGTAAAAGAAACAAACCATGCCAAAAACATCCATTTCATTGGTAACTCAATGGTATATAGCAACAAATACAAAACGTACAATTAATAACTTAATTGTAATTAATTATATTTCATTTAACTGTAAAATATTATGCTGATTTCAAAAATATAATGTTTGTAGAAATTCATTCTGTAAAAGTGTATGTTTATGTTAATTGATGGAAATACTTTAAAATATTTTGCTAAGTGAAAGAAATACAAAACACTCCTTTACTTAAGACACAACAATGTATGATAATTCTGTTCAGAAATTAAACAAAACCTTAATAAATAATGTATTGAACTAACCTGTGTTTACAATATGTACACTATATACAGTGCAGAAATGGATATATTCTACTCAGAGTCGCTGCACTCTTTCTTCTTATAATTTACATTGAACAGTAAAAACCAAACTAAAGGAAAACCAACAAAACCGGTATTGATATGTATATTACTTCATCCTATTTTGCAGCTATATGGTTTTAAAAGTAATCAGAGAATATTTAGTCTTTCACAAGTTATATAAACCAGTAAATACTAGATATCTGGTGATACCAATTACACTATGATCTTTCTCACTAAAAATTTTAAAAGAAATGCTCATGACTATCTAGAAAAAATACTGTTGGTTCACACCTTACCCATGTACTGTTTAAAAATTAGAAACCCATACTTATAAATGATGTAGGCCTGGCAAGTTCCATGGCAATCCTTGTTATCTTATACATACAGTTTCCATCCTTTCCTTGAAGCCTTGTACTCTTTCCCTTTATATAAAGTTAACTGGAAGTAAGAACATGAACAAAGCCAAAGCACTATGATCAGCTTATTGACAGTAGAACAACAAAGTCACACCCAAAATAATTTCTTTTAGTTAAAAAATGTCAGAAACTAACAGATTATGTAGATAAAATTTTCTATTATCCTAGATGGCCAATGAAAATAGCCTAAAATTAAATTATCAAAGCTTATATTGCAATGGAATGACAATGAAACTCAGATGACTATATACTGCCACTGGCACTTTTCATGTACTTAACTGGTTACATATTGCTGCCTGATGTTTTTCGATGATACATTGATGTCTAGCAAAAAGTTAAGGCGAATTTCATGCCTACAAAGAGGAATATGATTAAAAGATTTTATTGGAAACCAACCAAATGATGATTCCTCTCAATTATCTTATCAATTAATAATCTTTTCATTATTGCAATGTTTTGGGTAAATTTTCCTAAGAGTACAATAGCCTTTAAAATGTCAGTTAGAACCGATATTTTCTATAGATTTATTGATCTTGTGCAAACCATTCTCATTTAAAAGCAAAAAATCAGAATTGAAAAACGTTTGCTTATATATATATATATATATATATATATATATATATATATATATATATATATATATATGTGTGTGTGTTCAAATACTGGTGCATCTTGTACAAATATGGTTCTTAAGTTCCACATTTCCCTCAACCCTTTGCTAAGAAAGCAAACCCCTTTGCAAAACCTATAATAAACACAGAACACAGACTTCCTGCAAAGTGTATACAAGCAATAAAATATATACAGCAACATCAACTATTAATCAACAAAAATACACATTGTTTTATTGTTTTAGTTAATTAAATTTATCTTTGAAACAAAATAATAATTACAAACAGAAATAATTTAATTGATAATTTCTCATTTTGTTGGCAACAACTTTTATACACTATAAGATTTTTTTATCACTCTTCTAATTCTAAGTGGGAATTTGTATTTGCACACAATTAATTACTAAAATAAAACATTTTGTCTCTTTCTCAAACTAAAAAGGTGTTAAACCATACAGAGAATGGTTAATCACGTAATAAAAAATAATTATCAAAATAAAATTACCAACTTTAAGAAAGTTTACAAACAAGTGGCGTAGTAGGATATATATTATTTTCCATTTCAGTACTAGTTTCACTTGACATATTACGAGTGCGTGGAGTATGATATATCTCATCTACAGGTACTGTGGATACAGTCGTGTCCGAACAGATAGATTGAGAGTCAGTTTGGGGTGTTGGCGGGGGGTCTGGAGGTAACTGAGAGAGATCCAGGGGCCATGGGGGAGCGGAGGGTCTCAGGCTTCTGTCGTATGCTTCCGCCTCCAATAACATTCTTTCAATGTTCATCTTGGCATAGCACTTGGAATCATTGCTCAGGTTACTCATACGGACGGCTACATCAGTCATGAACTGTCTTACGTCATCAGAAACATCATCACCACCACAACTTTGGAACTTTGCTTTCTTAATGCACACACTCATCTCACTACTGTTACACTCAAATTTTCTTTTCAAACACTTGTTGAACCTGTAAAATGGGTCTCTTTCCTCGGTTCGACCATCTTCCTCCATTATGTACCACTTGGAGGTGGAACCTAAAAGAACACACCCTTGTTGCACTTTGTTCATGAGTATGAAAAACAATAGGGAAATAATTCATGTCCATAGAACTACTGCAAATAATACTGCAATACCAGTACAATAGAACTACAATTATCAGTACTACAATCATCCAGATAGCCAATTAATTATCTGGATCACTTTGGAAGAGAATAATCTTGGTTGTTTAAACGGTACTATAACAATTTGTGTGAGTGTGAGTAGTAGTGTGTTCTAAAAGGAAACAAGTAGTTTTATCATTGGTAAGCCTAAATAAAATAAAAATAATTTATCATATGAGGACAAAGGCATAGTGGATAAATAATAAGCTAAAAAGTAAAACGTAAAACAATTTAAAAATTTGGACATAAAGAAAAAGCAAATGTACGTCTATATTTTTATTATTGTATAATGTACTTATAATATTATTAGGATTTTCATATATTTTAATACTCAGTAATGTAGTAGATATTATTTAACTATAAACAGTCAGTAATCCTGAATTTGTAATATAATATAATTAATCAATAATTTTTGATGTTATTAAAAGTGAGCACTCAGAAAACTTTAAATGTTAACTAAGAACTTGTTGGCCACCCTTTACTATCACGAGTTGGTCCACGGCAACGACCACTAATACGAGTCAAATTCACGCCAATTTGACTAATCAATAAACTCCCTGAGAATATTGAACTTCTAAATACAGTAGAACCCCTCATATCCGACCCTCACGGGACCGGGCCGTGGTCAGAATGGCCAAAAGGTCGGATAAGCCGAGGAATAATAAAACACGTTTTTCGGGTAAAAAAAGCCATATATTGCACTAAACTATTAGTACAGAACTGTACAAAATACCCACTCAATACACATAGTGCTGCTTAATTGTAATTACGAACTGTATCCAATGCAAAATTATTTAATACAAAATTATTTTTCAGTACATTTTAATAAAAAATAACAGTTTTTTTTATAAAATGGAAAAGTTTCATTTTTATATTACAGTAACAACGAAAAATATTATAAATACAGTACTGTACTGTTTAATCAAAAAGGCAAACAATTACATACAGTGTGTACAGTACAATTGAAGAAGTCCTTAATACTCTTTTGCTTCAATTTACCCAATCTTGATTTAGCTGAAAAATCACGCCATTTCTTTGCCCACAACACGTCCATAGGTGTAGCTCTCGGGTTCTGCTCCAAATATTTCAACACTACGTCAAATGCGTCTTTAGCCTCTGAATGCGTCACTCCAGTATCACGATCAACTTCTTCTTCTTCAGCGTCGCTGTCTTCATTATTTGCGCTTTGAACTGCAGCAACTATTTCGTCATCATTGAGTTCTTCATTTGTAGACTCAGCCATGTCAGCTTCGGTCAGCCATTCCTCCACATCTGTCAGCTGCAGCTGGACACCGTGTTGCAGTTCCTCCAGGTCTTGAAGAGTTTCTGCGACGTCGTTTTCTTCAGCTTCAAGGTCAACTTCCATTGATGATGTGGGCTCATCATCGTCCTTATCAGCACTATCGCTTTGTTTTAATGATGGCCAAATTTTCTTCCACGATTTTTGAAGAGTTGTCTCTTTGATTTCATCCCATGCAGAAGCGGCGGTATAGATGGTGTGTTTTATGTTTAACATCTTCATGGCCTCCAATAGTGAGCAGCCTACTTCTGTTTTGTCCAAAAGAGACCCAACATATTTTTTCCGGTACCGTCTTTTTACCCACTCGATTACGCCTTGGTCCATTGGCTGGATTAATGGGGTGACATGTGGAGGTAAAAACATCGCTTTTATGTTGCCTTTCTTCAATTCATGCTCTGCGGGATGGCTTGGTGCATTATCCAGCAACAACACAGCTCGAAGTGGCAGGTTTTTTGATTTTAAGTGTTTTTTAACAGCGGGCACGAATTCAAGAAAAAAACCATTCTTTAAAAAGAGCACAATCCATCCAGGCAGAGGATTGATTATGGTAATACACGGTGAGTGTTGACATATTGAGATTTTTAAAAGCTCTCGGCTTCTTAGATTTGCCGATAACAAACAACGGCAGTTTGTGACTGCCACTGGCGTTGCTACACGTAGCAATTGTTAGTCTATCCTTAGCTAGTTTTGTACCCAAAACAGGCTCATTTTTAGAAGCAAGAGTAGATTTTGGCAACATTTTATAGTTCAGTCCGGTCTCGTCTACGTTATATACTTGTTCGGCTACAAGATTACTATCCGACACCAACTTTTGAAACTTTTCTACAAAATCTTTTGCAGCATCGTCATCAGCAGACAACTTTTCACCCGCAATAACAATATGTCTAATGCCGTGAAGAAGCTTCCAGCGGTGAAACCAACCTTCGCTTGCCTGGAAAGTCTCAACATCTCCTCCCAATTTTTCAAACAGCTTTACGGCTTTTTCTTTTACAAGAGGCCCCGACAAAGGAGTCCCTTTTCGCCGTTCTTGGCAAAACCAAACCCAAAGAGCTTCGTCAACGAGTTCTAACTTAGGTTTTTTTAACATTTTCCGATTTTTAAGAGCATCTTCCGTTTCAACGGTCATAGAATAGGTTTCGATGTCTTTACGGTTTTTTCTCCAGTCTTTAACTGTTGTCACGCCGACCCCTAGCTCTGCGGCTAATTTTACTAGTGACTCACCACGGTCCAATCGTTGGAGCACTTCAAGTTTTTGTTTAAGGGTAACGCACACACGCTTACGTTTTTGAGTAGCCATAGCTAACGTTCACTAATTGCACAACACAGTTTTTTACACATTCACAAACCAAAGATTGTACAACAATCACGAAAACAAAACAGTCAAGTAGAGCAACGTTTACGTCGACAATCAGAACGCAACTGGCCGTTTAACAGAGAAACAATGCACAGCGCTGATGAGTCATGTTTCACGTTGAGACTTGTCGACTATAGGCAGCCTTTGTTTGGTCGGGCACATGGTCGGATATCCCGAGGTCGGATATGAGGGGTTCTACTGTAGTCCTAACAGTTTCAAATTTAATTTAGATTATAACACACCCTCAGAAGGATTTTATTCTCTCTCTTTAATGGTTCTTGGCTGGCTGCCGAGATAAAATTACTTGAAACTTATAATCGATAATCAAAGTACAACCTCATATCTGAAAACCATTCTGTTGATGTTAAACTTGGTGTTATTTGTAGTAACGTTGACACCATGCTATACAAAGATATGATTTTTTACACAACAAAAAATATTAATATCAAATATCATAATTTTATGTAAAATTAACAGTCATTAAAAAAGGACTTTTTCAAAGAAAATTCTGACTATTCCCTTTGGATGTTTTAATATCCACATGAGGTCTGGTCTCAAGTGAATCAGATACTTTGATTTCTAATCTATGTGCTCTCATAAATTTAAAAGTTATAGTTTGTGATTCCACAACTTCAAGATGAAACCTATAAAACAGATTAATAAATTAAAATTTGGAATACATTTATAATTTTCCTAGATTTGACAAATAAAACTTTTCCTTCATTTGTTTTAAAATTTTTTAAAATATGCAGTCAGTCAAAATGTCTGTGATATTTATTAAAATTAAGATTATTTTAATTATTTCCATTTTATTTACAATGCATCTACAAAGAAGATTGACATAAAAGATTATTTTAATCCTACACATATTTTTCATGTCAACTTATATTTAATAATTTTCAACAAAAACTTTGACACAAGCTTGAAACTGATTTATCAGTGCTTGGAAACATTATATTTCATATGACGTTTTGCACACTTACCCAGTAAGGCTAGTCAATTTGATGGCGTAACTGTTGAATGAAACAAATAAGTAATTTTCCTCCCCGACTCTAATTTCCTTCTTGAATGCTGATCAGTCAATCAATGCAGTTCAGTGTAATGCTTTGACCTTTAATAATACGAGTTAGCCAATTCATCATCCAGTAAATAGCCGAGGGAACTGGAGATAATTGATTGAAATATAAGATGTCGAAGGTCAAGAGCATTCATCATAAGTGTGTCATCAAATTCCATTCTCCTCTTCTTTCTTAGGAAAAACATATCTTCAATATTTTATTGTTTGAAAACACAATCATTATTCATCCACTGTCTTAATAAAATGATCCCACTTTGTGTTTTTAAGGGGGTTTAATATCGTTTTTGTATGATTGTTCTTTCTCTTTTTAAGTAGTTCTCACAGTATTTTCTTATGAAGTAGGGCAAGTGTTGCATAAACACAACGTCCCACTGATTTACTTCACTGTGTATTTACTCAACAAATACCCTGACCACATTTGGTACGGCAGACACATACTGTAGCCACATGTGCTCAGCTCAGCCTCCAGCTCGATATCTGATATCAGATTTCACACATGTGGTATCACTCCTACTGTAGCATTTCAGCCTTATATCTGTGTTCGCTTAAACTGAAGAGAAGTACCAAATTCAAAATTGGACACAGCTATATATCACAGGAGAAAACATTTAAAATGGATAACAAACAGTTGATAGTGACTACCATCTTATCAAGTAGGCATACACCTGAATAATACCTGTATTTTAAAATATATGTTTATACCATTATGTGTTGCGAAAGAGACTTTATTGTTGTGTTCCACAAGAAAGGATTAAATGAGCAGTGAAGATTTGTCAATAAAATATATATTATTTAAGTAAAGAATTTATCTTAAAGCCAGTCTAGTTTCTAAACATTCTCTCGGTTAATCTAAACTAGTATACGAAGACCTCTCCCATGAGTTAATTCAGTTGATCTATCAATAAAGCCAAAGCGAGATCAAGGACAACAAGGAACATCTTGAAACAGAATCTGGTTTCCACTAATTGGCCATTGCGCTAACTGCAGATGCCAATTAATTGGTCTGGTGTCTGGACAAGCGAGGCGGTGCGGTGACTACACCTAGATGACAACACAGTACACTATGATGAACCTACCTTTGACCAAACCACCGTTCTCCAGGTTCGACAGTATCAACGACTCAGAACCTAAGCAATAACAACTCAGTGTCAATCAGTGTTACACTGTAAGGGACTGTACAATCAGAGCAGACCAACAGACACTGCTGAGTCCCCATTCCAACCACCAGACACTAACACCAATCCACTCTGTCAGTTATTCCGATATCGCTTATTACAGACGTTTACAATGCATGATGCTATCATGCTTCTAGCATGTGGGTTAGTACATACTATGAAGCTTATGTACAATAAGAAAATTACCTGAATCAAGTACCAACTGACAGTATGTACGATCTTGAGTGTTGGCCTTCTTTGATAATTTGCATCTTCAAATCTAGTATTACAAATTTTGGTTCCAGCTTTCATATTTTTATATTAATTTTAAAAAATATTCACTTTAAAAGAAATAAGCGGTGAACAAAACATTTTTAAAATCTGGATAGTTATGTTGTAACAAGTACCATATAAGTTTTTACAAATGGTCACCAGATGGCAAAAACAGAAAAATGTTGTATGAAGATATATTACAAACCTAGCAAAGCTAACAAGTCTGCATTTAAAATCTCAAAATAAGAGTGATGTTTGATATTAAATCCAGATGATATAAAATAACAAATTCTAAGTAAATTAATCAAATATTCACATTACGACGTTATGCATACAATTAAATTTAATTTCCAGCAACAATTATGATATTCAACAAACAAAATAATTAATTGCTTCATCATTTTATTTTTTTTAAATTTTTTTATTGAGATGAGATTAATATGGGACAAACTTATCACAAGCAATAAATTAGATTTGGATTTAGTTAGAACAAGATGAATCTGTTGTATGATGTTTAGATTTTAATAATTGCCCCTTTATCATAACTTACAAAACTGAGGTGTATTTCAACAGAATTTGAACGCAATTCAGAGGCTAGAGAACATTCATTAGTACAAACTGAATTGTCGAATATTGACAGTAAAAATAACTTTCTCATTTTTGCAGTTCAAGCTGTACAACAGTAAGCTATATAATGTTGCTGTGACATACCTTTATAAATCAAACCATCTTGAACCACTTTTTTGTGTTTCTTCAAAGTAGCACCTATGAAATAAGAAAAGTCAACCAAATGTTCATTTTCTACATACCATGTCAGGGCCACCAAGCAGAGCTCCACAAAGACAAAGGAAATCAGATGAGAAAGCGACCAGTAGTTTAAGTTAGCAGATCGTCAGCAGTTCTATACCACATTATTTCAACAAAAGGCAACAATAACCGCACTTCCAGGAAGTTACAACACAGATCACAACAACCCTCAATATGCACATAGCATAATCAACATTAACAACAATACATTTTTATTAGTGTTACAAAAAAAATCAGTTTTTAATAAACTCAGATAAAATTAATAAATTGTTATGCTATTTATTAGTTTATTAATTATTGAAGCATTTACCCAAAGCAGAACAAAAATGTATTCAACTATTTTATATATATCCAAAATTATTTATATAAACACTAAGTTCTAACAAAGCAATGGATCCTCCATTTTATCTGAACAAAAAATGTACACTTTCTAACATATTTTGCAAAACCTCAATGTAATAATTTACTGAAATCATTACTTAGATTATATTATTCAACTATGTGTAAAAAAGCATAAAATATTTCAAACAAATTAATTAGTTTGGTTATCAAACATAAGGCTAGACAATACAGCAAAACATTTGCTTTTGTTTCAAAACATTTGATAATGTATCTAAAAATTTTAGATTTAGGGTTAGGAGGAAACTGGTATTATCAAATAAGCTGTGTTGTACAGTATTGTTAGTATTTTATATTTATACTCATCTTTATGCCTACTGTACATGTAAATGATGGAATAGACAAGAATTTTCTAATAAGTTTTTTTTCTTTTCACATAACTTATATTTTCCTTGGAAAATAAATAATATATCTGATCTCAAAATGTTTGTATTTTCATCTTTAATGTTGACAATACAACATATAACATATAATCGTTAATAAAGAATTTTAAACAAAAATAGACTAATGTAAGTATGATTATATTTTCTGAATGAACTGATGTAATACTACGCTTGTCAGTGCTTTCTGAATGAACTGATACAATATTAAACTTGTCAGTGCTTTTAATGAAAGCATTATCAATCTTATTATTGTTCTTGGATCCCTGGTACCTTAAAGATCAATCAGTTTCATTAGAACCCGACTGAGCCAGACTTCCCAGATATTTCCGAACATCTCCAAGGTCTAGACGTGATTTCAAAAGTGAACCAGTGATAACACATCAGTAAGTGTTCTGATAAAGCCTGTCAGATGATGAGTCAGAGCAGAGATAAGTTCGGTATGCAATGTAGGGTGTGATTGGTTCTGTGACGACAGCAGCTTGCTCAACACTCTCCAAACACAGCCCAACGAAGGCCCTAGTTACATCTCTTATCTCAACATTCTATTACAACAAAGTGAAAGAATTTCTAAGTTGAAATTGAAATCTAGAAACTAGTTCTCACTTAAACTACCGATTTATTACTATTCTTTAGAGATGATACCAATATGCATAGTTAAACATCGGCTATTAAATAAAAAGTGTTTGAAATTAATTATAGAACCTATTTACATTATAAAGTCATTTAAGATTTTATTTCATGAATTTCTGTACTAATAAACTTGTTTATAGTTAAAATCTCTCTATTTTGATCTTTGCAAAAAATTATTATGTAACAAATGAAACGATGATATAAGCACCAAAAATTATTTTAAATGCAATATCAGAAATGTATCAAATGAATTTTATTAAGAGTTGTTTTGAACCTTTGATTCGATACATTTTATTGACATCTCAAATATTACAACAAAATTGTGAGACGCAAAACAAAGACTACAACCATTGTATTTTGCAAAAAAAAAAAAAAGGTACATCTGGGAGAAAATATTTGTTCTGAAGACAATGCTACGATATTGTTATGTTGTCACTAGGATGATGACCTATGACCGGTCAAAGGTGAGAAGGTGACCACAGCAAAGTTCAGTGGGTGAGCTTACTTTACAGTCTTGCTGTAATCTATAGTTTGATATTATTTGTTCACGCATCAAATAAAACCTAACCATGAGAAAAATCTACATCTTCATTGTATGAATGACCAATCAGTTTTGTCTTGTACAAGTAAACTAAGTTAAAGAAGTTTATATGCATGAGAGTTGTGGAATCAGTTAATTAATTGTGTACAGCTACAACAATTAATAAATAAATTAAATTTTTAACCACTCTAGTTATGAATTGACAATACATAAGAACACGAGTTTATATTTTATTCCATATTTAAAATCATTACTTGGCTAAATAGGAATAAACATGTTGGTATTCAAATGTTATACCACTTTATGAAACTTTCCAGGTAGACAAAGAAACTAATAAGCGTTCAACGGCTAATTATAGCAATAGTAGGCAGGAAACATCAAAGCCTTTGTTAGAGGCAACATTGCCCAATTTCCCAACAGAGCCACCATAAATAGAATCACTCTCTTTGCCGACTAATCACACTTTTTATAACGGCTTCATAGAATCGGCTATATATTGGCTATATATTGTGTACTCTGTGACTATGGATGAGATAAGCAGGTTTTTCTAGCACAGCTGAATGTTCACCTTAAGTAGGGCAGCAAAAAGCTTCTTACGATAAAAGCTGTTACCATTTCTACATCACCAATGATAACCTAAACTAATTATACTACACTATTACAGGAAGCATTAGCAACTTGTGACTAAATGGTTTATAGGAGCCCTAAGTATATTTTACAATGAGATTGGTTAAAATTGTGCTTCAAATAATTACAACAAGTTTTTAAATGCCTAATAAGTAAAGTAATAAACATTACAATACTCACCAAAGATTAGTTACATCAGTAAAATCGTTCAACCGATACAGATTATTGATTGCTGTGATGCCATTTATTTTGTCATTGTTTTAAGTAAAATATTCTTGTTAGTAATACACGGGAAGTTAGTAAATACGATCATACCAACTGAACATACCTCAATACATTTCAAACAAGTATGAGAAGCATGCAAGTTTGCTTAAAATTTACTAACTTTAAGTAAGTAATCTAGGGTAGACTTAACATCAAGTCACTAAGGAATAAAAACAAATGAAAACCAATTTACAAAAAATAAATTAGCTTATGGGTAAAAATAGAATTTCCAGCCTCAATACATAAATATTGATAAGTCTGGCCAACTGGAAGAAAAATTAATTATTTAAAATACTTTACATTTACTTTTATTAACAAACAAGTTCCTACACTATACTAAAACAGCATAGTCAAAGATGTATTGTAATAATTTAAAAGAAAGAGTACTAAAGTTTAACAGAGAACAAATTCTTACTATTTAAATTGGCAACTTGATGTATACAAAATGAAAAATGTTATAAAATAAAAATATTTATCTTGCATTTATTTTAAGTTTAGAAAAATTATAATATAAAAACAGGCCTGCCTTGTCTCCCCTATGAAATATTATAAGAAAATTTAGAAAAATTATTAGTACATATTAGAATACATCACCAAGGAAAATGTACATAATTAAAAATTATATAAATTAAAAAGATTAAGAAAAAATTAATTCAGACAAAGTATTTTAACTTTCAGTAAATCTATTAACAAGAATAAATAATTATATTTATAATTCATATAAATCAAATGATTCAGGATACAACTAATAGGAGTATTAATTGAAATCTGAACATGAAAAAACTTTTGTAAAATTTGTTAGTGAACACTATAGAAAATAGGAAGAAAAATCTAAGAAAATGTTCCAATAGTATGGAGCCGTGAAGCCTGGCCTACCTTTTATGAGAGGCTCTGCGACAGCATTTGTTTCTTCATGAGGAATCTGGGCCATGAGTCGAGCAATGTCTTCAGCCAACATTTTGTCCACCACTTCCAGCAGCCGAGGCTTGATCAGCTGGAACTTGGTAAAGTCCTGGTGCTGGAGTCCTTCCTGCAATACAATCAGAATATTCTTCCTCAAAATCATTCATTTTATTGATCTATTTAAAATTCGTAACATACATAAATTCCACATTCTTTCTATTCTAAATTTAATTATAAGAACCAAATATTCTGTTTATCTGTCAGATCATTTCAACTTTATCTCTGATATTATTCAATGGCCACAAAAAGGGGAGCCACATTACTATAAATTCCAATTCATCTTTTAACAAAATTTTTAATAGGCCCTTTACTGTTCTGGCTTTCGCCTTTGGAACGCTCTCCCCGATGATATCAGATGTATTGAGGACTGTGCTCCCTTCAGGGCCGAGGTTTGGGGTTGCTGCTGGGGGGCCTGTGGGGGTGAAAAGTGGTGCTGCTTGTTGTGGTCATGTGGTCACTCGGTGTATTGGAGTGATTAAATGTTTCTTTGCATTTTGCTCTTCGTATTGAATTTTCTTGTATTTATCATTATATTTATAAAGGTTTTCTTTTGTATTTTAAGTACTGAATTCATTTCAATACATAGGTATTTATTTTAAGTTCATTTAATTCTGTATAGGTTCAGCATTTATATTATTTTATATTTAAAGAATAGGTCAATAATTACCACAATTGTAACAAACTATTGTAAATTTACTGTATACAATATGAGGTTGAGTGGTAGAGAGAGCTTGATAGGCCTAACTCTGCCTCTTTAATAAAGGCACTCTTCATTTCATTTCATAAAAGGCATTTAACACACACATACCAGTATTTTAATTTAGAAAGGTTATCCTCACCTGGAATGGAAATAATTTTGAAGGATTTTCTTTTCCGGAATGTATATAATTTAGGACTATCTCCTTCCAGAATGTAACTAAAGCTGTAGTGACGGATAACTTACCACTAATTTTGACCTGATAATGAAGTTATACACTTTAATCAGCTCTGCTAATAAGAAGTTTTTAAAAATGTGGTGAAATGTAACTGAATTAATTTCAACAAAAACTTCATATTAGCAAATTGCAGTGTTCAAAGATGAAACAAACAATTAGAGAGCATAACATTCCCAATAGCAGTGCTGAAAATGCACTTAGCTGCTGAGTTCATCATCAACATAAAAGAGTTGTTCATTCCACTATTTTTTACTTTCATGAGAATTCAAGTGAAAAATTTGTTCTCAAAAGCTGGTTATATAACTCATGACTTTCCTTATTAATAAAAAAAGCATTGTGTAATTGGAAGTAATGTACTAAGTAATAAAATACTATTACATAATACTATCCAGCCCAGTTGAAAAGATTTGTGCCTAAAGTATTTGTAATGTTCAAACACCACGAAGCTGTATTGCCACCTATTCCAAATAGATTACTCTGAGGTAATATATTTTCAGCCCCCCCCCCCTAAACATTGCATACAAAACATATTGCGGTGGGAAATTTGTTTAAATTAATCTGTCCATCCATGCATTTTCAGATAAAAAGGCATTTGTCATATTCAATTAATTTTTAACTAAATTTAAATATGGGGTGCAACTAGTATCAGATAGATCTTTTGTATTTTTAGAATGTCAAGATTGCTTGTTTAAAATTTATTATCGTCAATGGATAATTTTAAGGGATAATAAAATTAAGGGCAATTAATTGCCATTGTTAAAGTAAAGTAAAGTAATATCTTATTTTACCAGGCGAAATTAGGTCTAAGAAGACCTCTCTAACACTTAGTTAATTAATTGTTTCTTAGTGTAGTTAATTGATGTGTTAAAATAAAATGAAAAAATGTTTCCAGGACTGGGATCCTTTTCCTCACGTGAAATAGCACAAGTTTGCATCCATAATTAATTAAGGTGAAAGTTTGCCTGACTAAACCATGTTTTCTGATAAAAGGAAAGTGATGTCTAATGACTTTGATAGAATTGTGAATGGGATGTACAGTCTGTGACTGGTGGTGGGAGGGGCAGCTGTCAAACGCTTCAGTTCAGTATGTAGTACGTAAAAGAAGGTAGTTTGTGTTATATTTAAACATTTTTCACTAAATTTTTATCCACAGATAATGTGCATTTTGCAGTTCATCAAAATTCTCCCAAAAATGTTTTAACTTAAAACTGTTAACAGAAAAGAAATTAATTAATGTTTTATAAGTTTTTAAATTTTAAACTGAAAGCACGTTAAAAGCCTTTCAGGAAAATCAATGTAAAAATGTGTTTATTGAACTATGAATAACACCACTCTAGGATAAGTACAACATACCAACTCTGAAATTGTTCTAACATTAAAACTGGCATAAAAAATAATATTTTATCCAGTAAATTAATAATACTTTAAAGGTAACGTTAATTCAATGTTTCTATGATAAAAATTTCAGAGATTATTTGAGTTATGAAAATGTTACACATACTTTGAAATAAAACAAAAATATTGATAAAAATTATGATTTCATTACAGCAAGTTTAACTCTGTGATATTTTAGTTCAATGATAGTGTTCTTGTTATATTAAATTTATCAGTTAACTTCATTTACTCATGCTATCAGTTATTTTGGTAGCACAAAAGTGAATAAACATTAATTAAAAAGTTTACAGTATAATTGGTATAGCAATGATAGCACGTGATGTATCATTAAAGTAATTTTGTCATTATGTCACCCCATGTTGTAATTGCAAATGTATAGTAGGCAGTTCAAGGCTGGTATACACTATCAGGTGTATCATCGCCAGTGTTCGCTAAAACTGATTACAAATCAATATTAATACTGGTTAGGAAAATGGCAAACATTATACCAGTAAATCCAAATCAATCAGTTTTTTATCTGTTAATGGAAATATAGCTTGTTATTGTACTTAACAACAATTATCAAATATACCGTTGAGATTTTGGAAGATTACTTGATTAATTCTTTGGAGACTAGTCTAAAATCCTTGTCAGGAAAAGTGCAAATGCATCCTTTTTTTGAGGTTTTAATTAAAACCTGAATGTAAACTGAGATTACCACTGATTTCATTAAAAAAAGATACTTTTAGTTTCAAATGGTTTGTAATAAACCTTACATTACCTAAGAATAGTAGCTGAAAATGTATCAAACAGTAAAATTATGAACAAGATTTCAATTCTGTTCTAAATCGTTGCAATGTTTTAATTAAAAATGTAAAATAATTTCATTGCATCATTTGTATTTTAAATCTGTATGTAATTTTGCATAAACACTTATTTTGTAACCGATTCATGTTTCACAAAAAGATTTTTGTACAAATCTGTTAATATATGAAGTACTTGCAGCATACTATGATTGTTCTGTTTAGTTATGTTAAAATTTGTTTAATTCAAAATTCATTACTCGATTTCTACATTAGGTACTGACTCAGTAGAGCTTTTTTAGTAAAAAAAAACCAGATTGCATAAAGCTCAAAATAAATGATGATGTTTGTATTAATGTTAAGTATTGTTTGTAAATATAATGATGAATACTATTTTTATTACTCAGATTAATTTGCCTATTCACATTCTATGTAATATTACTGGTACTATTAATAAGCAAGCCTTATTTGTACATAAGTCTGTAAGTGCTCAAGAAGTCTGCAATACATTTTGAGTCTGAAGAACACTCATTGGGGTGGCCTGGGTGACAAAATCCCATTGCAAGTACTTAAAGCTACAGCAGTTTATATTTCAACACCTCTGGCTGACATTTATTTGTCTTTCTTTCATATCTGGTCAGTTTCCCACCCAATTAAAATATGCAGATGTAAGACCAGTTTTTTTTTAAGGGTTAGGCAAAACCCTAATAATTACAGACCAGTGTCAGTTTTACTCAATATATCAAAGGCATTTTCAAAATAGCACATAAGCAATTATAATGTAGTTTTTACTAAATTGGTTCAGTAACCTGTTGATTAATTACTGTATTTTATCTTGTGTTTAAGATTGTTTACTGAATCTGGTTGTTATTATTTTATTTACTTTAAGTATTTTATTAATTGTTGAATTTCAAGTCACACAATTTTAAAAATTTATTTGAACTAATTACCATGCTCGTTTTAACAGAACTTATAACTACTCAACATGTGGCTAAATTTTAAAATATATTTATTGTTTTAAAAATATAGCAATAGTTTAATAGATATTATTAATATTTGGAATTGGCATTGCGCTACAACACTGACTTTGTCAATACATAAGGACAGTATTGTGATCTGTGAAGTATATTACAATAATTTTGTATATATTGAGGAGCAACCTGTTTACAAATTATTTATAGTTGTGTAATTTTGAATGTTAAAACATTATGAGCATTATCTACAAAAGACCACCAATATATTAATTTATTTTGAAATACAATTTCATTTATAACTCATAATTTTTGTATTTATGTATTTTTTACATTGTAAAACACTTTTTTAAATATTACAAAACAAACTTGTAAATACTCTAACCTGGTTATTGGCCGAGAGTGAGCAAAACCTATCACTTGTGTGGCTGGAAACATGTCTATCTGTCTGTCTGTTCGCAACATCTCGAAAACAAACTTACCTATGTACTTAAAATGAAGCTTCACTTTTACATTGGGAACAATGAGTTTGATGATGGTGCACATTACTTCATGAAATTTGGCTGAGTATTAGCTATTATTTTTACATTAACCTTATTGGTAACCATGATGGGAACAAGAAAATATCTAAATAAATAAATTTTTATACAAGCTGAGTATAATCATATATTTTAAAATGAGACACATGTTACTTATTCACATGTTTACTACACTCACTAACTCACAGGAACTTTTATTATTAAAACACTGCCATGAAACCTAACTCAATGGATGACAGTGTGAATGTATCATGAGGCAAGATATCTCAAGAAGATTATCTGTAAACTTTACATTTGTCATGAAACTTCATTTCTATTTAGACAGGAATGCTGGTGTATGTCTGACAGTGAAATGTACTTGTGTCATTGAACCACTCAGTAAGCTGACACAACTTTTTTTTGTCTGCTGAGGAGGTATAAAAATTTCTTTTCTGTACATCTGTCTGTCTATCTGTTCCGAGGATATCTCGAAAATGAAATGAGCTATAGGAATTTTCCATGCAACCACAACGAAGCATTTTATGTGACCCATGATCCATGGCGTTCTCCTACTTTGTTGTTAATAAAAACAACATAACTAATACACAAATATAATGACAAAAAATTATTTATGACTGGCTAATACAACAATATAAATGTCACTAGCTTCTATATAGCTTAAGGAACAACGTTACTGTTTTGTTCCAATGAGGTTATGTACTCATCAGGTTAAGTGAACAATACAATTTTAGGGTAAACCATGTATATGCAAAATCCCATTGTCCACATGTACAACTACAACAATGCCTGGAGCAAAAAGCGGAAACAATCGGTCTGTCAAGGCCGTGGTTGTGAGAGCTGAGCCAGGCGTGTCAGGTGACGTTACAATCATCACTCGGTCAACCGGATATCATATAACCTTCGATTTAAATATTCGCCTCTAACACTCAAATTCTCTACAACTGTTGCAGCCCCATCAAAGATTAATATGAACTTTTCAAAAGCAACAAATGACTAAAAACAAAATAAATGGTGCCAGAATTTGTCAAGCTGTCCCCTTTAGTTACTACACACTGTACATTGCCGTTTTGTTCTACTGTTTAAAATTAACTACATATTAAAAACATTATAACTCAACAATGAAATACATTTTCAATTAAATTCCTATTTATATCTGTTTTGGTAATTAACTTAAATTTTAAAATTTCCTGCATTGAAAAGTGAAAAATTTGAAGTTTTGCCCTGGCAATAGTTTTTATACACCTGGATGTGTGAACAACATAAATAAGTGAAAAAGAATTTTACAGTGTAAATTTAGTGATAAGGTGTGAAAAAGCATGCTGATTAATACAAAACCAGTTTATTTGCGTAATAAAAGATAAGAGTTTGTCAATGCTATATATCGGGAATAAGTTGAGATAACATTTAATAAAACACTAAGCCAATGCCATATGTCGTGAAAATACTAATACACATATTGAACTGTATCAAGAGGCTCTTACAAAAAACAAATTAAAATGTGTAACTAATATGGTGTCAAATAATGTGTGACTATAGCCCTTTCTTATACAATCTCTACTCTCTGTATATTTAAGCTAAAGCATGCACAATGTTTTATTACCACACTCACTAGTGCAATTCATACATAATTAATGAGTACTTGTGTCCTTAAATTACTTAGATAATCTTTTTGTTCTTAGAACTATTTTGAGGAGTTTAAATCACTCTGTCTTATGACTACTTTTGTCTTCTGTTTGTTCACTGGACATTGTATACTTGTTACTGGACATGGTAATAAATTATGGATAAGCAATTAACCGACATGCAAGGCTGTTTAATGGATGGACACATTAACTTCTCCTAATTACCAAAACCATAGAATATTCCTGCTTTGAAAAACTACCCACTACACTGCTCACCCAACTTTACACTACCTGGTGACCCAACAGTATTCACACCTTGTAGCTAATGCATACATTGATCCAATCTTACACTACCTGGTGAACCAACAGTATTTGCGTCTTGTAGCTAATGCATACATTGATCCAACCTTACACTACCTGGTGACCCAACAGTATTCACGCCTTGTAGCTAATGCATACATTGATCCAACCTTACACTACCTGATGACCCAACAGTATTTGCGCCTTGTAGCTAATGCATACATTGATCCAACCTTACACTACCTGGTGACCCAACAGTATTCACGCCTTGTAGGTAATGCATACATTGATCCAACCTTACACTAACTAGTGAACAAACATTATCTGCACCTTGTAGCTAAAACATATATTGACCCAACCTTACACTACCTGGTGAACCATGGAACTGTATCCAAACAGATATCCACACAATTTACAGTCGGTACACACCTTTATTTACACTACAGTTCTAGAGTCTAACCTGCATTCTCTTGAGTTCAGGAAAGTCTCCGGGGGAGATCTGATGTTCTCTCTGGATCTGCTCGTAGATGGCACCGAGGTTCTTGATAAGATCCTTCTTTTTGCCATCCTTACCGAACATTGAGGGCATCTCTTTGCGCAGGGAACTGATGATGTAGGCATGAACCTGCAGAAATTGGAACAAGTTAGAAACAAATCTACCAGCAATACAACCAATATGTGCAATAAAATATGGCATGGAATACAAGTTCTATCGAAATATTATTTAAAATGCTGACAAAATGTTACATACGAAATACATTTATAATAAATTGTATTTTCATGATTTCCAACAATACTCAAAATCCCCTTTCTACCATAAATTAATGAGCTATTCATCTATTACTGTATGTTATCTTTCATTCAACCTTATATTACCTTACTGTTACCTTGAGTTTAACTTGAAGCTACATACATAATAATATTTCCTCAATGTAAAAAGGCAAGTTACATTTATATGTAGTAAATTGAATTAAAGAGCCTTACACATATTATTTGTGGATAATCAGAGGTTTAATTTTTTTTATTTGAACAGAATATTATGTTGCTGTATCAAACATTCCTATTACTATTTGAAGTATGTTAATGAGTAAAATGCTTATAACTCATTAACATGCTTTAGTGTAAACTAAGTAGTATTAGTGTAACTCATAACCTTTACTACAACTTCATTAAAATGTTTTTACTGAAAAACATTCATACAGACTTATAAAAAGGTACAGTACAAAATACAACTTTACAGATTTTTTCTTTGAAGAAATTATTGTCGTACACATTTTAATTTATTAAAATACATACAGTTATGTATCTTAGACAGTCTTAATTGGTACAGGGTAAGTGTAAAGTACAAAAACAGTCTAAGCTTAATTAGGATACAAACTTTTTTTGATTCTTTCACTTTGGAACACGTTTCTTTTTAAACCAGAAATAATTTTGTGATTGTAGTATTTGTATTCAACTTAATTGTACTGATAATAGTGTTAATACAATTTTGTACGGTACAGTGTAAATGTTTTTTGTAGATTTTGTTTTATTATCTTACTCCTGACAAATATCATGATAAAAATTTAGGTACGAGTGAAATAGTTTACTTCCTTTCATAATGGTACTAGGGGATATTTTAAATGTATTGTCTGTTAACTCTTGACCTATTAACATAATGATATACAAAATTTTAGGATTTACTAATAAGGCTATTACACCTGGTTTCAAATCAATACAAATTTGAAAATAGTTGAACCTAGTAAATATTACTATAATCTCATATAGCACAATATAGAGCTCATAAAACTGTTCAGTTTGATAAGAATCCCTGTCCACATCACCACCAGTCTGCCCACTTCCAAACTAAATGATAAGATAGTGTTATCAGGTGTTGTAGCCACATTATGAGTTAATACTAATATACAATGTTTAATTATAACTAAACTGGTTAACAAAATCAAAATCGCTTTTATGCAATAAAAATAATGAAATTAAATACATCAACCAATAAATTAATAATCTCTAATAATTAATTATTTAATTTGAGATAAAAATAACAAACTATTAAAATGGAAGCTGTAGTGTATTTATGATGATACTAATATAGAATATCAAGTGAAAATTCTGGTTAGATATGAGTAATATTAAAAACATATAGTATAGAATGAATTATTGATTTAGGGAATGAATAATACTGTTTCTTTAGTATAAAAGGTAAATGTATGTGCAAATTTCATTGGTTTTATTGTCTGGTATGATTCATATACTTGTGTGTTGACTGACTCTAAATAGGGTTTCCACACTACCAAACAGTTATGAAGTCTGGGATGGAGTGCTAGTGAGATACAATTTTATTTTTAAACTAAATAAAAAATAAAACCTTAAAAAAATGAAATATTATGAATATTTTGTACTATGCTATTATTATCATGTAATTAGATATAAATATTAATAAATTGTAAACAATTAATCAAAATCGTGAGATTTATACAACTATGGGAACCAAACGTATTTTCAAGGTAAAAATGATGTACAAGTTTTAAAATCTAAAATACAGTACATGAAGTGTTAAAAAATAAAAAAAATTGTATTTGTGTAAAAAAATCAAGGGCTTGTGAAAAAATGTGAGATTTGTATTCTTATTTGTTTTCAAGAGATTACATTTCTCATATGTTAAGATCAAATTACTACAGGAGCCATTGAAATATTTTATAGCTCCAGTTTAAACATTTGAAAAAACTACAGGTGCATAACGTTTAGACTGATACACAGCTGACTGAATCCAGTATGCAGCAGATCAATAGTGGCAGTCGTGCCAGATGAATTAGTGATGAGTTTAAACTCAGAAATTAGTACAGTGAAGGAAACCACTTCAATTAGATAACAATTAGCTTTGATTAATTGGTTAATTAATGTACTCTGATTGTGTAGGATTCCAAATTAAAGATATTTGGATATTTCTTGGAAGTTTGAAAAAGTCAGAATATTTCGTTACCAGATCCCAAAATAGAATAAGATTGAATGTACATGTTTCTTAAATGTAACTGTTTCAAGACATGCTGTAATGTGGAAATATAAGGATCATACTCTTGATCAATGTTAAAATATAAACACATTTATGAGAGAATGAAATATTTCAAATCCAAATTAATATTGATCAAGGATATTATTATTGGCATGCTTTACTGTATATATTGTAAGTACATGTAACAAATACAGAGATTGATTTATTGAAAGTAAATCTAAGTGATATTAATTTTATTTTTTATAATATCCTAAATATGTAACAAGTCAAAACACCTAATTAATTTCATATTTCAGGTAAAAATGAAATACACACTAAACATAAATTTGCGTAGTATATCTAATTATCGGTTGGTATTTAAAAAAGTGTAATAAAAGGCAGAATTACTAAACAAAATTGATTTATATCTACGGCTATTAAACTACTAGCAGCAGGTACAGTTTATATCCAATTTTTAAAATGATATAAAACTGTTACTAGTTTTAAAACAAGAAATCCATATATACAATGCTGAACTATATCTAATGGTTTATTTCATCTAATGAGTATTTCCAGAATTAGAATGATAAAGTACAATTTTTTTTATACAGCAATGTACTGCAGCTGTCTGTATTTGTAAACACCACCCACCATAATAACCTTAAGCATAACAATCAGTATGAAAAGTGAAGACTAATTTTTTTAAAGGTGAAGTAAAAAATGTTTAAAAATTATAACCAAAATTACAGTTACATTCCCACAGTTCAGATGGTAAACATCTTGATTACATGTTGGTTGTATTTTTAATGAATGCAATTGAAATAATTAGAGACCAATTGACATTCCCTAACCTCTGAGAACAAAATCATCTCAAGAGCATATAACCATTTAAAGAGGAATTGATTCCAATCACGTGTCACTGTCTACAATGGATCTGCAATGAATTTAATTTAGTAGAATCTTTTGTGTTTAGTGAGTACAAAAATTGGTTACGGCAGTCTTTACTCAACTATTCCATACACAGAAATGTAACTGTATCTTTCCAATTTTAAGTTTAAATTATAGTTATCCATTGTATTAATCTTTGATAGATATGTATATTTTGTAATTCAAAGAAATTATTGAAATTTGATCTGTAAAGTATCACCAATCATAACATAATATTTTATTATGTTTTAATACCATATTAAATATGGTATTAAAATAATAATAAATTGTTTTTCCCAACGAATTTGAAAAGTTAAGTGTAAAAACAGAACATAATTTTTGAAAAAAAACAATTGGCTAGTTTTTTTTAACTTTAATATCAAAAATTCTAAGACTATTTCATTCAAAGATGACAATTTCTAAGGTCTACACTAAGTAATTTTTACTAAAAAATACCATTTTATTGCGTATTTGATTATAACACTTTTTCCTTTTAGTATATAAATTTAAAACTTGCAGCTTTTAGAAAAACTAACATTATGATTTCAAACATGGGTTAATTAATTATAAAAGTCTTATCTTACTAAAATTATTTGTCTTTAAAACGATGACGATGTTATCTTCTCTTTTGGTTTCTTAATTCTCAATTAGCCTTTAACTTTTTTTTATGTATTTCATCTAATGCCATTGCATTTTTAAATTATACATTTTGCTCTCACTATGATGTTCTCACTTGCTGTTAATTTCTAAATTTTTTCATTATATTTGTTTACAAACAAATTAAACATGTTTTCAATAAATTGTAAGTTAGGATTATCTAATCTGTTTCAAAGTACCCTTGCTTTATTATTTTGAACAATAAAAATAAGAATATCATTATTACCATCCAAAACTGCCATGTTTTACTACATTAAAACAAAACAACCATTAGACTGTTTTTTTAATAACTTTTTTTACTAACTGTGAAGTGATACTAATTTAAGCCATCCCAAATTTAGTGAATGAATAGCCTTTTTTATATGGACAAAATGTCTTGTCTTGCAGCACAATGTAGAGTATGATTTGAGATTGCAACAGGACTGACAAGACACAATGTAGAAGACCGTCTTGGTTCACCAAACAGAGATAATCGATTGGACTTGGTTCCTGCAAATGCTGTCTCTATGCAAAACACTCACCTAACGGATTAACACACTTCTGTGAAACTCAGTTTCACATCTCTGCGTTTTGTAACTCTGCAAATTTCAATGTTTTCATAACATTTTTATATTTTATAAACTTTTTAAAGCCAGAACTTAACGCTGAAGTTACTTCGATATCATTCAATTTGAGTGTTCCTCAAATGGCATCAACTGATTTTCAGTTGACGAGTGCCAGTTAGACACTTGTAAGAGTAATAATAAACTAATACGACCATCACCACAATTCACACACCAAAGAGATGGCTTTGGATTTGGAATGGAAGTGGATTTCAGCTTGATATTTTATTATGCTAAATTGACCAAAATGGCATACGTAAAAAAAACTAATGAATATTAGTAGTTGCCAAAAGTGAATTGCTTATCTAGTTTTTCAAAACAATTTTCTCAAACTCTGGTTACGTACACCAATATTATTACGACAGAAATAAATATAAATACACTTGCTTTCAAATAAAAAAAAATATCAAACAATGTTAAAAATTCACATTTCACCAAAAGTTTATTATTAGTAAACAATTCAATGATCATTCTCTCACTGATATGCTTGATGTTCATGAAGTATCTAAGACAATTTACATTATAAGAAGGCTTTAAGAATTATGTTCAAACTTAGCTGGAAGGGCTCAAGTGAAACAATGTTTTACAGAGCTCAGTATCTTGCCAATTTTTGGACTCTAAATGCATTAGACATTTAAGAAAAGAGAAACCATATACAAGTTTAGACTAATTCAATCCTTTGTCCAAGTTATTCAATGGTTATATTTAACTAGTTACATGATTTTCCCATCAGTAGGAGCCTGGGCTTTACTTAGATAAGAAATGATATGATCTTAACAGTGAACGGAAGAGCATATCAGTAGTCAATTGCCTTGTCAGCTCATAAATACGCTGTTTAATGCTGCAGCCAGCTATAATTGCTTGTAAACGGGTCAATACAAACCAGACCCTAGCTATCAAGCAACACCAACTGTAGCCTTCAAGAGGGCTCAATCACTTTACAACAGTTTGTTGTGATTCCATCAGAGATAATTAACTTGTTCTGGCAAGAATATGCTTATTTTTGTGCACCAAACTGTAGTGGCCAATTAAGTAAACATCAACCGGAAACTGTAATATAAACTATGACTAACATAACATTAATGTATAAGTATCTCATTGTGCGGAAATCAGACAAGACAGGAAATGGTTACAGGCCACATAATTATCATGGAAAATAAAAATAATAACAAAACCAAACGTTTGTAGTGTTTAAATACTTATTTGATTTAAATATATCGATTGGATTCAATTTCATTATAAATACCTTCACAATACAGATTTGTAGAGTTGCCAATTCCATGCTTTTCATTGTTTACTCTGTTAATTTTGTATTCTGTTGTACGAAATACAGAGCAATAATAAATTAACTGAGAACACTTAACTAATTTAACCTTAAAAGGTTACAAACTACATCTTAGATATTTTAAACCTCTTTCAAAAGCATGGGCAAATATAGTTGTATAATGTGTTGATTCTTTTTGTAAATCTACCTGCACCTTGCAGTTTATTGGATACAGAACAAATCATATTCCATACCGTACGTCCACAAGGCTATTCAGATTTGTTATTCTTTAAATCATCTTATATTAACAGTATCTTTTAACTAAGTTTGCTTATTTTCAGTCCTGGTGATGTGGGGAAATTACAGTAAAATATTGGAAATCTTAATCTTGCAAAAAAAAAAAAAAAAAAACATTAAAATTATTAGTAAATCACATGTTTTCGGACACTGTAGGCTATTTGTTTAGAAATAAAACATAGTCTGTTGTAATATATTTATATATTTATGGCCTAATAAACCATGTAAGTAAAGAAAAAAATATACTGATATTTAATGTGCATGACTTTAAATGCTAGAAATAGGGAAAATGCAGCTATTTTGGTTTCTATAAGCTTTGCTGGACAATAAATAGTCACAGAGTTGTTTCAACAATGAAGATAAAATCATTAATTGAAAAGTATTAATACACTTTATGTTTAAACAAATTTTATCACTAGGTATTAGAAACCCAATTTGTATTGTTTAGATGAGCTTTTCTGAGCTGTTATGCTTTTAAATAGTTTAGTTACTTGATAATTTGTTACACTTCGTGTTTTATTTGTTATATAAATACATGTTTTCTTTTTATATGTATTAATACCAATTTTAATTATATACAAATACCATAAATTATATTACCTGCAATTAATTTATTTGTAAATTGAACCTATTCATTAAGTTTTTGTCCTGTTTAACAAATGCCTGGCTTTTTAACTCATAATGGTTAATGACAATAAGAAATGCTCAAGTGTGATTTAGTCAACACTTTTATGGAGCATGTGATAAAAATAAATATTTCATTTCATATTATAAAATCCGAGGCATCTATCTTTTATTTTAATTTGGTCATGGTGAATGTTTTTAGTTACAAGTATCTAGTTAACACTCTACCCGAACCACCGGTCTGTGAGACTGGGGGTAAATTTTGATTTGCTATATTGACAATGTTATGAGATCGTTCCCCTCCATGGTACCTTCCCCCTACCTCTCCCTCCACATATCGGACCGGTTTCCAATCAGTTGACACATGATGAACATGTGAACTTCGTCTATTTTTTAAAAACGGTCTCTCATACCGGATAGTTTGGTTAGCGCCCAAGTTTGTGACAGTTTTACTGACCGGTGGTTCGTTATACACCACAACAGACGTTTATATTTTTATCATACTGTACCTAATTTGTTTCTTGTAATTAGTTTAGAGCGTAAAAAATGGATCCAGGCACTTAATGGTGTACAAACAAATAACCCTGATTTTAGTTGACCCTGATTTACTCAGCTATTCTGATAGTCCAATGATTACAAGATTCAAGTTTACCAAGGCATTGAGAGAGAATTTTATCAAGCCTCATCTTGAAAGATGACTGCGGATCCCTAATTTGATACGTGACGTAAAAGTCACATTCAGAAGATTCTGGGGAACAACGAGGCAGCAGTAAGACCACAAGTTCCTGATGACAAAATGGAGAAGAGAAAGACTTGTGCATCCTGTCCATCAGTAAAAGAGAGGAAAACTGCCTACAAGTGCACAAGGTGCTCAAAACCAGTGTGTCTTGAATGCAATCAGGAGGTGTGTAAGGACTGTGCTATTGAATGTGTCCAGTAGGGAATGCTGCAGACTACAGATTGAGACTACTGACAATTATAGTTGTGTCCATATACTGTTTTCTATGTATATTTTTAATAGATACATGTAATAAATAATGTTATAGTGTGGATTGGAATATTAATTCAATATTTTCCAGACTGGAATTACATAACTCACTTTTAGGTACAGTAGGCCTACTTATAAAATCTAAATTACGATCAACCCGGTCTCAGAGACCGGTGGTTCAGATAATGTACATTAAAGAGATGGTTCTGGGAGTGTTAATAATATTTACCAATACATTTGTTCACAAAGCAAAAATATCCATACATTTGAAAACTTATCATAGACTAATCAAATGCCTTCAGACTTTAATATTATATCAGTCATTTATGTTTGTGTGTGTGTGTTTTTCAATAAATTAAATTTTATAGTTTTTAATAGTCTATTTGAATTTGAATTATACATAGTAAGTAAAAAAAATATTTAACAGTATTTAAAGGTTAATGTAATTCCTATTAAATAATTTATTCCGTTTAAAATTAATGCTACAAGCTCACATAGTTTTGAAAATTACAAGATGGAAATTTACTCAACAATTAGTTTATATTTTATTAAGGACCTGAGATGTCTTTCTTAAAATTGTAGTTGTCTGTCTATGTGATATCTCTTGATAGAAAGGTCCTAGAGATTTTAAAATTGTTAATTACGTTCCTCGTGGTTGAAAGAAGAACTCTATTGATTTTGGAGTCAAAGATTACGTTGACAGGTCCTTTAAAATTATGTTGCATTGGTTTAATTGCATCAAATTTAGAAACATTTGGTAACTTTATTCCAATTAGGTTGAACGTTTATACTGAGTCACTAGATACATAAGTGGTCAACTATATTAATTATTCAACATTATCTGGACACAATCCAAGTTGGTGATGATAACACAAATCACAATATTTTGGATATGTGAGTCACAAATAATAAGATTTCCAATTTTAAAATGCTCTTACTACTAAAAGGTGTGTCAAACATGACAGGGCCAGAACAACTGATAAGGTAAGTAGGTCGGGTTGTACACCAGACCGACACCTGACTCACTTGCCCGACACCTGACTCACTTGCCCGGTTAACCAGTGAACCAGTTGATTGCGCCAACTAGGGCATCTCATCTCCCATCGACTACAACACTATTTCCTTCTATCGTACCTGCCTTGTCTAGATCAAATTAGATACTGTAACTGCACTATGACTCATTTCACAAGGGTATTGAACTCTGGACTGAGATTTAACTCCATTCATGAAACCTGATACATCATTTAAGGTAGCTATTATCCATTACATACATTCCAAATGCGAATGGGATAAACTCATTTATGTAAAAAAGCTATTTTTTCTCAATTTTTGTTGATGGGCCAGAATTTTGCATAGGCAAAGGGATAAATTAATATAGCATTTAATTGAGACTGTGGACCATTCATATAAATTTCAAATGTGCTGCAAACAGATAACATTTTTTGTACATGGTAAAGTTTCGACTGCTATTAAATTAGTAACTTCAAAAATTCTCAAATTAATTTATAAAAACACAATTTTTATAACATTACTAATTTTGTATTAAGGCTAAAATTATATACACTTTGCCTAAATGCTTATAATAGGGTCAAGGTTTAACCTGAAACTTGACCAGTATTCAAATCCTTGATATTTTCCCTCTTTTTATAGGCATGCAGCATTAAAGTTTCCTTTGACTCCTTCTTAGGTTCTAAACATACAACAAATCACTTAAAGTCTACCAATGTGTTTTTATGGTGGAGATGCATAGATACAGAATATTATCATTTTAGCTGTTTATCACTCTATAACGAACAACTAATATACAATAAATATAAAATAGTGCCAGTTTACTTTCTTTTGTTCAAATACTTTTCTCATAATACATATTTAAGTATACATGTAACTTAACCTGGTTTGTGTTTTCCTTCACACGTTTCCAATTTAAACCTTCAAATGGCTATTGTCTGTATATAATATACATTTGTATATAAGAGGCTACCACACTGCAATTACTCTTTTGCTAGCCAATGATTTCACCATGTTATACCATAGCCTCTTCCTGAATTCAGAATCTGTACATAAATGATCTTAACTATCCAACCATAAATGTTAAAATTTCTGATTTACGGTAATTATCTAAATTTTTCATCCAATAAAGAATTTTAAATTTATATTCAATTTGGCTTACACTTTTAAGTTTTTACATGGATTCTTTTGCCATGTAAAAACAAAAGGCCATGTTTTGAGAGGAGAAGAGGAATGCAAACTGAGGAGGGTAATGTACGGTAACCCAGAAGGAAGACGACCCCATGGGAGACCGAAAGTGAGATGGTGGAACCAGGTGAAGGCTGATATGGAGAAGGTGGGCGCTTCAGAGGAAGATGCAGAGGACCGTTCAAGATGGAGGAGCTTTGTTGGTGCGGCTAAATATCACCTCCGATATAAATGGCCCTGGGAGTAAGTAAGTAAGAGTAAGTAAGTACATGGATTCTTTATATACAAATTCGAAAACATTCACAATATCTGAGACACTAAATTAGAAAAGTAGAACAGAAACATTCATACAGACAGACAGACACGATTTCTTCAACAGTCTCAGCTATTAGCTTCACAGTAACTCCCAAGTATTCTTAAACTATTGTCATTGGACATTTCAAAACATGCATTCTAAATTGGTTTTAGTTATATTAAATTTGATTAGCACTCCTTGTCATATGTAAGTTTGGGCACACTTACTGACAGTCATGTTGAACATGGAGTTTATAGATCAATTGATTTCTTATTATCACTATATTGAAAAAAAACATATTAATCAATATGTAAAACTTTCTAATTCTGATAGGCTTTTCGACAGCAAGGCTGTCTTCATCAGACTCTTCACAAAAATAAAAAGAACTTCACTTCTTTGTTTTACTTATGTGCAGTATAAAAGAATTTTGAGTAAGGGGTTAAGTGGAAGAGAGGACTTTTAAGTCCTAATAAATAAAGAAATTTTTCATTTCATTTCATTTCAGCATCTGTCAAAGACAGCCTTGCTGTCGAAAGGGCTTACATAATAAAAAGTTAGATGTTGGATGTTCCGATTTTTTCAATATAGTGATTACAATTGACAGTCATTTGAAAACTAATTGCTTTGAAGTTATAGTAACCTAAAATGAATAAATATATTTCCATCTTAAGCTTAAGTATAAAATTTCACAAGTACCTACAAAAACTATTTGCAAAATGTACAATTAAGAACATTCTATTATTAGGAGTCTAACTCAATAGTCTAATAGTCGCAAATAATATTGCAAAAATTGTTATCGACTTCTGGACTGTCAATAATTTATTACGCATCTCCACTATACTTAGAAAACACTTATTAAAATTTCAGGTGGAAAATAGCACACCATTCAAATTTGTCACAATCTTGAAAAAGTTTGATTGATAATTAATTCTGGGTTTTGAATGTTATTAAACATATGTTAGTAAAAGAATTTAAATGTACAATTACAATTTAAAAGCTTTAACAACTTTAACATACTATTAAAAACATTTTTTGTATAAACACATACATGTAATTCTGAACTATCACCAAAATTGTTTTGTTGGTGAAAATGATTTAAACCAAAATATTTTCTCTGAATTCTAGTCAGACCATCCACAATTGCTTATCTCTATAAGGGAAATGAAGTAACAGAGAAACAATGCTTTAGACAATAAGACTCATTCAAACAACGGATGCATTCCATCTATAACACAGCCTTCTTATCAGCCATGCAGTCATAAGGGCTATAAAAATGAAATGCTACAATCACTGATAACGACTACCATGTGCGAATGTGTCACTTTAAGCTTTTGACCTCTCGTAATATACTTGGACTCTTTTGTGATCACTGGGGTTTGTTTGTATATTCCTGAGAACTCCTTTTTTCAGTTTCCATTTTGTTCTATTATCTCCTTTGCAGCATTTAAACACATTAAATATACAAGCTAATATGTATTTCCATTTTTTGTCACAAACTGACTTCATGTACATCAATAATGATTTATGCTATATTATAAATTACGTACTAAAGTATAAATTTGAACATATTTTCAGAAAATTATGGTAAAATAATTTCATTCTAAGCCATTGATAAAAAAATTTTCAATTGCAAAGCTCTACTACATTAAACCAATCCTGGATACAGCTTTTGGAAATCTCTGTCTGCGTCATGTGAACTAATTAATGAACAGTTTCTTATTTATATCTGAAAAGGAGACTATTTGAATTTGTATAAGATGTAAGAAAATGCAATATGGAATGAAAACAAAACTAGATACAACTTTCTGTTTATGAAAACATTCCATGCTTGTGTAACATTATTTAATTCCACCTATGTTTATGAAATATTACTGGTATATTGGTGTTATGTGATAAGAGTATTAATTTTCATTTTTGTGTACAAATATATGTTTTTTTTAGTGCTAATATAATTTTCTGTTCAATTTCACTAAGGTATCTTCAGACTTAAAATGTGGCCTAAAACAGGTTTAGCCTTCTGAGGTTATACATTTTCTCAACTATGGATGTAAAGTTACTTTAAAATATAAATGTACTGTGTTTTTTTTCAATCTGGCAATGCATTTTTATTTAAATGGTAGTCACGGGTTATATTGAGAATTATTTTATTTTAATTTCTTTATGGAGTGTTCGGTTTTTATTAATTTAGTATGTTAATCACGTTTTTTTTTTCGGTTTGTTGGAAAAATGTATTACTACATGAAAGAGAAAATAGATATTATTCTTATACTTGCTCAATATGGTGATGAGTTGACCTAAAACAAAGAATACTAATTTCTTCAAAAGATAATATCTTATATAATTTTTAATTTTTCAATTTAATTATACTTAACTGAAATCTACAGACTGATCAGGCTATTTTTTAAAAGTATTTCATGAATTTTTGAACACAATAAAACACATGACAGCACAAGGCCGATCTAGAGATTGAATAATCAAACACAGACACCATAAATCATAAATTAGCTAACAAGGAAGCGCACAATTGGGCACAGCTACTGTGTCCAGTTACCTTCAATTATAAGATCGCTTTCTAATGTTTTGATATTACTAAGTAGTTTGTCAGTTTCAAATAATATAAATAAAATTATATATATATCGCAGATTAAGTACAAATAATTAATCTTCCTAAAAGGTCCAATCTCAATCAAAAGACTATTGGTTTTGATAATCATCATAAAATGGTTGACAACTGTTTGCTTAGTTTAAACAATGACACAACTACAATTTGTAAGCAACGAATCCCTAATGATTGTAATAACTCTTTCTGAGAAACAATTACAAAGAACTCAAGCATTCTCAACTAATTACACTGTCATTCCATTTCAACCACACGTCTCAATAAGCTGAATGAGATGACCATTCAATGCTCCAAAATATATAGCAATAAAGTTAAGCACAAGTAAGTAGCATTTAAAATGATAATACATTTTAGAGCAAAACAATTACTTTCAATTGATATGACAAAAACTGTGAACACTGTATCAATGTTGAATGAAGTAAATGATGAGAAAGCAGTATAATTGAGATGTCTGTGCCCCAGATCACTAATTCTTAGTTTTAGCTTACTCTACAAACTTATCTAAGCCTTTCTACATTGCTGTTGCTACCTCAATTCTCAAAGTGCAGATCCAAGTTTTAGCCATCTCCTGGTTATTTGTTTCACTCATATTAATTATGGTATATTCTTTTTATAAGCACTTTATATTATTTATTTCAAACGCTTCTAGTGCTAAAAATGTTGAATTTAATTTTAGCAAAATAAATTATTATTTTTTAGACAAAAAATTACACACATTAAAAAAGAACTAGACAAAGGTTATAACAAGTTATAAATTTTGAGATTAGATGGATATCAGTATGTAATTTAGAATAATTATTATAAAGGTAAATGTATAAAACATTTTCAAATTTCATCTGTTTTATTTTTGAAATAGGTCACATAATTATATTATTAATAGTGAACATAATTATTTTATAAACATTGAAAATATGTTAATGTAAATAACAAGTTGTTTTTATTTAGAGAAATATTTCATTTTTTCTATTTTATACAAAGTAAATTCCACCAAGATTGGAAAAAAAATCTATAAATTTTAAAATTACTGTTAGATGTATTAAAAAATGAATGAATAGATTTTAATACATTACAGAATGTTATGATAATGATAGTTATTAAAGTTTTTACTATACATTGCAAAACAAGAGAAGATCAGGAGATTAGGGAAAGCAGTAAGAAAATAAGAAATTTCAGTTCCAATACTAATATTTCTGACAGGAATAAACTAACAAGATGACAAGCAGATATTTGGATTTTTTTTTAAGTTTAGTAATAATTTTGGTTGTAGCAATGAATAATGCCAAGTTTCTCTGGTCAAACATAAACATGAGTGATGCGTTAACATAAAGGTGTCAACCCACATGGCCTTGACTCAGAGGTGCACAAATACTTGGAAATTCCACTTTGAAAGGTTGAATCACACAATATGCAACTTTATAGTTAGCATCAGCTTTCACTGTAACATGAGTGACACGGAATTCCAGCTATTCCAAATGGGTGCTCTTACACTTCTAGGTCTGATTCCTGGTAAAGATATAAATACATTTTAGGTCATGTAGATATTAAGGTGAAAGTATATTTCTGAAATGGGTGCCTCAATTGTACAGTTCAGGCAGTAATCAGCCCAAGGTTCTCAGCCTCCTCACTAATGGGGCTATTACAGATTAATTTATCATTAATTCAAACCAAACAAAGTAACACCCAGTTAATTGGTTAGACTTTGCATATGTGTTATCTAAATGACAGTGACTGTTTCATTCCTAAATTTGACTTCACATCATAGTTTTGTAACAACTAGTGCATAAAGAAAATAATTTATATAGTGAATACAAAAAGGTTTATACATATTTTGTATTATTAACAAATAATAATTATTAAACCTATAATCACAAATCTTATAAACAGAACTCTTTAACCAGTAGTATAGTAAAAAAATATCTTCCTCATTTTCCCAATATTACTTCCAAACTCTGCTATTGCATACATAATACATAACTAACCGTAAACATCAACTAGCCTTATTGACAATATCAATAACCACTATGCAATAATTGAAAATTTTACTTACAACATTAAATTATTCAACTGTGGTAACAGTTCTAAAAATTATGACTAAGTTCTAAAAAAGGCTTTGACTAAAAGCAAACCAAGTGAAACACATAAGACTTACCTTGGCTAGTCGAGCTCGCTTGATCAAATCATTAAGCTTGCGTAGGGCCGCATTACGAGGCAGAGATTGCATATCCTTGAACAGGTCCTGTTCCTCATCTTCAAACAGTCTGGAAAAAAGGACATCAATCACATGGTACTTCCTTTTTGTCTAATTTTCTTCTTTTGAAACATTGGAATTCTATTTTTAATGCTAATTAAGCACCTAGAGATAATTATTTATTCATGGTTTGGTTGATTTCATAAACAAATTGAAATAGCTTTAGTTCTATAGGCGATAAAGCTACGAAATTTCACCAAATTACATTTTAAGCGTTTTACAATCATTATAAAAAGGAAAATATATAATATTACAAACATATGTTAATATATACTAAACAGGCCCATATAAAGTCAGTAAGAACAATATTCTACCCTGAAAACATGTTTTAAGAAACAGTATTTTTTTATTATTCACAATAACCTACATACAATTTTTTTAGCTCAATGGTATGAAAAATGCCATTATAAACTACACCAACTGTAGATGCGAGTCAACACTTCCCTCCTACAGCGGTCATCAAAACATTGTGAAGGTACCAAAATGACAAAAAGTAACATTTTATGCAGTTATGCCAATCAGAAGCAATAAATAATGAAGGATAAACTAAAGAAGAGTTAACAGCCTGTTCAGTGCTTCTGTCTAGCAAACAACAATACAACTACGCTGTTAGAGTTTCATGGCAAGACACTGTGGTTTCTGTGGCATCACCACAGAGTGATTAATTTACTCTTGTTATAGCATACCAATGGGTTAACAGTGGTGTCAGGTACATAAAAACAAATCGTTATAACACTTAAAATCTCTTAAAATTATGTTCTCAAAATATCTGTCATGACATATATTGATTTGAGCAGTCAAAAAACTTCCGAGATCAAATTATAAATAAAATGACTCTTCAATAGTTACAAATGTATGTAATAAATAAATCTTAATTACTCTATTTGTGATTTATATGAGTTACATACAGAGTTATTATAAAAGAAATGGACACTTTTGAATGAACATAGTTAAAACAAGTTTAATCAACAGAAAAAAGCAGAAGCATTACAATGAAGACAATCTAAAGTACTTTATGATCGTATTTATGATCATATGACTTCTTTCTGTGGGGTTATGTTAAAGATCAAGGTTTTATTCCCTTATTGCTATTGAGCCTCTTGGAATTGAAGCAGAGCATATGAGTGTTGACGTCAATACCCTCAACAGTCTGGTCAGAACTTGACTATTGAAGTATGATGTCTGCTATGTAACCCGTGGGGCTCACATGCAACATCTATAACATTGTTAAAAAAATTTGTATTGTCCTCTTTATAATAATACTTTAATTTTTATTGATTAAACCTGTTTTACGATATTATAGATCACTACTATAATGGCCACTTTGACAACATAAAAGCATTGAAAAATGTCCTAATATTGTAGTTTAAAACTGCATATAATAAACATAGTCAGTTTTTAATTCTTTTTCTTTTTGATCCCTTTACAATATTTAAGTAGTTTCTAGAGACTATATACAATGTCCACAGCCTGTTAGTTAAAAGAAATTTAAGGAAGGAAGTAGCTAATCCGCCTATTTAAAAATTATTATTTAATTTATAATAGTTAAAGATGAATATTTTAGCAGTTGAACTTTTCTTTGCCATTTAAATTATTACAAAAGTTTTTGATAAGAGATTAAAGATTAACTATTATTATTTTTAAAGACTACTAACTATCACTTGTAATTGACAATGTAAAATATATTATGCTTGTAATTAATGGTTTGTGAGCATATGATTTCCAAAAGTGTTGGTTTATCATTTTAGTTACATGAGGGTCAATCTGTAAAACGTAACCTGTTATTAGGATTGTCGCTTCCTTATTAGAGCAAACCATCTGACAGTGTAATAGCCAGATGATTAGAGAGTACATGCAATAGTACCAGTGTACTGAGAAGCTTGGAAACCAACAATTTGACTCCAAACTCTTTGCTTTCGTCTACAACAGTTTCAGAAACTATACTTGACCTTTAAATTAAATTACACAAAGTGAACAACACTAAATTAACTACACAAAGTGAACAACAAGTGCATTCTAGACCACATTTCCAACACGGACACTTAATCATTTAAATTATAAACTTCTTGCTTTAATTAGATAATAAAAAGCAATGTAAAAAATTTAGATTTTGCCTCAAACTTAATTTTAATAGTCCTATGAATGCATGATTCAGGAAAATAAACGGGTATTTTCATTGTCAGAAATTGGTAAAATGGTGGCACAATATAATACATATTATTTCAGACCTGGTTGTAGTGAAATTACCTACAGTTTTCCCCGCAAGAACGAACTTCACTAAATTTTACACTCTTACTTTTGATGGCAGTTTAATGGGAGATGTCTCATATTAAAGATAGAATTATTATGCATCCAAACCCTTTTTTATTTTTTTTACTGCATACTTTTTTTAATATTTAAATGATAAAATTGAAACATTTTTAGAATTTTTCTGAATAACTTATTAAAATATTGAAACTACTGAAAAGTTTTTGGATACAAATTAATTATATAATCTTGAAAATGAGATATCTACTATTATTCCATGACTGAAAATAAGGTTATAAAAGTGCAAAGGGTTTAACATTGTTCTTATGACGCTACAATCAAGGCCGCCAGTACAGTTGGCTCTTCGGCACCATTTTAAATGTAAATTATATGTCTATAATATTTTTAGGCACGAATTTCACAAATTTTATGGGCCAATAATTTTTACAACACAACTAAAAACAAACATTTATTTGTTAAATGTGAATATTTAAGCTTGAATTCAGAAAGACTTCTCCTCATTCATCTATATCCCTCCCAGATAGGTTGAACTAATCTTAAAAATTACTCAATAAATCCCAAAAACTGACCAATACTGAGCTAGTAAAATTACATTAACATAGCTGAACTACCAACGCCCATATCTAGTACTATCCAGTGTATTTTTATAAATCAGAAAATTAAATAAAATATACATAAACATAACACATATATAGTCTAGTCCAATTTGCATTTTAGATTAAAGGGTACAACTAACCTTTTCATTAAATGAATAGAATAATTTCCTCTATTTGTTTATTGATCGTCGGCCACGTTAGTTTTGTTGGCCTGGTTTAAATAGGAAAGTATAAAAAGGATTAACAATATGAAATATAATTGATTTCTCAGTTCACAATGTTTTAAATTTAAAGTACTAGTTACTAAGAATGCCTAAGGTATACTAGTACCCAACATCAACAAACATGTCAACTTTCTTAAAAAAATTTTCGATTTTTCCATGAAACATCACTTAATGCCAGTGTAAGAAGTATTATATGTCGTGTTTGTGTACCAAATATAAAACCTCCATTTCTTTTTTGTTCACAAATAATATGTAGAATAAAATAGTATTATGATGGTAACAATAATTGAAATTATGATTTTTTGACGAAATATTTCTTTTGAGGACTATTGAGTCAACTTTGAAAACATGTCAAACATTGTGTATGCATATCAACATCACACAGTCTTAAAACAAATTACCAATATTTTGACCAAATTTCACATGACTAATTTATTAAAGCACATTTATACCTAAATAGGTTTTCTATGTTTTAATTATATTTTTTTATTTTTCTCTTAAACAAAATGGTTTTGATTTCTAAAACTCCCACATTAAGACCACTAGTACTTTCAAATTGTTTAATTTTAAATATGATGGCACAAATCACATTTTAATACGCTTTTACCAATGTTTATTGGATAGTTAAAAACTGCATAGAATTTCTCTTTTAAACAAGATTCATATCAAATAGAATTGGAACACTACAAATCTAATCAACAAATGAAACAGATTTCTAAACCCTCTAAAAGTATGAAACACGCAACACGATGTGTAATATTAAAATAACCCTAAAAATAAAAACATATACGTATAACAGGAATCCAACTTGTTTGACATATGTACAATGAAATAGCAATGATATGTTTTACTTTGAATTCTAGGCCCATATAATGTATTGAAATTTAGATCTATTCCATACTCCCCTGTGGTGTGCTCTTCAATAAGAATCACCTCCCCTTCCCCCCACACTAAACCTAAGATCTTGTTACACCAGCGCCACTTGTTTTTGACACCCTCTTTACACCTAGAATTCCAGTAATTTATTATTTCAGAATAATATTTTTTAGAAAATTATTTTGTTTATTAGCCAAACATACTTCCCATTTTTAAGTTTTCAAAAAATGTATAAGAGAATTAAAAAAAAAGTAAGTCCAATAATTTATTTATTATACATGGTGTGTTATGACCATGTTCAAGTTACAAACTCAAACGCATCCAAATACTCAAGTTTTCCGAAAGACATTCTCTAAGATTTTGGTCCTAACAAACTCATATGATACATCAGATTTTAATTAATTGTATAATGCCTAAGTTATCGACCATTAATTGAAATGATAATCTTGAACTTGACAAATGGGACGAAGTGCGTGTTCTTATTGTGTATGCACTCTGTCTACTAGCAATCCTGCTGGCATTTTGCCAAAACAGTTGGCACAGTGAGTGTGACTACATTTTTATGCTAGTCTCCTTGATATCATAGCCAAGTAAATGAATGCCTTAGCTATAGCCTGAGAAAGTGTTTTTAATTTAAGTAAATTTTGGAGATATTCATGCAGAATAATGTATACACAGCTAATTAAATGTTTTTTAAAGACAACCATCAGCCATTTAATTACTTAGTTCAGTTATTTATAATATAATACAATATTTCTAGAGTTAAATTTAATAAATGTGTCTCAAGAGTTCCTTACATAGGCATGGCCAGGGTGTTTTCACTTAAAAATTAAAAATGCCAATAGAATCATTGCCTGCTGGGGTTTAAACTAGGTTCAAATCACACATTCTTTCCTGGATGCCTATATATAAAATCACAAATTCCTCAAGATATTGATGAACATTGGGGAATTCTATCTTGCCTCACTATGCAGGCATAAAGGTGACACCCAAAGGAAGTGGCCTTGGATAGAAAGATCAATGGGCTTTGTTATTTGAAAGCTGCGACATCCCTTAACCATTTTCCCTTACATACAAGTAATTGTTAGTTGTTATAAGAAGTCACCATTTCTGCACCCTATCTCGATTCACCACACAAGGCTCAGATACAAGTGACCATCAACAGACACATCATTGGTTACAGTATTCTTACATTTACAGCAAGATATTCTTAAACATCCACGAGACAATAAATCTAATTGGATTTCCACACCTCAACTCACATCTCACTGCAATAAGCCCAAAAACTCATAGATATTTTATTAGAAACCTATACTTTAACAACACTTTTAGTACGTAACAACTTGGGTTTTAATTTCTGAAATGCAAGAGGCAAGTGATGAATTCCTAGTATTACATAATTAGCATACAATTAATATTGGAAACGTCAGGGAAAAACGTCGGGGGAGTCCCAAAGCATTTTCTTAGGAAGCTCTATTAAAGTAACAACCATCTCTTTATAAAATTTCACACCATTAGGTTCAATCTTATATACAATTCCTATTATATAGGAAAGTTTGAAATTTTGGTAGTAAAATACACTCTTTACATAGTACTAATGTTATACTTAAAAGTCTTTCTTAGTTACTGTAACATAACAAAATATTTTTTATAGGTATTTATTGTCACTAACCAACAGATAATGTACAATTTATATATGGTAACATTTGTTTGTAATGATTTAAAATATCTAAAAATACTTCCATTGTACCTCAAACTAAAGATAATATTTTTATAATAATGGTAAAAACCTTTCTCTAAAAGTTATGTACCAATAGCTTTTCTTTAAAATTTTTATCAGCAATAACATATCTAACTTACTGTTACATACAGTTATTTTAGAATAACTTTCTAATTAGCTTCAGGCCTATTTGGTATGAGATTAAAGGGGATTGTAAGGTTTAGACCTACTAAAACCTGTTTAATTACACTTCAAGCGAAAATAAGATAGGCCTACAATGGTTCCTACTTTCCATGACTGTTTTTGCGTACACTCCTAGGTGTAGTGAAGCAATCTTAAGTTTTTACTCTAAAAGAACAACATTCAAAATAAACACAAGTTCATGCCCTAATTTTTTATTCGTAGACTTAAGGGAGGTGTCTCATTTGAAAGGTACACTCAATATATATTCAAATGCTTTTTAATATTTCTTGTATTGTATACCTGTAGATTTTGAATGTGGAATGAAGTATAAAAAAAGTGTTGTTTTTCTCAATAACTAATAAAATACAAAAAGAATTTAAAATATTTTGAAGCGTTAATTGTATTTAAAAAATGAGACATCTATAATTCTAAAACAAAACATAAGGTCATAAAAATATTTTGAGGTTAGATTTTTCTCAAAAGGGGCTAATACATATCTTATAAACATTTATAATCTAACTTCACACATGCACGCACGCACATGCAAGTACACATACACACATGCACACATATTCACTTGATGTTCTAAAAACATGGGAATTGCGTTTCTTCAACTAACTAAATCGTTATAAACAACTAATGTAGGCTATTTTATACTTCTTAAATGCCTCTAAACTAATCTTTGTTCTCTTTCTTGTAATACTCTATTTGATTCTCCGTCAAATTCTGATTTTAATTTTTGAGACTTGGATCACTGATTAGCTATTCCACACTTATATTGACCCCAACACTTTGATCTTGCCTCTCAGGGGGCAGACCTGACTAGCAGCATCCCTTCCTTCTCCATCTGCCAGTGTCGGACTTGGAGTATATTATTCCGTTTTTATTTTCTGTCGAAACTTTTGAGTTAGTTATACCTACATCATACTCATATTTTGGTTTATTACTCATTCATAATAAAAATTACTCTTTCACATAAATAGTAAAAGTAAGTAAATTTAATAATTTTTAATTTCTCCTACATTTTATGTTAACAATATTTTTAAAATTCATACCTACGCACAAACTATGCTACCTATGTAGGACTTTCTTCTTATATAAATTTTGTCAATAATGATTCGTATTATAATACTTTTAAGTATTCTCATCTTATTTAAAATATTTGTTCTCTTTATTTTTTTAATGTGTTCATTATGTAAATGACAGAATAAATTTTATTTGACTTTGTTATTATTATCAAGATGACCACCAGTGCAGTCGTCTCTTAACCAAAGTTTGACAGACTATGGCTATAAATGGACTATGTTCACTATGTTATAGTAGGCTATACGGCTGGTCAATGTGGATATTGCATAAAGTGGATTCATGGAAAATGTTAAATTTTATTTCCACTCAATAAATTATATTTGTGCACTATAGGCAACAGTTACTTACTTTGAACACCATTCTAAATCTTACAATAGGCCTGAGAATATTATTAATAATTAAAGGTTAAGTAATAAGTTTTCATACCTTCTATTGACATCATATCTTAGAGGTTGGTCCCAAAATGATCCAATATAAACTCTTGCTACTTCTGGCGTTTGTAGAACTTTGCCTAAAGACCACATTAAGGCACCGTAAACTCTCATAAGCTGCTGATGATCAACCATATCTGCTTTGTTGAGAACAATTCTGATTTTATCATCATGTCCTCTAAGAGCTTCAATTGATCTTCTGAACTCATCAGAAATGTCCAGTTTGTGAGCATCAAACAGCAAAATAATCCTATCAACTCTTTCTGCGAACCATTCCAGAACACCAGTGAAATCATAACCACGGTCTACTCTCTGTTTCTCGCCCGAGAGGATGCCCGGAGTATCAACAATTGAAATTCCTTTAAGTACAGGGGAATTTACAAGGGAACATTGGAAACGATTCAAAAATGCATTTCCAAACTTTGCCAATGGTTTGAACTGTTTTTTGGGATCTACAACTAAGGCATTTCCTGGAATGACACCTTCTTTTTCATCATGCATCACAGCTATGAACCTGTCTGTAGTTGGTTCTGGGCCTATTCTAATTCCCGGAAAATCACGTTCTAGTAAGTATTTTATAAATGTTGTTTTTCCTGTAGAATATTGTCCAACTAGTAATATCATAGGTTTTGCATCGAAGTCGGGATCTTCCAGCTTGGGAGAGTGAAAATCATGAAACTGATAAGCCTCTTCTAATGGCAATAACTTAGTCCTGTATATCTTTTTTAAACCCTCTACTACATTATCAAAAAGTTCAGGACGATTTTTATCGTCCTTATTTAACCAACTAAACATTTTGAGATTGTTTTAAGACAAAATTAGCACTATATTAATGTATATGAAATGACACTAAACTTCCACTAAATTAGGCACTAATAATTTGTTTTAACATTTGAACACCACAAATCACCATTAGATCAGACAGGTTATTCACTTAACTTCAAAACTTCCTGACTTATGTACAAAAATTTCACGGTTACGAACGCCACTCCACGCTTTGACAATCCATCACATCACTATTACTGATTTCTGTAGCAGAACAAGAATGTTATAAAGTATCAGCTGTGCGTTACGTTGCATGACGCTGGATTAGGAAAGCCCAGTGACGTGCAGCCAGGCTGGCAACCAAACCAATGTTTCATTTAGGATCAGTTTATGAACATACTCTTATTATATAATATGTAGCTGATCTCAGTAAAATGATGAAGTTAATAAATTGCTATCTCTCTTTCAATTGTATTCTGTGTGTCCGGCGATCTTATTTTGATTATATTTACAATCAGACTATCAACTGTTGTGTATTTTATATCTTAGAGACGTTCAAAATATAAATAATCTTAACCCAAATATTCTACCTCCAATTATGAAGAATTGTGCTCCTGTGCTTGTGCACTGTTTTTCTGCAGATAAATTCTCCTATGACCTAAAAAACTACGTAATTTCCATCTTCAAGATTGGTGCCAGATGAAATGTAAGAAACCATAAAACTAATGTTAATAAGCCGGCTCTATAGAAAATCTACGAGTGTCATCTTGAATAGTTTAAATTTCCAGATGAATAGTCACATTTCCCCCTGATCAGCAAGGTTTTTATAGAGGACTTTCTACCACCACCAATTTTATAATGGTTCACGAATATATTATTGCAGAGTGAAATGCTTCTTCAAAGATAGTGTTTATTTTCATTTCAACAAGACCTTTTAAGGGGATAATCGTAGTTTGCTGGCTGTAAGCTTGAGAGCTTTTGGGTCAATAATGCATTAGTTAAAAATATACCTAAATGATCGTGTCTTTATTGTAATGGAGAATACGCTCTTTCTCTGTACTTTCTTGGATTCCCAAGGGTCTAAATCCGGTCATTTGCTGTTTAACATCTTCATAAACGACATCAATCAAATGTATAGAGTTTCAATTTCTTTTCTTGCAGATGTGATATATGTTCATTAATATCTTCAAATACTGAGGTTGAATCCATCACTCCATTGATAACAAGCAAATTGTGTGAAACGAACGTTTTGGAACTTATTGTAAAAACGAGCTTCATCATATTCATCAGATGAATTTTCTTATAACGATGAGATGTTATTTTCGTTCTCACTCGTTAATTGCGTGCTTGTATCCTCAGATATGTTTTGCAAAAGTAGTTTATTCAATATTTTGTTTTCTGACTGTAATAATCTCTCATTCAAACAGTATAACCACAGTGGTACAAAATTAATATAATAGAGAATATAATAGTTCCACATGTTTCTTTTAGTTTGCGGAGTTAAGCGTTGTGCTCCGTGCGTTTACATCATCTAGTGGGAGGATTTATAATATATAGGCAAAGTAACTACTAATTTTGTGTTACCCTGTTATTTTTGAAATTTTGTATGTAAAGGATAATTTAATTTGTCTTCTTCGATTACTTGATACATGGTGTTAGATTTCAATGTTATAACTAGTTTTGTCTAAACTGAAAGTTTCTAAATGTTTTATGGCCCACGTAGAGGTTACATTTCAACAAGCGTTTTCTTTTGGGAGGCAGTTGAATCGAAGAGAACAAACAAAATCAGAAATCTTGTAGTTCCTAGGGAAATAGTCAATACGAGCAGATTAGTTGATGCAATCTTCGGTTGGGTTCATTTTTATTTCATAATCACCTCTTTAAGATCCCTCTCTGAATACAGAACATACATATGTTGAATAAGTCTATGAGACGTTTTATGCATTTAAAGTAGTGTTTGGGCTCTATTGAAATCAGGCCGCTAGAATAATATTAAGGTAATGATTTGAATTTTTATCATAAGAAGAAAATATTTTCTGAAGTTTATATAAAATTTAAAACATGTACCTAATTTTCTTAAGTCAATGATTATTTATAAAGTACAATTCCCTTCAGTTATGTTTCATTAAAAGACATGGATTAAATTCTCATAAATTATCCTCGTATGTACTGTACCTTAGCTTTAACTTTTTTGTCTGGTTACAAAATTGCCAAAAATGAATACCTTATAATTTCTTGTGGGGTTGTTATAACAAGATAAAGGACGGTGACTTAGCAGTCTACCATGAAATCAGGAATGGTGAAAGCCAAAGAGGGGATGACGTTTAGTATACTATTGCTCATGGAAAAACGAAGAACTTTGCTGGAGGCTAGTTCATGAACTATACTGAGAAATCATTTTGGCCCACATGATTTATGACATTCCCCTTAGAACGTTGTTTAACTTTTCCTATTTTAGACACAGGAATTCTTAAAACTGTGACTTTTTGAGTACGGTTATTAAAGCAAGTAAATTAATTAAGTTAAGTTATTAAAGGCAACAAAGCATCATAAAGATTCTAGATGACTAGTGATATGATAGCTTTCTTCGAAATTTTTTCCAGTGAAAATGATCCTATAACAATGGTTGCTATTGGCTTTTCTAATGGGTGAATAGCTACAATGTCCCAAGATAACTGAGCCAAACAACAATGAGAGTATATGCTTTTTGTGCTAAAGAGCAATCCTGCTATTAAAAGTGGCTTGCCTACCTATGAATTGAGGTACTTTCAAGCCTTGGTTCATGATTAAAAACTTGAAGCCTAACTTCGGCTAGTAAATAGCACCGTTTATAACTATAAGCAAGAGAATGTCCGAAGTCATTTTATATAAGAACGAGGTTGAAAAAATATCTTGCAACTGCAGTACATTGCCATGTAGTAACATCGTCAAGTCTGTAACACCATGAAGGAGATATTTTATAAGTCAGAACTTCCTTCCAGATCAATGAATCCCAGACAGGAACATACCATACCTCCAAGAACCTGCTTGGATACTATGTAGAGATTGACCAAAGAAATGGACTCCAATGTAACAACGTCTAAACACCTACATATGTATATAATAGTGTTTCAAGAAGAATTTAGCCTTATCTGGTAATGAAATTGTGTATCTTACCTTCAGATGCACTACTATCTATTTTTGTTACTATTTTAAAATCCATATTATTTAATTCAGTTTTATTCAATAAGCCATTTGGTCCTGATTTATTCATATTCAATGGCACTGTCAGAATGAATGACTAGGTTTTCACTTGGTAGAGTAATTTGAATTAAATAATTACTCGCAATTCTATAAAAAATGTGTACTTAAAAACAAGCAGAGTAATCACTCGGTTATTAAAATGGTTTCTTACCCCACTACTAAATCAGAGGAAAGGTGAGGTAAAGTCAACCACCCACAGCACCAACCAAATAATATGCTGCCCCACAACAGACGACAAAATACATGCAATCAATTGAACAATAACATCTGTGCACAGCGCAGACTTTGATCTTCTTTAAACACAACTACATCACTACTTATTATTTAGTTTTACATTTTCACGAAAGAAATTCTGAGCTGTCGCAGTACCCAGTTGGCAATGTAATTGTGAACAAAAATCTTTGATAACATCTAAAGATGTTAATTTGCTAAATGGCAGCCAACTCAAATATTTTTTAATGTAGGTACCCATCTTATTGATCAATCCTCTTGAATTACATCAAAAGCCTAAAAACTTGCTCAGTTTGTCAGTAATTGTATTCATGTTTACTAAAGGTTGTCCTTCATTGTGAGTATTCTTGACAAGAGTTTCCCTTTATCTGGAAAACAGTAGTCGTACTCAAACTTTCCATTCCAATGACAAGTCTTCCAAATCTAATCCCAAATTCTTACAAACGTAGACAAGTTTATCTTGATGGGTACAAGCTGCATTAACATGTGTAAGAGAGAATGCCTCTTTTCTATGTTGGCGTTGATGACTTCATGAATTTTGATATTATTTTAAGGTTTGATCAAAGATGTGAAATGATACTTAATATTTATCTAGATTTACAACACAAGCTTCCTTGCCAAACCGTTTTTGGGGAAGCTACACATCTTTAATGTTCTTCTGGACCAAATTCTGTCTTTTAGGAATCATTCAAACTATGGTTTGGAGGGGTATATTCCAAAAATGTTGAACCTATTCCAGGGGTAACTCAAAAGTCTTATTTTAAACTTCTCAAACTATAAGAAAATTAGTAATGACAACACTAATCTTGAACTGTGCACCTGTTTTTTAGTGTTAGTATTAATAGGTCTCTATTTAATGCCAGTGTATTATACACTATTATTAAATACCAGTTAATAATGGATTCTGCTGTAAAAAAAGGCAGAAATAAAGTACACAACCTTAACCTTGAAAAAACAATGACATTTGATTTATTTTAAGGGATTGGAAGGATCAAAAGTATTCAGTGAAGTATGTTGGTGATCTAATGAATGCCAAGTTAATTTTTATTGCAAATGTCAGCAGTGTTGTTTATAAAAAAATCAACATACTTTCATCTTTTAAGTATTTGTCTTGGTTGTTAATGATAATCAGTGAAGTGATTAAAAAGTAGTTATAACCACACCATAGTTGTATCAACAGTTTTCCAGACCGGAAGTTATAGCTTTACTTTTGGTGTGATTAAAGTCTTGATTGTCTGACACTTATAGATCACTGATCCAGAACCACATGGACTATGCCATTGTTGCCTGGAACAAAATTGAATATAAGTACCAATTAGTGCCTCACAGAGAGAATTCCTTCTGTTATGGACGTTTCTTGGGCTTGTTAAAAGAAGCCTTGTTTAGATTTTTTAGCTCATTGTACTTTGTTGGTTTTTAGAAAATGTATGTGATAATTATTGTGAATCAAAGTACAGATTTCACATATACATTTTGTACTAATGCATCGTTTAGAGAATAGGCTTTTGAGATTATAGTTGCTGTCATCACAGTTTAAATGAATCACAATTTTCAATAACCACTTTGAAAAACTGAAGACTGAAAATGTGCGAGTCCCGATTGTGTGACAAGTCAGCATATTTTAAGCCCAGATAATGTATTTAGTGGTGCATGATGGTCTCAAGTATTACAATTTGTTTTAAGTACATTTTATCTTTATATTTTTGACAGTTTTATTGGAAGATTTTCTTGGTTTGGGATGGGTATTATTGGCTAGTAAAGTGTGATACAGTGCAGGAATGAGTAATAATTCGAATAAAGAGCCTTTCAATATCATACAAAACGTTTTAGTTTAAAATATCTGTACCAATTGTTCATTCAAATGCAAAATTTCTCATTATGCAAAATTACAATAAAATTAAAAGTGCACTGTTATATCAATGCAGGAATAAATGATTATTGATTACCGAGAGATAGGAGTAACTATGAGTCTATGAGTATGTATGAAGTCAATTTCAAATGCCACAAGATAGTTAAAGGCTAGGTGCTTGTTAAGAGGTATGCTAAAAGTCTGACCATGGATAACCAAGAACAAGTTGTGAAGCAACAACATCAAGTGGGTCAGTACAATATTGTCTACACAACTTGTCATGCAGACTACACCGCCTCCTAATAGACACATCCTCGTTGTTTTCAACAGCGGGTGTAGTTGGTGGGTGGTCATTAGTCAATCACCGCCTTCCACATCAATCATTCTACAGGAAACCAATTTTTGATATTGGGTGTCATCAAAATATTAATTTTAATAATACTGAGTGGAATAAAATTTTTGTGATGTGAGTAAATGGTTTGCAGTACACACGACATTTTGTACAACAATATACAATAAATCGGAGAAGTTTGGCTCTTCTTGCGTTAATAAATTTGCAATAAATGATACTACTTGATTGGTACAACAAGGAAGCTAACAATCCTATAAATAAGCGAATTATACCTGTATAAAAGTAAAGACTATGTATATATATATATATATATATATATATATATATATATATATATATACACAAATATAGCATTTACTAGAACAATTATCTTTACTCATACAGGCGATTTTGGTACAACAAAAATAAAATGTTTAGGAAGAAATTTACTCACACTCAAAGTTTAATCCATTAAGTTAATTTTATTTTTTATGGTTAAAATACGAGTGGTTGGTTTTTACATGATAATTCCTTGTTCAAAATCTCAGAGGAGGCCATAACCCTTGCCCTGGATCCACCATTGCTACAGACTTGAATACTTCTGTGGTAGTAGTTATATACAGGGGGTCAATTAAGTCTGGAACCTCTTTTTTAATTTTTAAACCACAATATAAAAAAATACCAAAGTTCACACGTGCTTACTGGTGATAGTAACGCACATATCTGCCCAATTACCGACCAGATAATCCCTTTGGGGGACGGTCCACAAGGAGTTAGACAAAATTCTTAAATAGCAGCATAGGTCAAGTTTGGTATCAAATTAAAGGTCTTACTTAGCAGAGTACAATGCCGCAAACCGGACTTCAAAAGGTGGATTCATTCAGTAGTTATAGCTATTTGAATTTTAAAAACAATTGAACAATGTAAATTATTAAGTATTACAAGTAAACACCAATTTTTAAGTACCTGTGATCAAAGTAAGTGTTCAAAATGTTCCCCTACCATCGTCTGGCAATGTCCTAGGCGGTTGTAAAAGCCATCCACTGCATTTTGAAGGTAGTCACGAGGAATATCTTGAGCTTCTTGGACTATGAGATTTCTTAGGTGCGCCAAATCTCGAGGCTTAGTATGATAAACTTTATCTTTGAGGTATCCCCAAAGAAATAAATCCAGCGGAGATAAATCAGGGGAACGAGCAGGCCACTCTACTGCACCACGTCTTCTAATCCATCTGTGAAGGAATATTGTATCCAAGTATTCTCTAACAAGGAGAGCAAAGTGTGGTGGCGCGCCATCTTGTTGGAAATAAATTCTTTGAAATTGTCGACCAAGAGCAGCTTGTAGTGCAGGAATTATCTCGTTTTGGAGCATTGCTAGATACGAGTCACCATTTAAATTACCATTGATCAATAATGGGCCAATAATTTGATTTCCTATAATACCTGCCCAAACGTTAAGTTTCTGTGGATGCTGTATATGACTCAATCTGCCACTTTCACATTCTAACAGTAGTTGTATTATTGGTAATAATTATTGATTCCTGGCTTCGATTACTACATTGTCAGATGATTGGAGGGGAACATTTTGAACACTTACTTTGATCACAGGTACTTAAAAATTGGTGTTTACTTGTAATACTTAATAATTTACATTGTTCAATTGTTTTAAAATTCAAATAGCTATAACTACTGAATGAATCCACCTTTTGAAGTCCGGTTTGCGGCATTGTACTCTGCTAAGTAAGACCTTTAATTTGATACCAAACTTGACCTATGCTGCTATTTAAGAATTTTGTCTGACTCCTTGTGGACCGTCCCCCAAAGGGATTATCCAGTCGGTAATTGGGCAGATGTGTGCGTTACTATCACCAGTAAGCACGTGTGAACTTTGGTATTTCTTTCTATTATGGTTCAAAAATTAAAAAAGAGGTTCCAGACTTAATTGACACCCTGTATAGACCTACCCAATGTGTTAAAAAAACTATATCTCTCTAGCTATACTATAATTGGCTAAGCTTAAGCAAATCCTATCGTAGAGCTGAAAAATTCCACTTCTGTCTGTCCACACGATATCTCGAAAACTAACTGAAATATAAACTTGAAATTATGCATGAGACTATATTTCTATATGAGAAACACTGAGTTAAATGATGGTGCATGTCACTCCATTTGATTTGGCTGAATGTCAGTGAATGTTTTTACATTGGTCTTATTGGTAACCATGATGGCAATGAGAAAATAGCAGAATAAACAAATTTGTAAACAACTCATTACATCCATAAGAAACTGAAACATGTGACATATTAACACACGTAACCTACTCATACGTAATTTTGTTAGTAATTTGTGGTGCAGACTTTCATTAGGTTCGACTTTCATTCATGAGGTTTGTCACCGATTTTTTTGGATCTCTTCAGACGAACATGATCCCACACATTCCAGGAGTCAAATCTGTAACAGTAACAGATTCCAGCCGCTGCTAGAAGGTGATCTGGACCTAAACTTAGCATTCAAACTGATATGAAACCCAATTTAACAAAAAATAACTAAATGTACCATTTTGAGAAAAAATGCATATGTCAATTTGGAATGAAACTTCATTTGTACAAGAATGAGCTGTAATTGACTGCATTATTCAAAACAGGAGTCCCATATATAACACTGTAATATCTAGATTGTAAATTGTTAAATTCATAACTTCACTAGTTAATTCTGTTCATAAATAATTGTAAATCATGTAATTGTTTATCTATTAAATGAATTTAAACCAAATAAGTAGCTATAAAATAGAAACTTAAGTATTTAATTTATTTTACAAGTATAGCATTACAATTATTGAAATATTTTTTCATAGATTAACAGAGATATTGCAATTTTGTATGAATTCTTTAATCTACGAGCCCAACAGCTGCATGTGTTGTAACATTTGAGTAGTCCTTACTCTCTGACTTTGTATAGCCTCTAAGTTAATTTCTCCGGAACAAAACAATGCCATTTGACCTCTAGAGAGTGATGGGCCTCAGAGACCTCACTACCTCTGCAGCAACATTTCATATTATTAGTGCAAATACGCTTATATTTACTTAAGTTAACATACAATATACTGCCAATCCCCCACTCAGCAATCTGTATCATGACTTCTTTCTTCTTCTGCAGAGGCTGTCAACTTTTGACACTATGAATACAGTTTTCATGCTTCAGGCGTAGGTTGGTCCCCCATTGTCACCTAAGGTGCGCATGCCTTTATGTTTTAAGTATTTATTTTACCAGCTGTTGAATAAAACCAATTTTTTAAATGTCCTATGTAGCATAAGACATGTACTTAGTTAGGTTAAATACTCTGTAGAAATAACAGAAGTTCAAAATAAGTGTTTCATGCATTTGTTTTTACTTTGTTGTGGGTATAAGTTTATTTGCCTTTGTCAATGTCAAGAAATAAACAAATCTAACTAAAAAGTAAGTAAATACTTTGTAATAGGCATTGTACACTACAGATAAAGTATTAAAATATTTAATTGTGTAGGTGTAAAAAAAGTATATTTTAACACAGCTAGGGGTACACATTTATAATAATTTTAAGTATATGTATTAACAGTTTAACAATGTAAAATATTGTGTTTCCAAACACTAAAGTTTACAGAAATATAATTTTTTTAAGTAGACAAAAAGTTTGAATATAAATTAATTGTTTGATGCCATAAGTATTGACTTCAAGGGGCATAACGCAACATAATGTTTACTTATTTTAGTTTATTTTTTTACTTTTTAGAAATCAAACAGCTTGGTATCAGTTATATACTAATTTACTATTATTCAGCGTCTAATGCTTAAGAAATTGATATACAACATATAGTTATGTAAGTAACAATATATTTAAACAAATTTATACAAATCTATCACAAATTCTGTGCAAACTGGGTCTGTCGGTATGGTTAAGTTATTATAATTTGTGATTATTCCTAACACTTCCCTTATCATTTGATAATAATATAGAAGATAAGCAAGTATTCTTGTTTTATTAAATTCTATTGCATTTTTGGTTTTGTAGCAACTATATCCTGCTATGCTGAATTTTCTTTATCCTGGCTTTTGAAATGGTAAAGCTGTTGTTCATAAATGTTCACAATTGGAGACATCGTTTGCACAACTCAGCCATAAAACCTTAAGTATTCCAAACCTTTTTTGGTGTGAGTCTATGACATACTGTGATCAGGATGCATATCAGTTAATTAATTGTGTTGAAATTAATTTAATTTATAGTTCCAATTATTTAGATACTACTTAAAAAAATTATAATTTTAAAATCTGTATTCTAGAACCGTACATTTGTAGGATTAAAATTTAATAATTTATTAGCTTGGTTATGGATTACATTAGAAATTACTTTTCCGACATGAGTCATGTTTAGAATTCCTGTTTATGTAAATCCAGTATGGCAGGGGCGACTATGTCAAATTTATATTAAAGATTGTAAATGATAAAAATTATCTTTATATTAAATTATATGGAGTTTTCTTATCAAGTTTAAGTTCAGCTAAATATTGAGTAGACAAGAATGTAATGTACAATCATAAATTCATTACTATCAATATTTTCTTACTGACATACACAGAGAACATTAAAACAATCCAGAAGGGAAATTTGCTGAGAGAAAACTAACCTATAGATCCACAATGTGGCGAATAACAAAGATGAATAAATTCATGAAGCTCACGTCTAGGGAAGTATAACACAACAATTTACTAAACTAGATATATTTACATTTAGCTAGAAATAACAAATCAACTTTTACAAATCTCTAACACTCTTCTCCTCTCCGCTTTCCCTTTGAGTATTGCTTCTTTAAACAGTCTACAATATAACTGAATAGCAATAGGTGTGTCATCATTACCAGGGATAGGGTAAGTGATAAGATTTGGATTACAGTTTGTGTCCACAACAGCGATGGTCGGTATCGCCATCTTGGCCGCCTCCTTGATAGCCTGGTGTTCTTCCATCACGTTAGTCAGGGTGTTGAAGAGTATCACCGCATCGGGCAGTCTTGTCACCGCCCCGTACAACATAGTAGAGTTGGTGAACATCCCCAGCCGCCAATGTCGTGTGTGCACAAACTCCTTGCACTCCTGCGCAGTCTGTTCCACCAGGTACCCGTTCTGCGGGGATTGTGTCACAAACAGAATGATGCCGTCTCTGTACGCTATATGAGCGATAAAGTTTAAAGCCTGATGTAACAGTTGAAGTGTCTTGTCCAAATCAAAGATGAGATGACCCATGCGGGACCCGAAGATGTATGGCAACATGTGGTTGTTGAGAGAACCTTCTTTGTGGCCGTAGTGAACCCTGGCATTGAACAAGTCCTTCACGGTAACCATTTTTTTTACCTCAAAATAATCTTCATAGTGGATTGGATTTACTGACACTTTTTCTGAAAAAAAAAAAAAATAATATTCCATAATTGATAGTAATACATCAATAATAACTTAAACTCAAACTAGTATTTGAAAACCTTTGATATGCTAACTTATTTAAACAAAATGCTCACAGATTACAGTAAAATTTATTCATTTTCAATTGTCAGTGAAATAAATTCAGTACATCCTTTACGGAGTGTCATCAACACCTTTAACATTTTTGTGTTGACAAGTGTCATTAAATGTTTCATGCTGTTTTTACAAGTAGCTGATATAAGTCGTTGATGGCACATGGCCAAAATTTTTTCAAATCTGTCCTGGACCACTAATGGCCCATGAATGATTGATATTTGTGTGTTGTTTTATCTTTGTTGGGCATTTAATTAACTTGATTAACCAATTGGCCAACACTCATTACCATTATTTTTATTATTGTAGTGCAGATCCGACCTAGACTCAGGACATTAGTGCCACTTCGGATTTGAGGTATACTCTTAACCAGTAGTCCCAATGATATAAATCGACGGACTGTTTAGCAATGCAACTTTTTGCAAAACTTTTGAGTTTTAGTCATGTACAGTTCTAGATACAAATTGTCAAAAATCATATTTTTAGGTACTTAAAAAAAGTGTGCTATTATTATATCCTGCTCTGCTTACAATACTACTACAAGTTTCTATTGCCAGTTTTAGAAATACTATTTTATTATGTATTTGCGAATCTCACTACTATTCTATTATGTTATAAGGCTATATTCCAGCCTATAAAACGTAAGTAGTTTTATTACCTCGTGAAACAAGGAATATGTATACTATGTTTTTACATCTTAATATTATTTTAAAGGTGAAATAATGAGGGGAAATATTTAGTTGTGTAAGTTTTTTCTACCACGTATTTGAGTCATACCTGTGTTCTACCTGTGTGCAGTGAGTGCAAAACTATAGTTGGTAAGTTTTACTTACAAGTTGTTGATTTAAAAATAATTTGTTATTTTGGTAACCTTGAGTGCCAGTCATATTTTATAGGTACAAGTGAAAACTGCTAGGGTTTTTTCTTTGTGTTTTTACTTAAAACAATAACTTTTTTTATTTGTCAACATATCGAGTTATTTTTGGTATTTTACCTAAAATGAACTATGTGTAAACTGAAAACTATATCTACTTAGCAAAAATAAATAAGTAAATAACACCACTTTAAAAAAGTTTCTAAAAATACTCTAAAATCGTCATTAAAAAATTTATGGCCAAATTTCCTATTTTTTGACACTGATCCAGATTAGTGTATTTTTAACCAGTTTTATACATAAAATTATTTTTTTTTTTATATTTTTTCAAACAAAAAGTACTCAAACATTATACTTTAGCATAGAATCAAACATTTGGTTCATGACAATGTCATATATTTACTTCAAAACTCTATTTACAAGGCAAAACAAAAAACAAAGCATTGAAGCAAGTTGGAAGGAATCCCTTTCAAATTTTTTGTAGATGTAACTATCATTTTCCAAAATGTCTTATTTACTACTTGAAAATAATAAAATGTAATAGCAAATAAATAATTGTTACCTAGAAACAGGTAACAATTACACACATCAGCAAAACACTGTAAGTTAAGTCTGAACCGCTGCCATAATGGAAGAAATAAATGAAATGGTGAAAAAAGCTGACTATGGAACTTGGTTGAGATATTTATAAGATCAATTTTTGTACCATATTCAACTTATTTTGGCATACCTTTTAGCAGTCCTTGTCATAGAAAAATTCTGATGGGAATGTAATGATATCTCAAAGATTTTTCTTAACAAAAATTATAGATCTACCTGTTTTGTTCTCAGAGAAGTCAATTTGAGGTTGTGTTTGGGTTGTCATTGCTGTACCACCAAATCTCCTACTAACAAGTGAAGATTGTGTCATCTTATTGAATATATTTTTGCTGCAAGCTATAATACTTCCTGAAACAAAATATAACATTAATATAAAACCAGTAGCCTACTTTTAATCATTCCAAAATAAATACAGATATTAGAGTACCTAACTAAATAATGTAACAATATTAATATAATAAATTGAAGAAACTGGAAAGGTGGGTGGGTTTGAATAAAAAGAGATGCTCTCTTACAAGTAGATGATTCATTGATGATGGAAATTAAATTAAACCTTTTGGGTAGATAAGTAGATAATTTAGTAATCCATACAGAATGCAGAAGAACAAGAATATGATAGTCAAAGAATTCTTTCAATTTCATTATGGATAGTGCCGTTGATAGAAAGGAGTTGCATTATCAACAGGTCTTAAATTGAAAATAAATCTAGTGCAATAGTTTTGAGCTCTTTGTAGTCTGTCCAAAAGCTCAACAGTCAACACTGTACATAAAAAAGTACAAGTGTTACATTATCATAGTCTAATAAATAATAAAGTAATAATAACAGATAAAACTAATAATAAATAATAGAAGAAAAAAATTGTTTCCAAAAAAGTTTATAAAACATGATAATACATGTTAGTATTATACTACGTGCTATTAGTTTTAAAAGGTAAACGTTTGAGTGTTTCTTACAAGGAGAAAAATACTTGTAATTAGTATTTTATTTAGTGCATTCATTTTTATGCAAACAAATATAATAAAATCGGTACTTTGGGATTATACCGACCACACCCAGACATGAATCGTTATTTCACATTTCGTTTCTACTGATTACTAGATTAGCGTAGAACAATATTTCGTCAATATAAAACAGGAATTGTCTTATCGCAAACCCCTCCCCATCCTCAGACAGAGGTCAAAGTCGAGCGTCTAGTAGATAACGTGATTGCAGAGTCTCGCCGCCCGTTCAGCTGGTGCATCGCTTTGTTGTACTTCCGTGTTTTACCTCTACATTTCTCCAAACACAAAAATTCAACAAAAACAAACATTTACCAAACTAAACTCTTTATTAAAAAAACACTAAAAACTTGTTTTTATTCTTGATCACATTCCGCCACCCAAAATGCGAGTGCCTCCGGCCATCAGCGCGGGCTTTGGCAGCACCTTCGGTGCTGCCCCGCGCTGATGTCGACGAAAGAAAAACATCCCTCGAGATAGTACCTATCAGTAAAATATCAAATTCTAGAGGGGCTAATCAGAAATATAAATTGAATTGTAATGGAAAGGCAATTATGTACCGTGCAAATCACGTGATGCCGCTCGGTCTGCCGTAATCAGGATTCTCGAGAAAGATAAGATAACAGCGACAACAATAACGATCACAATACCTGGAAATGCTTGTAAGTTTGTAATTGAAGAGTTGTTTTTTCGTTCTATCATGTTTGTTTCTATAAATTTCTATTTTTGTGTTCTTCATACTAGTGTGGTCGGTATAATCCCAAAGTACCATAAAATCAATCGATAATTTTGGATTGGAATCTCCTTCTATGATTGGTACCAAAAAATATTGTGCCAAATCTTCTTTATAAAGCTAAACTAGAGAGTTGAACGAAGCAATATGCATGCTACTTCACTAGTTCCAGCTACCACATGAAGTACCACTCACATGCTGCTTCACCAGTACTAAGGTTAGAAATAGAAATTTGATAAAAAAGAATCTGAAGAGCCCTAACAAGATTATGGCATTTAACTTACACCATAAGATGAGTAACTGAATCCCTTACACTCATGACTTTGGCTAGAGTATAATAAGTGGTCAACATCTCAATCAAATCGAATTGATATTCATGACTATCTAAACTACCAAAACAAAACGTCAAACTGAACTACTATATTACAAATATTTTAAATTACAGTATATAGCTATTTTTATATCTAAAAAAGTAACAATTTAGTGATGAATAAACAACCTTCTAGGCTAAATGTATTTATAAAATGTAACAAAAAAGTGTAAGATTTAGTTACTTTTTACTATTTTGAAAGATAAACATGTCTGACAGCTTATGACACAAATAACACATGTACATCGCCATTTTACTTGCGACCATTACCCAAATACCATGCAAATGATTTTATTTTGTTTTAGTTCATTTGGAACAATATTGTTATTCAATACATTAATAAAGAGCTGAAAGTTATAAGTATCTATTATTAGAATGTTTTTGTATTTGACAGTTTAGGTATTTCTCATAGATAATTTAGAATCCTGACTTGATTGCAGTGGTGGCTGCTTACTATACTGTAGCCATTCCTTCATTTGCACAATTTTCATATAACTAAAACGTGTCTAGCTATTTTGTTAATCCTGATCAATAACTTACAATAACCTGTAGACAGAGTGCTGAAAATTCAGATATTTCAATGAATCTTAGAAAGAAGAAATACTACCAGATTGCCTACACCGTGCATAAATTGAAGTTGGTTAGACGAAATTAAGTATTTATACGTACATATTACCTATCATTGCTCTACTTTGCTGATCCGGGTCAACGACTGACAATAACCTGTTAACGGGGTATTAAAAATTAGTTATAGATCCAGGTCAACAACCGACAAAACAATAGCGTAACCTCAGCTAGAGGACACTGGCCACCACATTTTTTTTAGACAAAGAAAAGGTATGTAAAACTAAAAACTACATAATTAATATTAGTACGTCATTCAAACACAATAAAAATACCACCTACACATAGTCTTTAGGTCAATCACCACTTTTCTTTTAGAAGATAAAGGGTAGGGTACGATAAGTGGACCCTCTTTTCTATATCGATATTGGCAAACGATATTACTTAATTATAACTTTCGATATAACCAATTGATACTGATTTTTGAAAAATAACTGACTTGTATAAATTATAAAGAATTTTTCATACAGTACATTTATTTTCTTTTATAGATAATAACAGACAGTTGAAAGCTCATGGAGGACCTTGAAACAAAGTATCAGCCACCCTGCTTGCAGATCACATCTGTGAGTATTTGTACAGAAGAGAAGTACGGTTTTATAGAGAATATACTTTAACAACTTCTTGAAAGCGGTTAATCATTGCTACCCAGAAGAAAATAACATAAATAATTACATATATTTCCTATTTCCAGTTCTAATCGTTTGTTTGATCATTAGAGCTCATTTATTATTTATAAGATCATTACTATGAGTATTATATTAATTATTTTAATTTAAAATATGATTGTTATTAAGACTATAGATATGATTTATAAATGTGCATTCAATGAATGAATATTAAGTATAGATGATTGTAGTAATCAATATAAAAACCGGGTTCGCTTATCGTACTCTACTCGAAGATAAATCCATAGTTCTTCCAGAAGCTTACTAACACAACACAACTCGAATACAATATGGGTAATGGCGTCAACAAAACGCAAAGAACATCTTTATTTTGAAATGTACAATGCAGGAAAATCCAACCAATCATGAACCTGGAATAGATAATTCAATAGTGAGATGTGCCAATACGATGCATATAGGTATAGAAGACCAAAAGCACAGAGGAAAATCAACAATCAAACTTCACCATAGAGGTAGAAGCTGTTGCAACAATAAGAAAAAAAATTTCCAAAAAACTTAAATTAGTTATCCTTATATGCAGTTGTTAGCCCTACTCTAAAATTGTTGTAATTTTATCACGTGAATATTGGTACAATTATCTACTCGGGTAGGGTCCAATAAGCGGACCCGGTGTTTTATATCGAAATTGGCAAACGATATTACTTAATCATAACCATCGATATAATCAATCGATACTGATTAATTATTTTTAACAATTAACTTAAATAATCTATATGAACAGCAGTAAACAGTTTCAAATAATACAATTAAGGTAATATTTTAAATTTCACATAAGTAACATTGTGTATTAAAAATGGCTGTCAATCTTAGGAAGCTTCACGAAATTGCTTTAAAAGACAATAAAACATGTTTTTTATGGCTTCAGAATGTTGGGTTATTACCTAAGAATCCATTATGTGATATTTGTGGAAAGGTAACAAATGTAACTGTCAGAGGAGCTAACATGGTCGTCTTTAATGGTAGAGGTTATTTGTTACATCATTAAATTCACATTTTAATTTAAAACATATGATTGTTATTACTTTTATATCGATTGATAGTCTATGATTCGATATGCGAATATTAGGTATCGATGATTATATTCTTCGATATAAAAAACCGGGTCCGCTTATTGGACCCTACCCATCTACTCCACTGAATGCCTCCTCCTGAACTTGTTATAACCCTCGACCACCCAGAAACTCTGATTAGATTTCTTAGATTGATGGATGATTGGGAAGTAATCTAAATTTGTAACATATTATCAGTTACTGTGGAATTAGAAACACAACCGCCTAAAAGATCTTTCATGGCTTTATATTATTATAGCTAACATGGTTAATGTAAATATTATCCAAATATTCAGACCCTTTAAAACCATCTTAGCTATTTAGGTTATGTTTTTGTGTTATTTTAGGTTACTACACAGTTTCCTACAATTACCAAATAAAACAGTACTTGTAATGTTATGAAGTGTAATAATCATGTTTTATAACAAAAATTGGTACATAAATATACTATTAAAATGATTGTTTTCTTACAGTTTGTACTAACCTAACTACAAAAATTGTGAGATATTAAGTACTCACTTGATTTAAGGGATAAGTTCCTCATCGTATTTGCAGTTTTAATCCTACGGAATATGTATGCTGATGTTATAATGGCAAATTATACAATTATTGTAGATATAACTGTTGTTTAGTCTTGATGATTGTAACTACACCTCACCTTCCTAATCCTAACCCTATTCGACTGTAATTCAATTGCTCTAAAGTCGAACAGATTTCAAAGGGATTATCGATATTAGAATATTTGTCGACTAAGTACATCGATTCCTAAAATATCGAATTAGGAAAAAAATAGCATACAAAAAGTATACAGAATTTAAGTTTTCAAAACGATTGTATGAATTTTAAGTAGGCGTACTATAAGAAGATCAGAATAATCGCTATCAAAAAATTAAATAATACCCCAATTCTATACAGTCGAATAAGACATGTACACGGTGATGAAAAACAGGAATGAAAAATATATGGATATATCGAGAGAACTTAAAAGTGTGTTTACTATTGTGTGCTCAAGGATCAGCCTAAGTCCTAAGTATACACTCAGTCGTCCTGTATTTGGAGGACGAAGGATATAGTATAGAATTTGATTATGTTCCTGTATAATGATGCAAAATGATCTCTGGGGCTTAGCCCGCTTTTCAAACTAACTTTCTGCCCTCCCTTCACATATGCACTAAGCTAGATAACTAGCTATCATTAACCAATACAGATGACTGGAAGTTTTGCATATCTAGGATTCTGTTTTATCCAGAAAAAACAAATCGTTCAAAAAAATGGCTGTTCTGAAATTCACATTCTAAATCTAAACTTCACTTCGTGAACCATGTTCATGATGAAGCACTTTCCACCTTTATTTTTCACTCATCTTTGTAAGAGATTACTTCAGATTGGACATCTGAATCTTCCAACATGCATCAAGATGTGGCATGTTGCAAATAATAGGCTATGTGAACAATCGGAGCGCACGGTTTTCACCTTCTACTGAACTCGGACCCAAGCCTCATATAGCTACCACCTTGAAGAAGACGAGCTTTCTACATCTCAAATAGTTAGGGATTTAGTTAGGGATCCAACTTGATATTGGGGCTCATCACAAGAATCCTTAGAGGGCATGAGGAATCCTGCAATATTCTGCACTTTGGTTATACACGCTTTGGGCTACTGCAGTCTTGCTTGACCCCACTATACTGCCTTTGATAATGACAGAATGCGTACTAATGTTATGAAAGATGCCTAATGACAGAATGGCTGTACTAAGGTTATTTTGATTCATGGGTGTACAGTTTGCACTTTATTATTTCTTCAATATTTGGAATTATTGCTCCGTTTGCAACATCTCAGCCTAAGAAGAAATCTAGCATGTAATATCTTCCTCTAAAACGCAACATAAGTTACCCGGAGCTACAGGCTGAGATACATTTTCTTACCAAACAAGAACTCAAGACCAAAATAAAACACAAAACTGAAGTGGTGTATTGACTGAGTCGGCGGTTCTTTGCGACCTGCTAAAACTTGGCAACAGATTAACAGAGAAATATTGTTTCTTTGCTGGAAGACTACAACACGTAAGCAAGGTTGCTTAAAAATTGAAGATTCAAAGCAGTTAGATTTAGAATGAATAATCTCTAAATTCTAAAAATATTTAGAATGGTGCAGACTCTCCCGATGCCACCTGCACTATGGATACCTATACTAAGCATCGGGCATGTAGACTGCATCAGAGAATTTGTCACGTCAATCGACGTGTCTTAATGAGTGTGTGTTTACAGAGTACGTGATACAACAGGATTACAGCTATATCCAGCTGTCTATCATTCGCAGGGAAGTCACTTGAACTTCAACCTTGCATAATTTCAGGTCCCTACTTGTGTTGGAACCGTTTCCTCTACGGTTGCTTTGCCACCAACTTAACTATCTTTTATGTTGGTATTTATAGTTGTTCATTAGTTTAACATTCTTCTAAGCTATTTGTTATTATTACAATGTAGGAATATGCCAAACAACGTGTCGCGCAACATGCTTCGATGAGGTTCAATGCAAAATTACAAGTCTATAACTAATTTCACGACAAATCATAGAACTCAACAAATTGTGTCAGCCTAATGAGTTATAAGCTTCAACGACGCTCAGCCAAGTTCCATGATTGAACGTACACGATCATAGAACTCATCCATGGATATGTAGAAATGAAGTTTCATGCAAAATTTAGAATTTAAATTTGAAATCTCTCGAAATATCTTGTCACATGTCATTACAACCGTTACATTTATATTTAAAATTTTAAAATGTCGTTATCTTTAAATTAAAGCTTATATTTATATTATTTACTAACCGATTTTTATGACCTAGGTGTGAAAATGCTTGTAATTAGATTGAACAAATTTTATTATTCTTTAAGCGTTTTCATAATCTTATTAATTTTACAGTATTGAGCTTTAAAAATTCAACTTTCCGCTACCTTGAAACGTTATATGATAAAATAAAATTAATTTTCTGTTAATTGAAAACTGTAAGAAAAACAGTTGTACCAAATTTTAGTTTTCTATCTTTATTGATTTCTGAAAAAAATAAATACTAAAATACACATACAGACAGATAGACGGTAAACGAAAAGAGGCAGACTATTGGTTGCATTTAGTTTTTAGCTCCTCTTGGTCCACGGAACCAAAAATGCTAAAGTTTGTGTAGAGTTTCGTTACACTCTGTATTTTGATTATTGTTATTACTCCGCTAGTTACCCATTACGTTTATTAACAAACATTCTAAACTTGAGTATATTGTTTATTATCTTGCGTGTTTATAAAGTGGTTTTTGTACAGTTTTTGAATACAGAGATAAAAATACATATAAGCAGGTGTGCCATTCCCCCAAGAACAGTGGCGCATTCCCCCTCTCACGCTACTCAAATAACAACTCAACCTTTTTTATGTAAAATCGGATATGTTTCAAAAATAAGCTTCAAATAAAAAAATAAAGCAATGTAAATATTACACTGCACTGCTGCAATCCTGCAATCCTGTAATTCTTACAGCTTAACGATAATAATTGATATTTTAAACGAATGTATATACTAAAAACATTTGACATGGGAGATAATTTTCTTCTTTAACTTAAATGGGTGTATTACCCTAAAGAGCTCCATATCTCCAAACACTCGTTCTGGTGTATCATAGTGCACAGGAACGTATGCTTTTATATTAAAATGCTCTATTTACTTTTTTGAGACATTATTCTTTACTCCATTTTAATTAAAACATAAAAAAGCCTCTTAGTATCACTAAAAAAACAAATTGCAAAAATCACATACCCTCAAGGATCACTTCCTACGCAACCATGAGTTTATGATGATATGAAGTGTAAAGAATGACATAAGACGACTCATTCGCGACTTTTGTTCGGTGATTGTGGGAAAGCTACTGGCGGGGAGAGATGTGCCTGAGTTGTGTGGTTTTGACATTGGTCAATACGGTAGAGTAGTTGTCTACTGAGAGAAAAGATTTAAAAATAGAACCTTGTACAGTGTAACAGAAAAGTTACGCGTATTTGTCGCCATATTCGGAATAAGGCCATTAAAATAAATGGAGTTATGATCATAATTTTTACCTGTTTAGAACGAAGAATGAAAATTTAAATCTTCAAATATTTTGGCCTCGCTGTAGAGATTAATCTTCTGTCATCAACAGTGAGACCATAATTGGCAGGATCAGATATGCAAGTCCGCAGGTGAATGTAGGGGCAGAGCTTTATTTGGTTGGATGAAGATTGACAAATCAGAGATCAGGCTGAGCAATTAACGATCAGTATGACGATTGACTTTATCTTCATTATTTAACTTATTATCTAATAACTATTTTCATAGAAAATTACAAAAACTTCTTTCTTATTCTCCTTCTCTTGAATGTATTGAAGTGTGATGCCAAATTTTAAACTAAGATCATTCAGCAATAGCTAGCAGCTAATCTGTTTCACAGAGGAAGGCATCCTTCTTACTGATAACAACATGAACAGAGCCAGAAAGCACGCTTTTGAGTCACTTAACGTGGCATGTTCAAAGCCAGTGTTTTAGTTTCGCTAATATAAGGCTTTAAACAGGATAAATAACTGTTAGATATCAAACAATAAACTAAGTACAAACTAAAAGTGATCCCTTAACTGCTTTAAGGTGTGCATTTGAAGACGTTTCTTGTATTAAGGCTTATGCTTCTTTAAGCAGTTCACAAGTCTAGTTATTTTAAAATTCCACATTAAGGTACCTCATATATGTAAACAATAGCAAGACATGGACAAATTACATTTTGACAAATTCTTTTTGTTATATATCTATATAATTTGGTTCACAAAAAACGAATCAAAAACCTTCATATTCTATATTGAAGACATGTGGAATGATAGCCTACTGATACTTGACTCACACACTGTTTGGGTTTATAAAGGTTTAATAATGCCTCATTACTAAAAAATTATAAATAACTTTATTATAAGCAATCACAAATAAATAAAACCATCTTTGCAGTGGAAGCTGTTCTGTAGGGCTCAAACCTTTAAACAGAGTAAATCAGTGGTCTGTCATTGAATGGTTGCACTGTCCTTGCGTTCACTCTGTTTTCCACTAACTCGTTTGAAAGTAAGTTTCTGAATGCTTCTACCTATAAACAAACAATTTTGTTATAAATGCATACAAAACATGATATTACTGTACAATCTTTTTTGTTAAACTAAGAGAAAAGACAATTTTTCATTCTACTACACGATATAAATGGATGTACTAAATGTTAGATTTTAATTATGAATAAGTTTAAATATTTCTTTCCTTCCTGACATACTATCAATACTCACACCTGTCTGAAAATTTAAACTAGTAGCTGGGTGTACAAATGAGAGAGTTCTTTATATCTAAGAATTGAGTATGAACCATAAAATAAAAAGTTCAGAATTAATGACGTTACATTTTAGTCCGGAATATTATCACTGTGAAGACAAAATAATCCTAATACCAGTTTTAGCAACTCACAAATATATTATACAATTAAGTTTTCTTAAATTATTGAATTCTGCTGTCTTCGAGAAAGTCAGTAAAGAGAATCTATCACCGTAGTTATTGTTCTCATCCAAGATCCGGTGCTGGTTTGGCCAGCTCCAAATGATTCTACCTTGTTGAACCCAAACGTGTTGAATTGGATTTAGTCTAGACTGCAAGCAGACCTCTCCAATACTGATATGTCATGTACGTCTAAGTACTGTTGAATTACTATCGTGGGGGGGGGGGGAGGGCATTTGATGGGGCTCCGTCTTGCATAGACTTAAAATCTTGACTTGCTCGTTGTGCTCTCGAATGAATATTGTAAGGGTGACGGATGGCGCTGCTTGTTGCGGTCATGTGGTCAGTCCGTATGTTAGAGTGATAGAATGTGTCTTGTTCTTCATTTTGAATTTTTCTTATATTTATTACTATATATACACTCTTTTTTTATAAATACTTTAAGTTTTATATTCATTCCAATAAATAAAATTTTGCTTTAAGTTCATTTAATTTTGTATAGGTAGGTTAAGCAATGTTGTAATTTTATTTTTAAAGTATAAGTTGATAATTTACCGCAATTTTAACAAACTGTTGTAAATTTTCTTTATGAGATATGAGGTTGACTGGTAGAGAGGGCTAGATAGGGCTAGAGGCTAACTCTGCCTCTTTATTAAATGCATTTTTCATTTCATTTTCATTTCATTTCATTGTGATTCTGTATTCTTGAATAAAGCTTTCTCCTTTAGTTTATAACAAGATTTTTACGCGTTTTTCTCTCTCAAGGGGGAAAAAACTCCTTTGTTGCCTAAACTTTGACGTCAATATGTAAATTTCGGTTATAGAGGAGGTTTCGTGTTTACATACAAAATTAGTTATTTGTCTTTGTATAATTTTACTGATATATTTGGATTTCTCTTATATATTATGGAATTTTCTAAATCAATAAAGACAAATTTACTTTTGTAATTTAACTTTCATTTGAAAAGCAAACACTCGTGTATTGGACTATATGCTCTAAATTTAAGAATCAAATCTTTTGTTTACATTTTCGTTCTACGTTACTGAGATAACATACCCTATTACCATATTTTGTGGTTTAAATGAGAAATGTCAAGATTTTGTTATCGGTATGTGCCGAAGAGCAAAACGAGAGGCTAAGAGTATAAAATTGCAATTTTTCCTTCTTTACTGACAGCCTGACCGGCTCCTTTGTGTTATAGGTAACGAAGACTCCGTAAAACAGTAGCTAATTTAAATCTTAGTAGCCTATTATAATAGTACTTTCAGTTTTATTATTATTCATTATGCAAAGTTTGGTAAAAACAAATAAATTCGTCTAATATTTTAAACGGATTTAATAAATCGAAATATGCAGGCAACGACGTAGCTAAAATTGTAATGGGAACTTTACCTTTTAAAGGTAGCAGTAGTTTGTGTATTATTTTGGAAGGGTTGACGAATAAAACAGAGGGATTTATGTCTCAATACAACACAGGGGAGGGCCGGAGATCATTCACGAAAAATTGCTGACTTTTACGACCATATAAACCTTATTTAAAGCTGTATTTAAACCTATTTATATATCAATGATCGTATCAATCCTGGAGCACCTCTATACAGTCAGTAACCATTATTAGCTTAAGTGGTATATATTTAATACACTATTATATGTACTTCAACAGATGGCAGCCAATAAGGTTTAAACACATAATTATTTGTACGTAAACCTGTTACATTTAAGTGTTTAGCAAAATAGGTTTTGAACTACGTTCTCGGATTTAAATTGTTAATATTTGGTATTTATTACAGTATTGTGAAATGTGGCCGAAAATAAGAACATGTTAATGTTAACACAAATACGGGGTGTCTATAAAAGAACTCCGGAGTTTTAAGACAAAATATTTTAATAAAGTAAAAAAAACGTACATACATGTTTTATACATGATTAGAAAGCTTACATTTTCAAGATTTTTTAACAACTTAGTAAAGTTCAATGTGAGCTCCGTTAGTGGCACGGCACACGTCAAAACGGTATTCTACCTCTTCCCATTTCCTGGCGAGCATTTCTGGGGGAACGGACGCCACGCAATTCACTATTCGTTCCCTGAGATGGCGAACATTTCGAATTTTCTCCGCATAAACAAGATTCTTGATATGCCACCAGAAGAAAAAGTCCAACGGAGTCATATCAGGGCTCCTTGGTGGCCATGGAATAGGTCCTTCCCTTCCAATCCACTTGTTACCGAAACGAGCGTCCAGTGACTCACGCACACGCAAACTGAAGTGTGGCGGCGCCCCATCTTGTTGGAAGTAAACTAAACCTTTCTCCGCCTCAATGTCATCCAACTGAGGATAAACATACTCCTCTAACATGTCACAATAGACATCACCATTGATATTCCTTTCGGCAAAAATGAAGGGACCTATGACTCTGTCATGCATAAGAACACACCAAACATTCACTTTGGGCGTGTCACGTTCGTACTCAATAAACTCATGGGGCGGCTGTGAACCCCAAATTCTGCAATTATGCCTGTTTACTGTTCCGTTCACATAAAAAGTAGCTTCATCACTAAAAACCACACTTTAAAAAAAATCATCATCTTCATCAATTTTAGCCAGCATGGAAACAGAAAAGTCGAATCTCTTAACCTTGTCTGCCGGTTTGATATGGTGTAAAAGTTGAATCTTATAGGCAGTTAAACGAAGTCTTTTATGAATTACCTTATGGACTGTTGATCTTGGTAACCCCAATTCCAGACTGCGTCTTGTTACCGATTTCTTAGGGCTTCGAGTGCATGAAGCTCGGATTCTGTCTACATTCTCTTGAGACACACGCGGGCTACCCGGCGACTTTTGCTTCAAAACACTTCCTGTTTCCTTGAACGCACTTAACCACTGACGAATTGTTTTGTCTGTAGGCGGGTCAACACCATAGCTACGTCGAAAGTTTCTTTGTACAGTAACAACAGAATTAGTTTCTATGAGCCAAATAACACACTGAGCCTTTTGTTGAGGGGTCGCCATAGCGCGGCAGTCCAGACGACACTGACTGCCTGCCGCAGCCGCTACGTCATTTCAAGGTCAACGCTCCGCAGTGCTGCCAACTGTTGAGAGAAACATTCCCAATTGGTATGAGTAAAACTCTTTGAGCTGCTTGTTTCAAAGGAATTGATCAAATGTTGCTATCTTTTATAGTTTTAAAAATATTAATTTTTTAAACCCCGGAGTTCTTTTATAGACACCCTGTATTATACCTAATTGAATTAAAAAGTCTACATAAGTATGGAATTGTTACATAATAATAAACAACTGAACTGAACGAGAGTTTGAGATGGATATGTTTAGTAATATTTAAGAAAATGTTTTTGAAATACTACTTATGAGATTGGAAGTAAGGGAAGAACACACGTTTATATCTTGGTATGTCTGGGTGATTTCCTAATTTGTACGGGTTTTGCTCAAAAAGACTACAGCAATCAACCGAAATCGAAAACCAGCCATATATGTTCACAGAAATATCAGTCATTGATCAAAATAGATGTTACGTTACCATCCTTAACAAATCTCTCCATAACGAGAGAAATGAGCCCTGCTGTCCTTAGTAACTGATAGTAAAACGTACTGGATGTAATTGTATCAAATTTAGGAGTGTGTGGCTTGGGTACGCCTATGAAGGGAAGCATAAAACTTGTAATTATTAATATGGCGTCCAAAGTGGTTACTGTGATTTTTATGGGGTTTAATAATTTATAAAACTTTGTGAGATATTTTTCATAAATGTATTCTGTTCTCTATAATGATGACTTAAGTGTTATGGAAACAATTTAATCTAGTTAATAAGTTAAAACTCAATGGCTACATGGAACATAAAAGGGTCGGTACTTACCTGTCTGGATGACACGAACATAGGGCGGGGATAGATGATCCAGAAGACGTTCTCGGTGAAGGGGGCTGTAGTGAGGGAGCCTGGGTAAGTGAAGTAGTTGGTGGGCTCTCCTATGTCAGCAAACCAGTCCAGGCTGTCTCTAGCTGTCAGGGAAACCGAGGTGTTGGGGTACCTGATACTCGGCAGCAGACTGATCAGCCGTTCGAGTTTTGGATTATCCACATTTCCTGCCTGTAAAAAAATACTTTTTATAAACTGCATCCATAGAGTACAAAACAATTGTGTTAGTTCTATGTTTAAAGAGCGATCCAATTTGTTCGTAATCTCATGATGTGTATTATACCATCTCGTATAAAAGAGCTACTTGTATTACAACTTAAACATAACTTTCCCGTTGCACACGAGAAGGAAAAGTGTTACAATGCGTCAAGTTTTCCTCTATGGAGAACTTGTTAACTACATAGAGTAATGGTAAACAATAATAACTCACTTTTGCAAAGAATGTCACAACTGACAGCCCATCTTCGTGCTTTTCTGCTTCTTCTAACGTTTTATATTTCGTATTAAAGTGTACGCAGTGACCTTCGACTGCAAATCTGTGGAAAAAGAGAAGTCATTTAGCTTACAGAATAGCAAAAGACGATAGAATAGATTATTGTTAAGTAACAAAACCGCCTTGTGTAAAATTTAACGTATTTTCCAAATATGGTTATATATAGTTTTGGGGTTAGGATTTTTATGGGGCTATAGTTTGGAAATTAATGAGCTGGAAATAAAGAAACAAGTTTCATCTAGTACTTAGAAAATCGTATATATTTCCTGGAACCGTATATTTACATGGTAATTTTTGTTATAAACATACAAAATTAAGTGATGTAAAAAGTATAGTAAAAATCAATGATATACTTAAAAATCTTAAAATTTTAGTAGTCTATGACTCAGCCGTTGATTGAAATTTGTTGGTTAGACTAACTTTTTTTTTTCTTCTCTAATTGTTAGCTCTAGGCTAGTAGGCTTCGGGAAATCCCATGCCGCCTCAATGTACTATTTGTTTCTTGACGTAGGATTCTTGTAAGGATCTAGGTTATCTTCTCGCTAAGGGTCCATCAGGCTTCCTAGGTTGAAGCACCTTATCCAGGTTACATTTAAGTTACCAATATGCAGATAGTTACTTTGTTTTAAATAAATTTCTTAATTGAGTTCAGAAATTGAAGTAATTCTTTAAAAATCTCTAAATCGTTTGACTGGAGAATTTTAGTTAAGTTTTGAACATTCATCCCATACTTATTCTTTATTAATTTTAAACCTTGGCTTCTAGCATGGTCATATGCAGGGCACGTAAAAAAGATATGTTCCAAAGTTTCACTATGACCTAAAGTACATCTCAGACATAGTGGAGTGAAATACTGACCAATAGTATATAAGTTTTTATTTATATTGGCGTGACCAAATCTTAGTCTTAGAATGTGTAACAATCATTAAATGATGACGATAAACAATTAATGTTTCTTTATTAGCCTATTAATAAAACATCTGTGATGTACATAAATTTGATGTACATGTAAATTTAAATTTGTATTATAAATAATTGTAAAGCTAAAATGGTTAACGTGAAGTTTTACATTTTTTATTCTAAAGAAGTCACTCCTAATTTGTTGTTGAACTAAGCTTAAACATAAGTAAATCTTAAAGTTAATCATAGGAAAAGAGTGTTATTTGATTTTTTTTGCTGAATCAATACATGCGAACACTCTGGGGAAATAATAATTTACTGAGAGCCAATATGAGAATGTATAGATCAGGAACAAGTATGTGTTGTGCTCATGAATGTGTACAGTAATGTTAGGGTTTACTGCAGGAATGCGAAGAACGGTAGGTGTAAACACCATTCCTTCTGAAGCTAATACTCGTAGAAACTTACGAACTATTTTTAATTTAAATGCATGACCGTTTGGATGTTGTTAGGTTCTGATTTGTCGTTCGCAGGCGGAGTTGGATCTGAGAATATGAGCAGTTTGTCGCTTTCCTATTCAAGACCAGCATCAATAAACATTCAGATTCCCGGTACTTACGCTGTGTAATATTGTTACAGATTTTAAGAAAATAAATTCTTTTTCCTGCTTTTAATAAAGAAAGTCATTCTTTTTATGCCCACAAACATTAACCGATACAACAGACTATCAAAACAGACAGGCGGACAGACTGGCCTTTCACCTATTGACTCCAAACTCAGTACAGGTCTTCCTACCAAGAGAACCCTGAGTACAAAGTTTTAATGGTCTAGAACCTTTATAGCAAGAGCTATTTAAGAGACTTACGGGCCGTGGTTTCACCTTTTGACCGCGAAATCAACACAGTTCTTCCTTCGACCAAGACAAACATATGTAACAAGTTTCAAGTTCTAGGACTTTTATATTAAGATTTATCAAACACACGGACGATTTTTAAGAAGGCTGATACAGTGCTTCATACAGATTATTGATAGCAGAGAACACCATCACACATGAACACATTTTGATATAATTTAAACGTTTAATAAAAGTTGTGGTAGGTACGTTATTATTAGAATAACATCCTAAGCTTAGTGTTTAATGTGTAATTCAGTAACCCATGTTCTAGAAGGAATCAAGATATATAACTGCTGAGCGTATGTTGACAGAATCGAGATAGATGTACTCGTATAAACAGTTGATCATTGTTGGACAGCTGAGCGTATGTTTGCAGTTCTTGCGATTGCAATCTCTTGTAATTTGTGTTGTGTTTCGAAGTTTTATTGAATAAAATTCGTTACCAATTGATATTCTGGTTCATTGAAGTCTTTGATATTAAGAACGACGATAAAGTAAAAAAAGTAGTATATTTTTATCCAATTCAAAGCAATGTTTCGTTAGGAATTTGAAAAAGAGATAAATCGTTAGTACAATATTTTTACGTAAAATCATAATATTTAATTTTGTGTGGAGCACATTAAATAAAATTAGTTTTAATTTGAAAATCAACAAACTGGAGCATTATTCCAAACCCGTAACGGTTGTACTGGAGTAATCTGACTCCTATTCAGAACAATACTTTAGTGAAAATATCTCATTCCAAAATTCATAGATAACAATTTTTTGCATTTTGGTGACGGGACTTACTCTATAGTTTTTTTACTATCAGAGTTCCGGTATATACAAGAGCATAGACAAAACTATCAAGGGAATAAATGTGAAAAATACACGAACTTACCTTCGACTATTTACTTTGTGTTCGCCACCAAGAACATCTTGAGTTCCCCAGTGAACATGAAGATTGGAAAACTGGAAAACTCCATGCCTCGCCAATGGCCCGCCCATCAAGGTAGGTCTCACCACACTATTGTCTGCTACGTCGAATTGCACTGAAAAAAAAAAAAAAAAAAAAAAAAAAAACAGGATTGTTTCATTAAAAAAAATTACACTATTTACGAAGTTAAATATAGGTTAGATATATTATCAATCTTAATCCAAACATGTGTTTTTTTGCAAGTAATAATTGCTTATAATCTCCATTATTGCTGCGCTCAAAATCGACTGAATATAAGTACGGTAGAGAGAGAGTATTGGAATATAACAGCTCAAATACGTATAACTAATTTGTAACAAATGTCATGAATATTTTCTACAGAAGACTTTAAAAATTTGGGAATCATAAATTTGTATTATAATGATATGCTATATAATTCCGATATTTCCCGATTACACACAAATTATCGCTGACTAAGGGGATTACAAGCTCAATCCGGGATCGGAAGAGCGGCGCCTTTCCAGAGGAGGACTAATTAAGATATTATTTACCGTGGATCCGCCACTCGATTTCCTCCACTCAAACATAACCAGCTTTGATGATATATTAATTTAAGCTAATAATTTAAATATAATTTCAAAGGTGCCTTAACTACAGAACTTGGGCCTAGACTGCTAACCGTTGTACTCTACACGGTAGCCGCCCGACTTTGACACAACATCCGCCCTGGACTTGTATATCGTTGGCAGATAAAAGACTCCCAGAAGTATTCCAGACATTAGGAGGCCTCCATTTTTAAAATCCTGACTAAATGGTCAGTCCAAGTTGGCTATCGTGTCCATGGATATTTACGCTCAAATTTCAAACCCATGGTGGCACATGCCGCAAGATGAATATATTTCAAAAGTAATTTACTCTCAGCAGCCCTAATACGAGGCAGGGTTTTATTTTTGCTTAATTAGTTCCAAACTATGTGACTGAAGTTATACATTCATTAAATTATAACTTAATATAATATGGAAATACTATATGTCCCAAATGAACGGTTTAGGTGATCTACAACTAAGGTCAACCCTTGGTAGGCTTACCAGTTGTCCCCGTATTTCTCATGATAATCCGCACACCATCATTCAGCAAGTCCTCGAACTCAAGGGGTGGCAGGATGACCTTGGCTGCACTGCTGAACCGGATGTCGATGGGCGACTGTAGCGCCGGAGCATGGAATGGAGGCAAGCCCCCTCTTGGCAGTGGCAGTTTTGGCTTGAAATTTAGCGGAGGATGCACTTCTGGCCATCCACTCAGTGCTAAAATAATAATACAAAAAAACAACTTCTTTCATTGTATTATTTACATCCTAATAATATTATAAACGCAAAAGTGATTTTGTTCGTTTAGCTTTGACGAGTAAACTATTCAATTAATTGTACTGAAAGTTTACATAGAAATTCTTAGCGTTCCTGGTATGAATGATAAGCCTATTGATATATCGAAAATCCCTCCGGGCTACGACCCAATGGTCTCTAAGGTAGCAAAATATCCCATCTTGGCTTAAAACTTATGAAATATTAATTGAAAAGGCCCTGGTAAAAGTAATCAACTGTTCTGTTTGAACATTGTTTTATGACAGCACAACCATATGTTTAACTAATATAACCACTGTTTGAATTTGCTTACGCAATATATAGTTTGATGAAAGCATAGATTAAGCTTAATAGCAACAACACTTCATATTTCGAACTTTTCTGCAACTGCTATTGAGCACAGAGTAATAATATATCCAGATAAGGAAATTTAAAAATTAACAGTTTTAGTAACAATATACTTTTAACTGTACCATTTTAGCAAATATTAAGTACTAGATATAAAAAGACAAAGTCACTATCTAACTTTTTCTATAAAGTTAAAGACTTATAAAACCCATCTTAGCCGTCTTTTGACAGAAGAAGGATTCTCAGACCTGTGTATGTATAAATATGTTATTGATTGGGAAAGGACGCAAAATTAAATATAAGATAACAAATACCAAGCCCGGAATAAATTAAAATGGCCACAAATATTATAAAATCTTTGACATATTTTCTTGGTCGTGGCAGTAAGCCCAATTGACGTCAGAAATATAATTCACTCGAACCAGAAGTGCTCATACACGTGCAACCCCTACGAAATTGTGTGCGAAAACGCGGATAACTGGTAGTAAGAGATAACTCATTCGATACTATGGATTGAGGCACGGCAAAAATGAGCTCTGTGGAGTAAGCAACAGTAACAGTAATAATTAATCAACGTTACGACGCAGCCCTAGCGTTGGACCTCGGAACTAACTGAAATAATCCTTCAGATCGCCATGTCCGTATGATTGATTTATCTCTTTTGTAACTAATACAATCAAATGTTTTATTCTATAACTAATAATGGCTACATATTGACGTATAACGCATAGATTTAAGGAAGATTTCTTGGCACGGCGGAAACATGATAATGAGCATGAAAAAAGCTGAGAATATTTGAAATAAGTTATTAAAACATTCGTTTATATCAATAGTGTTTAAAGTAATAACTGTAGTTAAATCGATTTGTTAGTTTGTATTGTGCACGGGTACAATACACATTAATTGAATTTGAAAAATACTATTTACTAAATCTAAGGAACTAGCTTATTGTTTAAAAATTTGAACACTAATATTGTAAATTCACAAGTGACCTTCGCTAAGAGCTAAGGTAGCGAACGTGTTAAAATAAACACTGAAGTATTATTGTGTGTTGTAACAATGCATGGTGTCAGTACAGAATTTAAAAGATGGTCCCAGTCATATTCAGTCAGTTATTACACGAGACTGAGTAAAATGGATGTCATTTGGTATGCAAAAGGTAAACAACGTTGGATTTACCAGGCAGTGACATTCATTCGAAACCGCACGACGAGGAAATCTTGGCGTAATGTGTAGTCCTGTAGAAAATTCATGACTTCATAATCAAAAGAGGATTATATCATTATTAATGTCACGTGGATGCCAATAGAGTTTTATAAGTTTACTAGCCTAAACCCGCGGCTCCGCTCGCGTGGCAGTAGAGAGGGCTACATCAATCAAGCATCGAAAAGAAATACTAATTTTATTATACGTTTTTCCAATTAATTTATTGCTCTACTAATACATCGTAGCATATCATAAAATCTATTATAAAAGTTTTTTGTTTATTTTAATGCGTTTTGGTAAACAACGTTATTAGTTGTATTATTTGGAGCATAAATATAAAGGTTCTTCGGGTTTATGCGAATTTTTTTTTTCCAATAAAATTCGTCAAAAAACTGCTCAAAGGAATTCTTTAAAAAAAAATGTTGAGAAAAACATTCTTCAAAGAATATTTACATGAGAAAACAAAAATACTTGCCTATTTTTTTAAACCTTTTACTGATGGAAAATAACACTGTTCTTGGAAATTGTAAAAAAGATATCAAATCACATTTATCAAAAATTTGACATTTGTGACACGTTGTAAATGTCAAAAAATGTTTGTTTACATAGAAACGTCAAAAATATTTATGTTTACTTAGTTACTGTCAAAAATAACAACAATTTTTTGTCGCATTATATATGTTTACAAAGAACAGCTGATTAAAAATTTGAAAAGACTCTTTCACTTAATAACATATGTTTGCTGCAATGCATTTCTTACGGGTATTTCTGTAACCAGTGGGGCGGAATCCTGAATCGGGAAAGGGATAAAAAAGTATCCTATAACCTTCTACAGATCAAGACGAACAAATTAAAAAAAAAATTAGGCGAATCCGTCCAGCCGTTTGTGAGTGATGCTGTTACACACGAACAGTTTCATTTTTATATATATAAAGAAGACATTATGAGATAGTACGTTGTAGTTATTGTTATGGTGGTATTAAACTTGTTATAAAAAAATTAATATTGTTATAATACTCATTAAGGCATTACTATATTAAGTAAATTTTATCAAACCATTGCTATTGTCAATATTTTCTAAAAATTATGTGCTTAGTTTTTGCTCAGCAAAAAGTAAAACTTGGTTAGGAATATTTTGTATTTTGAGTTAAAAATGCATATTAAACATTGTTTTAATGTTAACTGTTAATAAGTAATACGTTAACAAACTACTCTAGAACTGTAAGAAGTAGGGAATTATTTTCTATTATTTGAGAAAAGAAAAGACACAATTATCCAATAATTTTATTTTTTACAGGAGGCTTTTCGATATCATAGATGCCATCCATCACCAGGTGTGCCATGCCACCTGACGATGGCATCTTTATCATCTTCTCATTCATTCTTTATCAAATAATAGAAATTAATGTTTTTCAATAAGAAGAGCTCCTCCTTCAATGAAATTAGGGAAATATTATTCTAATATATATTTACAGTAGAAAATGATTTTAAATTGTCCTTTGAAAGAATACATTAGAAATTCATTATGCAGTATTAATTAGTATAATACAAACCATCATTTGGATTGATAGCAGCAAAGCAACCTGCACTGCACAAGGAATATACCACCCATCGAATCATCTGGAAAAGAATATACGTTAGGATAATACACAATATTATAGAAGGATACATTGCTGAATACTCTGTAATTTCGGTTCTTATTAGTTTAAAATTTACCATAAAATAATATGTGTTTATAATATCTTAACAAAGTCATATTAAATCTAAGTAAGTAGTGAAGTGAATAAAAGTAGCCAAATAGTAATAAATGAATAAAAACATATAATAAATTTATATAACAATAAATAACTTTTTAGTGTATTTATACAATATAGAATATCTGTTTTAGTAACTATTTTTACTAAACTGCCATTATTTAAGGGTTAGAGATAGAAAAAATTCAATACAAACATGATTGTTTTAGATACATATTAAATACATGTAATGAACCATTAATTATATATTCTTACTTTATATATCTATAAATTATAATTATAATTATACTTTATAGTTTAATTATACATCTATCTTTAGTTACGAGAAACATTTTAAGAAATATGATTACGGCAAGGCATTGTCTGTTAGATTGATGCGATCATTAATTTGTGGCGGAAATGCAGTGTTACTAAATTTTTAACTATATAACAAATTAATTTCCACTCTCCACTCAAAAATAATGTTAACCCGTTCAAATGTTTTACTAAGACAAGCTCATTAGACTTAACACTATACATACGCTGTGAGTTCGTAAACCCATCGTTGTATTGAGGTCGCAGACGTATGTATATTAATGTCTGTGGATTTCCTTGAGCACACAAGACGAACTGAGCGTTAATTAATTATCAATCTTGTGCTTAGAAAGTTTTTTTATCAGCCAATTAGTTACGCTTGTTCGTATGTTTTGTTGATACACTAATTGCTCGACACCAGCGCTTTTGAATTCTATTAAAGAGTGTTCGATAGTTAAATGGTTCATCTAATTTTTTTTCCAATGTACACAAGTTATTGCGGAAATAAAAATTGCATTTCATAAATGTTCTGGGCATCTCTCCAAAGTTCACGATGGTAGACGCCTTTATAAAGTCTGTCCATGCAAATTTATATTAGAAGATATAAACTTCACATAAATGTAAATTTTTTAATATCTATGAGGTAAGACCTTTCTGGTATCTTGGTTTTTCAACATTTATAACAATAGTTTCATAGCAGGAAATTTTAATTGGACTTGTATATAGATTATTTTTAATACAGTAGTGAAGAAGTTTTCTTTTTTTCTTATGGGTGTAAGGCATGCTGGAAAGGTAAGCACATCGTATCGTAGAGTTGTTTCTATAATAACACGACCAAAAAGATTGATATATTATGATGTTCCCAAAATAATCAATGTATAATTTTTATTGAATGATACACACGATGATATCTCTGAATGTGGTAAGATTTTAAAATTATAAAATATCACTAAGTTCTTAAAACACATACGGGACATTCTGTATAATATATTACGTTATAACCAATCTACACAAACTGTGATGCGCTGGGATACAGTTAACTTATTGAAAAGTAAACAATTGACGCTGAATGCAAAGTAACGTATTATTCATCACACCAGTAAATGATTCATTATTATTCATTCTAGCTGACCGAGCATTGTTATGTAATGCTATAATGATTGAGATTCCTCATACAGACCATAAATGTAATATTGCTTTACTGGCTACCATTGATGACGGTTTTGTTTTTTTTTTAACTAAATTACATTTTAAAAGTAGATACAATGTGTCGGTTGTAAACAAGTAACAGGTTTTTTACTCAAAGTAAATTGTTCACACCCATTCATTGATTTTAATAAATACCACCTCAACAGGCGTTATCACTTATTTTTATTAAACGTAAATTTGTAAGAGATACCAGTGGTTATTTATGTAGAATTCAGTTTTGATAAAATGTAACGTTATTAAATCCCATATTGAGTTATACACTTTTTGCGTGTGTAGTGCAGTATGGATATAGTTTGATACCGTCCTAATACAGAACACCAATTTAACAAAAAAATAGCAGCAGCATGCTTCTAAATATACAGTATAATAAAAAATTCTGTATAAACTCTTTCGACATAACCCTAATTTTGCTTTAAGTAAACAGAACCGGTTTGAAAATGTCTAAATGTATCATGAACAATACAGCATTACAGTGGTTTAATTTTAAAAGTAATTTATACTATAAACGTAACGATTACAGTGTGGTTCAATTAATAAATTGTAATTTTAAAAGTAATTTATACTATAAACGTAACGATTACAGTGTGGTTCAATTAATAAATTGACTTTAAATCTCTCTTTTTGTGAGACATTTATTCTCTCTATCCATACATAATTCAAAAACTTTTGGAGGTTAATTTCAAACGAAGTAGAGTAAAATTACTTTTACAATTTGGGTACGTGAATCCTAGTATAAAGCAATAATTACCTTATGTAACTAGCTGTTAAGCAGGGTACTCAATACGCAACTAATTACAATGCTTAAAACAGAACGTGATTTGATACTTAATTTAGCACAGGTACGCCAATTTAGGTTATAAAATGATGAATTTTGAACAGTTCGAATACAGTTTCTTAATACAAATCTTTAAAAGATTTAATAATAGACTTCGATTACTAATAATAGACGAATTATATTCTAAAGAAGTAAGACCGAAAAATAGCTTTATTTATACTTAAAACATTACACCCAACAAAACTGTTTTAGGAAGGCACAAAAGATGAAGTTTAGAAATTGACCGCCTGTTTGGTTTTACGAATCATTTACATTCTAATTCTAATTTTTAACCGGTGCTACAGGCACACAGTTGGGATAAGAGTGTAAACAATGCTGTATCGTAAAGTGTGTAAACACAACATACCTATGACGTATGTGTTACTCCTAAGATAGAAGTCTGATGGTTCGACGTCCAGCGCTTCCACAGAACACTGAAAGCGGGTTGCCCCCACCACGTTTTTAATAACATACAGTATTCCCGTCGATGAATCCCGCCAAGGGAATTTTTTCCTCTAATCTCTGACGCAGCTTGTCGTCCCAGCTGACTTAACTAGCTTATCAGCTGTTCGTTGACCGACTTATAACCCGTGGGGAATTCTGGCGTGACTTGGCCAAAGAGATTTTGCGGAAGAACTTATCTTTTCCTCGTCGCTGAATAAAAAATATATTTTAATTGTATTTGCATGAGCTTAAGAAACGTGCAACTTAGATTTAGAAAATAGATTCTAAATTTTAGGATTTCTTTTTAACCGTTACCAAATGTTGTTTTGCTAATTTCTCGTATCAGTCAATTTTTCTGATAGCTAGACTTTTTAATAGTTGTTTTTAATGTTAGTACGTTGGATGTAATTTTTGTTAAGGTCAGATAGATTAGTCGGTTAAAACATGGTCTCAACTTTTTGTCACAAGGATTATCTCACGATGGTCACATTATGATATGTTGATATTTTTCCTATTTCCTCATATCAGTAAATTTTTCTGATAGACTTTCTAATAGGTGTTACCTTATGTTATTACGTTGGACGAAATTCTCTTAAAGTCTCACAGGTCGGATGGGGTCGTTTAAAAGAGGGTCTCAAATTTTTATCACTAGGGTCATCTCATGATTTTCACATTGTGATACAAGGGCAGTTTGATAAGTCAGTGAGTTTTTGAATAGGACAATTTTTTTGGCAAATAAACATTTTATTATTAATATAATCTCCTTGTAGCTCGATAAATTTAGTCCAGCGCTTTTCTAATTTTTTATTCCCACCAAATAATAGGTTTTCTCAAGGTTCTCAATATAGACGTTTGTTTCAGTAATGACTTCTTCATACGACACAAATCTCTTACCGCCCAGTCATTTCTTTAGGTTTGGAAACTAGAAATAGTCGCTGAGGGCTATATCTGAAGAATACGCTGAATGGGGTAGCACTTCGTAGTCCATTTCATGGATTTTTGCCATCGTGACTAGACAAGTGTGCTCATGTGCATTGTCTTGATGGAACAGCACTTTCTTCATCTCCAAATGCGACAGTCTTTTCTTCAAATTAACGTCGAATATTTCCAAAAGCTCTGAGTAATATTCGCCGGTGATCGTTTTTTACCCTTCTCATGGTAATCGATGTGAATGACACTGGCCATGACCTTGTTGGCTGACACACTCACCTTGGCCTTCTTTGGTCCATGTTCACCCCGATCAACCCACTTTTTAGATTGTTCCTTGGTCTCTGGCGTGTTGTAATGGATCAGGTTTCCTCCTCAGTTATAAAACTGCGCCAAAACACGTCCGGATTATAGCTGAACATCGCTAAACACTCTTTAGAAGTGGTCACACGGTTGCGCTTATGGGCGAGGGTGAGTAATCGCGGCACCCATCTCGCGGAGAGTTTTTTCATGTCTAAATATTCGTGTACAATGTAATGTATCCGTTCCGTTGAGCTACTTACAGCATGAGCCAACTCACGCACTCATTCTGGACATTTTCCTTCCTATTTTGGGCGACCTGAACTACACACTGTGGCATCACTAGTGCTGGTACGACCAAAACGAAACTTTGTAAACCACTTCTTAACCATCGAAATTGAAGGTGCCAAGTCCTCGTAGTATTTATGAAGTCTTTACTTAGTCTCAGTGATGGATTTACATAAAAACTAATCTTTAATCAGCATACGAAATTGACTTTTTTCCATTTTCGTGAAAATTCACGAGGATGCCTGCTTTGAACGGCTATCAAACACCAAATGCACGAAACAGCTTGTTCAAAGTTAGAAAGTTGTCCACTGATGGATTACAGCTGACTGCAGCATTGTTGCATTTAAAGTTAATGCGCGGGAAATTCAAAAAGTTACTGACTTATCAAACTGCCCTCTTATGTTGATTTTTATCCTAATTTGGATTTTACATGTTCTTCTATCACATTTTAGATTATTTATGATACTGTTATATTTAGTGACGAGATAATGTATATTTAGAAATATAATTACAAAATATAAATCGGAGAAAATAATTTTATTTTAAATGGTGGAATTACTTCTATGGTTGTATGTATGCTCTGATTAATGCCTGTTTGTTTGGACATTTTTCTAAGCCAAGTTTAAGACTCATAAGTAATTTTATTACAGTTACAGTGTTATAGTTTTGCCTCTTCCAGTACTTTATCCATTGATGTAAAGATACATTGAGAATATACAGTTTAAAATTGCAGCAATTACATACATAATTTTGATTTCAAATTTAACAAAACCTGCAATAGGTTACATATCTATTTTGATATAGCAACTTATTTAATGAATACTTAGTATATGATGAACTTTTCTGGGACGAGCTTCTCTGTTTGTTATAAATAGTAGTAAAGCTGATGAATGAATTGTTATGTTTGTGACACGTGTTACTAAAACGTGCACAAACGTATGAGGAAAACGCACATTGATATAGTGGTCATTCCAGCTCAGAAAGTGTGGGAGCCTTTAGAGAATTGCACAGGATGGCCTTGGACAAGTCCAACTAGTTCAGAAAAAAAAAACTGGTTCGCCACACAGCATTTGATACTCGCTGGACTGAAGATACAGTTGTCCTCCGACCACTGTTCGGTTTGGATTGCGGTGGAATTTAAGTATTAGCAATAGTTAGAAATGAAGATCCGGGGGTAAGAAACGTATTTTGATAAATTTTGGCACAATTGCCAATGCACGTATCACACAAATTCCTACGCTATTCAGTGGGAATGTTGGGTTCAGCGCTATTTCACCTTCCGCTTAGTGCAGCGTCTGAAATCTGACGTCACAGACTTGACTCCTGGAATCTGGAGTCCACGTCCGTCTGAAGACACGAAACTTCGGTAATGAAGAAGCACAAAAACAAAAAATTTGCATAGTGTTAAAACCTTGACAACCAAGTTTAATGTAATGAAAAGGTGTGTATTATCAGATGCACTATGGAATGTTTTAGACACGATCCCAAAGCACGGTGGAGTAATCGAGTTGTCTACACATAACGTAGTCAATTATTCTACAATAATGATTTAAAAAGTAATTAAATGTAAAAGTAATTGATCACGTTTCGTTATACATTAACATTTATTAACCCTGCAACTGGCAAAGTCGTAATTTACGACGCATTAAACATCTTTGCCACTTAGTCCTACGTCATCTTTCGAACAATTTTCATTTCAATCGTAATAAAAGTCATATAATTGTAATCGGCAGATCCTGAGCTTTCTTATGGTGAACTCACTTTTATACATAAAACGTTTCCTTATATTATACTTGCCGCTAAAGGCTCGATATGTCAAACGGACTATGCAAATTTGACAATTGCTGTTCAAGTCAGCTGGATTCTGGTTCTTTATACTTTTATGTTGTTTTTCCATTCTGTATTATAAGTAAATAGTTTCTTGATTGTCATAACAACCCGGATATTTTGTACATTTTCAATTTTTAAATTGAATAAAAACTGTATTGGGCTTTACAACACAACAAATAAAAAAATAGTTTAAACCTCGGACCACGATATATCCATGAATGTAACAGTAAACCCAATTTTTATTTCTTTCATAATAGGAAACTGTATTTTATTCATGTTTTGAGTAGTAACTGATTTTGCAGTTCATTGCTTGTTTAACTCTGCACAAAAGGTCGAAATGCTGTGCCAGTTTAGACTAAAATGCATGCCATTTCTAGGAGGCACTCTCTTCTAAAGGAATAAAACTATTTAATTGTTGCTGTTTTTATACTCATTTCATTAAATAGTCAGCTGGTACTACTAGTTATATATAATCCTTTTTAGGGATTATCGCGCATTTATCTTTTACTTCACAGATTACCGCTAATCTTAGGTGTTGCTGGACTGTTTTACGCTGTTATATTGTGATAATTATTGTGCTAGAGAATTTACAAACAATAAAAACTCAATTAAACGTTAATTGCACACATAATATAATTATGTGTGTATAATAATTAGTACACAAATATTTGTGAAAGAGTGGGTCACATTGGAAGCGGTCTTACTTTGTAACACTCAGAAATTCCGTCCTGGCACTCCATTCTGCACAGTCAAAAGAAAGCTAGATTTCATCTAAAGGTAGCCTTCATCTCAAATAATAATGCATAATTTGGAATATAATAGAATACATGTAAGGTGTATAAATTATTTCAAGGGATGGTAACAGGAAAAGCGGATGGTAACATCCATCTTACTGTTAGTTAGTTTCTGAGCAGTGGGATTGTGTAAAACGAGGAAATTTATATCTCTATGATACTGACTACATCCAGTAATACGTCCTCTTTCTGTCTTATACAATACTGGATCAAATTTATCTCAACACGGAAAGAGAATAAAAATTTAATTCTTTTCACTAGGGTCTTTAATCTGTCCAGATGACGGTAGTTTCTGAAGTATGAGTGATACTGCCCATCGCTTGAAACCCAAACGCAACCGCACGAGAAATCTCAGCTCCAATGGTCAACCTACATTTAGAATCGTGACAATGTGCATTGACCAGTCTATCAATATTCTTAGTTAACTGATTTCGTGTAATTTGATTCATATGTCCTCATACCTGAATAAAGAAAATGGTTTAAATATGAAGCACTAATTAAATATTAAAGATACGGTACATATTAATGTAAAAGTTTAAATTTTGTTAATTTTAGGTATATTTTGTATCTAAAATCAAAATTTAGAAACTTTTCAGATTAGTTCACCGAATATGACCCCTAGAGCCTGAAGTCACGTACTGTGATGAATTTTAAAACCTCTTCTGTCATCTAGAACATGAACCTTGAATTATGTACATCTCCTAGTTTTCTTCGTCTCATAACTTTTCTTCTTTGATTAATGAGAATAATCATATATAATCTGTTTGAACACATAATATATTTCGTGGTTTATTCTGTGACTAGCATAAGCGAAGCAGTTTCGATAGCTGATAGTGTCAAGGGAAAGTAAGTATGGGCGATCGAATTTGTATAACGATACAACATGATTGAATTTCTCAACACACACGTGTAGAACGACTAGAGAAGTCAATTAGGCTACACTTAATTCAGATAAAATCTGTCATAACTGTAAAATGTCTCTTCATGCACTGTTGGATAAAAGTAAATTTCTGTGCGGCTGTCGCTAGTACAATAACAATTTGATGATGTGTTGTAGCTTTGAAGATTGGTTTCATACAAAGATATGGATGTGACGACTAAAATGGCTGAGATATTCTATTTTTAATCTTGCGTGGAAAGTGCATAAATCTTAAAACTTTAAAAGTTATTTCTAGGATGGTTGTTTTGAAAACACAATCTTCACTCAATGAGTGTGTATTTAAATATGAATTAAATAAAATTGATATGATGAGTAAAGCAATTATAATTCCTTTCATTGATTTTTACATTAAATATTATAGTATAAATTAATACATTAATATAAAAGGCCACTATACCGAAATATTTCATCAAAATAACATCGATCACGAATTCTTACAAAGAATATTAAATATACTCGTCACATTTTTTTTAATCATTATAAATAATAATGGATATTAATGTCATTCGTTGTTATTGTACATATATACTTGTACCGTAAACTTCCTTATAGCGCACATTCTATTAAATTAAAATTAAAAATAATAGTTAAGGTAGTTTTTCAATAAAGCGGACTTCCATAAATGAAACACCTAATATCTTAAAATAAATTCAGTATAATGTCCCAATATCTTTTTAACCCAGCCTGTATACCTTGCCTGTCCGTATACCTGCCCTACATACAACGAGATTTGTTTAGTTACTTATAAAGAAAAACTAATGCATTTTCAATTGAAATCAAATTAACTTTTAATACTTCCTATTGACCTCCTAATTTCAGTAAAAATAAGCCTGATGCCTCCGTCATTATGATTACCAATATTAAAACACGGAACTTACTTTTAAATGTATACGCCATATATACATTTTATGTAAAACCAAATTTCTTGTACGAAAGTTAGAAGTAGAGTCTATCTGTACTATATTATAGTTTACCTATAATATGTGTAACCTATATGACCAGAACTAAAGTATATATAAACTTCACACTCATTGTAGTATTTAAAGCCTGGGCATATTTACCTCAGTTATGACGAATGTGTTTTCGACTGCGAGCGTTGCAGTTATTTTCGGGTCGTCGAGAAGCGAGAACTGTCACATTCTATTGTAGGTGTCACATAATATCCGAGTTGTGCCGCTTTCTCTTCACGTAGATAGGGGAGGGGGTCAACTGATTTGAAGGGTTGCTCTGCTTGTTTGTTCCTGTCTTTAATAATGGATGTAAATATGGTTCGTATGGCTGCGCGTTAGCGAAGCCTATCACTGAGGTGGCTGGCAACACTTATCGTCTGTATCTTTGTCTTCCCGCAAGATATCTTGACAATGAATTCTGGAATTGTAAATTTTAAATGGGACAATTTTAAAAGTAGGAAAAGTTCTAAGATGGTCCATTTCTTTTCCATAGCATTTGCCTGAGCGTTAATGAATCTTATTACTCAAGGGTCTAGCAAAGCTTCCCTCCTCTTTGTTGTTTAGAATATATCGAGAAAGAATTGCGCTATAAACTTAAAATTTTACATAGGCAGGATCGAATTTCGATGATGATGCGTGTCCTTCTATTGGATATGTCTGAATGTTGTGCAGTCTGGCAAGCAGGGGATATCTCCAGAACGAATTGGGTTATAAACATTTAGTTAATTGTTTATAAATAAACAAGATCAAGTTCGATGACAGTGAGTGTCCCTCCACTGGGTATGCCTGAATGTTAGTGCAGTCTGGCAAGCAGGGGATATCTCGAGAACGAATTGGGTTATAAACATTTAGTTAATTGTTTATAAATAAACAAGATCAAGTTCGATGATAGTGAGTGTCCCTCCACTGGATATGCCTGAATGTTAGAACAGTCTGCTGATGAGCGGATATCTCGAGAACGAATTGAATTGTAAGCAATTAGTAAATGTTTCATAAATAAACAATATCAAGTTCGATGATAGTGAGTGTCCCTCCAATGGATATGTCTGAATGTTAGAGCTCTCTGCAAATGAGGGGATATCTGGAGAACGAATTGAATTGTAAGCAATTAGTAAATGTTTCATAAATAAACAAGATCAAGTTCGTTGATAGTGAGTGTCCCTCCAATGGATATGTCTGAATGTTAGAGCTCTCTGCAAATGAGGGGATATCTGGAGAACGAATTGAATTGTAAGCAATTAGTAAATGTTTCATAAATAAACAAGATCAAGTTCGTTGATAGTGAGTGTCCCTCCACTGGATATGCTTGAATGTTAGAGCAGTCTGCAAATGAGGGGATATCTCGAGAACGAATTAAGTTGTGAATCTTTTATAAATAGACAAGATGAAGTTCGATGATAGTGAGTGTCCCTCCACTGGGTATGCCTGAATGTTAGAGCAGTCTGGCAAGCAGGGGATATCTCGAGAACGAATTGGGTTATAAACATTTAGTTAATTGTTTATAAATAAACAAGATCAAGTTCGATGATAGTGAGTGTCCCTCCACTGGATATGCCTGAATGTTAGAACAGTCTGCAAATGAGGGGATATCTCGAGAACGAATTGAACTGTAAGCAATTAGTAAATGTTTCATAAATAAACAAGATTAAGTTCGATGATAGTGAGTGTCCCTCCAATGGATATGTCTGAATGTTAGAGCTCTCTGCAAATGAGGGGATATCTCGAGAACGAATTGAATTGTAAGCAATTAGTAAATATTTCATAAATAAACAATATCAAGTTCGAAGATAGTGAGTGTCCCTCCAATGGATATGTCTGAATGTTAGAGCTCTCTGCAAATGAGGGGATATCTGGAGAACGAATTGAATTGTAAGCAATTAGTAAATGTTTCATAAATAAACAAGATCAAGTTCGAAGATAGTGAGTGTCCCTCCACTGGATATGCCTGAATGTTAGAACAGTCTGCTGATGAGCGGATATCTCGAGAACGAATTGAATTGTAAGCAATTAGTAAATGTTTCATAAATAAACAATATCAAGTTCGATGATAGTGAGTGTCCCTCCAATGGATATGTCTGAATGTTAGAGCTCTCTGCAAATGAGGGGATATCTGGAGAACGAATTGAATTGTAAGCAATTAGTAAATGTTTCATAAATAAACAAGATCAAGTTCGTTGATAGTGAGTGTCCCTCCACTGGATATGCTTGAATGTTAGAGCAGTCTGCAAATGAGGGGATATCTCGAGAACGAATTAAGTTGTGAATCTTTTATAAATAGACAAGATCAAGTTCGATGATAGTGAGTGTCCCTCCACTGGGTATGCCTGAATGTTAGAGCAGTCTGGCAAGCAGGGGATATCTCGAGAACGAATTGGGTTATAAACATTTAGTTAATTGTTTATAAATAAACAAGATCAAGTTCGATGATAGTGAGTGTCCCTCCACTGGATATGCCTGAATTTTAGAACAGTCTGCAAATGAGGGGATATCTCGAGAACGAATTGAACTGTAAGCAATTAGTAAATGTTTCATAAATAGACAAGATGAAGTTCGATGATAGTGAGTGTCCCTCCACTGGATATGCCTGAATGTTAGAACAGTCTGCTGATGAGCGGATATCTCGAGAACGAATTGAATTGTAAGCAATTAGTAAATGTTTCATAAATAAAACAAGATCAAGTTCGAAGATAGTGAGTGTCCCTCCACTGGATATGCCTGAATGTTAGAACAGTCTGCTGATGAGCGGATATCTCGAGAACGAATTGAATTGTAAGCAATTAGTAAATGTTTCATAAATAAACAATATCAAGTTCGATGATAGTGAGTGTCCCTCCAATGGATATGTCTGAATGTTAGAGCTCTCTGCAAATGAGGGGATATCTGGAGAACGAATTGAATTGTAAGCAATTAGTAAATGTTTCATAAATAAACAAGATCAAGTTCGTTGATAGTGAGTGTCCCTCCACTGGATATGCTTGAATGTTAGAGCAGTCTGCAAATGAGGGGATATCTCGAGAACGAATTAAGTTGTGAATCTTTTATAAATAGACAAGATCAAGTTCGATGATAGTGAGTGTCCCTCCACTGGGTATGCCTGAATGTTAGAGCAGTCTGGCAAGCAGGGGATATCTCGAGAACGAATTGGGTTATAAACATTTAGTTAATTGTTTATAAATAAACAAGATCAAGTTCGATGATAGTGAGTGTCCCTCCACGGGATATGCCTGAATGTTAGAACAGTCTGCAAATGAGGGGATATCTCGAGAACGAATTGAACTGTAAGCAATTAGTAAATGTTTCATAAATAAACAAGATTAAGTTCGATGATAGTGAGTGTCCCTCCAATGGATATGTCTGAATGTTAGAGCTCTCTGCAAATGAGGGGATATCTGGAGAACGAATTGAATTGTAAGCAATTAGTAAATGTTTCATAAATAAACAAGATCAAGTTCGATGATAGTGAGTGTCCCTCCACTGGATATGCCTGAATGTTAGAACAGTCTGCTGATGAGCGGATATCTCGAGAACGAATTGAATTGTAAGCAATTAGTAAATGTTTCATAAATAAACAAGATCAAGTTCGAAGATAGTGAGTGTCCCTCTAATGGATATGCCTGAATGTTTGAGAAGCCTGCCTATCAGGGGATATCTCGAGAACGAATTAAGTTGTGAATCTTTTATAAATAGACAAGATGAAGTTCGATGATGGTGTATATCTCTTAATGGAATTATCTATAAATAGCGAGGCCAGTTTCGCGAACAGGTCTGACGTATATCTTCTTGTTTTAATCATGTTGACAGTTTTATCCAGTTTGGTGATAATTATTTTGTGTTCTATTATTAGATTGCTCTGTTTATATTAATACATGTATTTAATAAAATGTTCTTCCTACATTTTATAATTAGTGGTTATTTAAAAATATTGGGACTGCTACTTTATATTTGTCTACCAATAGGTTTCAAGTTCTTTTGAGTTGTTAAGTCATCACATAATTTTAGCATCCCGTGAGTTTTCGAGATTTAGAAGCTACTATATTGTGGATATTTTTCTTGTCGATTTGGTTGTTTTTTTTTGTCCAAGGGACAAATATATAAGTAAATGTTTCCCAGAAATTCTGAGGGAAAATGTATATTTTTATCAGCGTGAAGTAGTGTAATGTTTAGATTTCAAGTTATCTAACTGCAAATAATCTATTTTATTTATGTATCAAATTTTTTGTTTGTGTTTTTCAATAAGAAAATTCACATCAAAAAAGCTATCTGATAGCTGCAGGCTATCAAATATTACCGAAACTTTTATGCTAACATAAAAAATTAGTTTATATGGGTTTCATACTACAACAGTCATATTGTTAACAATAGAAAACATAACAATTTATTATAAATAATAGTAAAATATTAGTTTAATATTAGAACGTGATGTGCTACTGCAACTTTGGAACGGAGTATATCAGGGGTCTTGAGTTGAAAGGCTGCACTGGTCTGATGTTTTCTCTGTTGACCATGAGATCGTTTGAAAGCAGGTTCCTGAAAGCTTTAACCTACAACAAAAATACATTTGTAACCTGTGAATCGTATATTATATATAATATTTCATTAATAATAATGAGGAGTTTAATACCGAAAAATTTTGTAACGAATATTTTAAATTATATTTCAACTTTAAATTTAATTTACGATTATCATCAAACATATTTTCTATTTGTGCCACTCCGAAAGTTTTAGCTTGTTGGGCACATTAAGCGAAAGGAAGTACCTAAACGTGGTATCAGTACTGGCACTAATTAAACGTTACAATGAAAGTAATAGTGATAAAATTTATTACCTTAGGACATTCAAATGTCTATAACAAAGGCCTAGAGAGAAAGAGGAATAGTTCGGGTTCAGGTCGTCCACACACGAATCCCAAGTGAGTTAGGTGAGTCATAAGGAGCGAGTATTGTTACCTGTCTGGATGATACGGACATAGGCCGAGGGTAGACGATCCAGAAAACATTTTCGGTGTAGGGAGGCGTGGTGAGAGAACCGGGGCATGTGAAGTAGTTGAAAGGTTCCGCCAGTTCATCAAACCAGTCCAGACTGTCTCTGGCCGCCAGGGTCACCGAGGAGTTGGGGTACCTGATGCTGGGCAGTAGCTCGACCAACCGATCGATCTTGGGGTTATCAACGTCTCCAGCCTGCAATATTTTGGTAAACAGAGTGATTTCAATAACAATTTACAGATGCTGCGAAACTAGTATAACCTACTTCTTTGAAAATAATTTTTCTTGTTGTTTTCATATTTTTACTATTAAATTTACAAAAGGCAATAACTAATTAAAGTGTTTTGATTTAAATTTCTGTGCCATACGAAAGTTGTTTCAAGTAGTTTAAATGAAAAAGTACAGCGTAGTAAGGCTACGAGAGTGACCAGGCGCTCTTGTTGGGTTCTCCATATACAGTCTACACGATAAATTCATATACGCCCGAAAATATTAATCTTTTAATCATGAAAGACCTTTTTATATTGAACGATAATCCTGCAAATCCTATAATTGGGACTTCACTTGATTTAATAATGTAATACGTTTATTTTAAAGTGATCTATTAGAAACCATGGGTGTAGTCCTGGAGAGACCTCGACAGGTCCGGGCACACCTAGTCTGGAAAGAGGAAAGAAAATATAAAAATAAGTTGTCGCATGTTCTATGCTAAGAGACTTTTTATTAGTAACTGGAACATAATTTAAATAGGCATTGCACTGTTTTACGGTGGTGATCAGGAACTCGTCATAGTTCTGCTGTTCTTTAAATTTACATTATAGAAAATTTTATATTACTAAACATCATGTTAAGGTTTAGAATACATACACAAACTTTAGTTTTTAAAATATTTTCATAGAGTAATATAGAACTAAAATAACAGAGAGAAATATCAATGTTAGTCGTTGTTGATCGTTCATTATACAAGACATCGTAAATAACATGTCATTGAACATGATTCAGTGCGTATGTTATGGAAATAAATATAATTTTGTTTTTCAATTAAAAAAAAAACATCATTGTATACACTTAAATTATAAAAAAAATGTAGAAAGAAAATTTTGTTAAATTATTTTTGAGTGAATGAAGACCTCGAATCTCCCTAATGTTACAAGGTAGGCTGTTGTAAATCATTACAAATGAGTTATAAGTATCCTTTACAAATTATGTTATTTTGGTTTTAGGTTTTGCAAGATTTCCTCTTCCTATTTTGAAGTACGAATGATAGCCATAGTATTTTAGCTATTTTTAGCTGGGGATGGATCCTGACGAAAATGCAACACTCGTGCCCTTAAAGTCCGCCCAACATTATTATACCCATTTCTGCAAAATTAATGGTTTGAAAGAGCCTTTGCTTTTAGCTTTTGATATTGATCTAATATGCATTTTTGTAAGTTTAACAGTCATAAAATGTTTGTATTACTCGAGAATCTCCAGGAGATAATACCGCAATGAAAAATAGATTACGTTGAAGAATAGAAATAGAATGGTTGATGAATAGAATAATTCTGTTGAATTTAGTTGGTAAACATTCCGTTCGAATTGTTCAATTGTCTTAGATTGTAATGCTTCATGCATATACAAAACTAATTACTATACAACATAAAAGGTATTAATAAGTTTAAAAGAACTAAGAAAATTGAGTCTGTGAGTAAGCACATATACAATTTTAAATAAATCAAGTTAAACGTGAATAAATATGATGACGTGGATGAATTATGTTAACAGTAAAGTTGTAACCCAACATAAAGAACTCTAAAGAACATAAATAGTGATAAACACATGAACTTTTATGACAGTTCTTATTTTGATACTAATACTGCAACTGCAACGTAACCCCTCGCCAATGTAAAACGAGGTGCCGCAACTAGCGCTCCTTGCGGTGTACTACCCAATTAGTGTCCATAGCAAAGGAGGACAGACTTGCAATGGTCTCCGTATGTAAGTTATCCGGGTCTTATATTTTCATTCTTACTCTATGCATTTTTTCACAATATTAGTCTCCATAAGTTATTACAGTATTCGTTAAAATAAATGAAATGATAATTTTTGTTTTATCGTCAGCTTAACCGCATATTGATACCGAAGGAATATTATAACACTTTTAAAGTTCTTTTGTGTTTTCCTTAATAAATTGTCTTTTTCTATTTTTTGCCCGTAATTTCTTTTACGACAACTTATATAGACTCCAAAGGATTCAAATGTAATTTTTTTTATTATGTAATAAAAACTATGCAATTAATTTAAGACAAGAAGTATGCTCATTCTTTCCATAATGGGCTTCTGAAAATTAAGCGATCAGTATCTGTATAGGCACTCCTAGTTTTAATGATTTACAGAACATTTTCAGTACCATAGTTTAGATTGCCTTGTTTTCGATAAAAAAAAAACATACGTGCGTAGGTCTGAGAAGCTTACTTCGGTAAAAAAACCATAAAAACCATCCCGTCCCTTGTAACTACTTCAAGTGTAAGGGATAGAGTGAAAAATTCCAACTTCCAGCTGTGACTTACTAATAAACATACCAATACTGGTGTTAAATATTTCCACTATACGTCAATGTATGCTAACATACAAACAAGAAGCTTTCGCACTGACTGAATTATCTTATTCTGAAACAAGAAAATGAGGTTTAGCACCAGGTAAACTAACTAAGTCACATTTTATATTTTTAAGTACATTATTACTTTTATTACTAAGTTGATTGAGACTGGTTAACAATAAGTTACTTTCAATTTTGGAGACAAATAATTTGATATGGTTTAAATTTAAAAGAATGAGAACATAAACAATTTATACGGAATATAACTTGCTTCAATATACTAAAATTAAAATTGACATGGCTTTTAATATTGTAAGTTATAGGCTACTTCCATACTATATACATTTAGTAAACAGGGTTAGTATTTTTATATAAAACTTAATCACCATATTATGTTATCAGTTGATTGCTAAATAATAACACACAAAAGACACTACAGATATGTAATTCGAATGGCAGTTTTTAAGATTTATTTATATTTTCCCTCGCCTTTATTAAAATACTAGCAGTTACTCGCGTCTTTGCACGCAATTTAGCAGGCTTTGCATGTGTTGAACACTCCGGGTGTATACAGAAACAATTTATACAGAATATAAAAATAAAAATTGCTTTTAATATTGCAAGTTGTACTTCCATAATATATAAATTTAGTAAACAGTGTCACTATTTCTATATAAAGCTTAGTCACCATATTACGTTGTCAGTTTATTGCTAAATAATTACACACAACAGACACTGCAGATATATATCCTGAGTTAATATGTCATTTGAATGGGAGTTTTTAGGAGTTGTTCATATTTTTCTCCACCTTTATTAAAATACTAGTAGTTACTCGCGGCTTTGCACGAAATTTAGCAGGCTTTGCATGTGTATGAGTACTTCGGGTTCGCGTGAATTATAATTCCGACGGCCATGTTGAGTTTTCCTTGTGGCCACTATCAAGACAGTATGTCAAAAAGTGTATATTTATGGCCATTGTAATTTACTACACATTTGTGTTTTTGTACCATAGCTGATTTTTTCCCACGATCAAGAAAACATATTTAAAAACACAGATCTGAGAAGCCTACTTCTGTTAAAAGACAACTATGATGGGTTTAGTAATCGTATTGAAATGTATAATAATAGTTAGATTGTAACTTTTTCTTTGACATCTGTATTACAGCACTGATCAGGAACTGCATACTTAATAATATTTACTAAAAAGTACAGAATAAACTTTACATTTTCTTATCCAGATAGTTTCTTACTCTGGGCTAATCAGCGGTTTCAGCAAAACTACAAATAAGAATTGTTGTTACTATCACGATATGCTTTCAAGATTATGTGTGAACAAATTAAAGCTAATGGTTTAATTAACAAACTCTTTCAATTAATAATATGTGTTGTTATGTGGTAATGCAACTTTAGAGACCAAGATGGGATTTTTGAAACTTTAGAGACTAGAGGGGTACAGCTCAGAGTGACGTTCAAATTAAGAAATGGCCTATATGTTAACCACATTCCTTAAGAATATTCATGTAAAATTTCAGTACAATTGGTCCAGTAATTTTTACGCGATTGAGTAACACACACGCACACGAACACACACTACCACATAGGTAGAAACCGTTAGATTCTTATACAATAGTATAGATTTAAGTGTGAACTATCTCATTAATAAAACAGGTTCAGTAAAACCTGATGAAATTTAATTTTTAATAGTGCGATTCTTCAATAGTTAGTAATTATTACTCTTTTATAGCTTTTATTTATTAAAAAGTGTCAATAATTTTATTTACTTCATTACTGTAATTTTCATTTTTGACTTTATAAGAGCGAAATATGTGTATTTTTGAATTGATCTCTCTATGGACATTCTACCAATATACAGTTTACGAATTATAGAAACAGTAATACGCGTTCCAATTGCAGCAAAGTTCAGGTTATATAAATCAAGTTACATGGGTCAAATTTAGAATTGGAAAGTTTTATGGAAAGTCTTCTTGGCGAATTACACTATAAACAACAATAACTATTACACAACTGAAGCAACTTACTTTGGCAAAAAATGCTACTACTGCCAAGCCATCTGAGTGCTTTTCTGCTTCTTCTATTGTTTGATATTTCTTTTTGAAATGTACACAGTGACCTTCGATTGCAAATCTGTGGATAGAAAAATACTTATACAACTTATAAAATTAATTTTAGTTTTATTGCTGCACACATGATGTATTATCATTAGACGTATTTTATTGGCCAAGGTAGTTTGAAAACGTTTTTTTTAATTATGTTGTTTGTTAGGCTGTATCAGAGAGAAAAAATAAAAATTCTTCATCAACTTTTTATAACAATTGTATTTAGACGTAAAAGTCAAATTCTCACTAACAAGTTTTCAAAACTATTGATCTTAGAAAAGACATTTTTGGAAGTTTATTAAGTTGGTTTTTGTTCATAATTGGATAAAAAGGTTTTTAAGGATTAATTCTTATAAGTTACAGCCATCTCTGAATTAAAAGTTGATTGTAAAATTTAACTAACTAGTTTGAAGAATGCTAGATACTAATACATGTCTTTTTATTTTTTAGAATTGTATAATGTGAGTTTCAGAAAAAAAGAACATAGCAGTCGACTGACCGAAGTGCTTTTTTTATAATGGTTTTCATCACCACTTTTTTATTTGGTGTTGTGGTTGAATCGGAATAATTCACTTCGTTTTCTTCCATTAGCTGAAAACGAAATAAACAATTAATATACACAACCCGCAAATCCAAATAGTAACAGTCTATACGCTACGTTAATGCTGATTACAGACACCATTCTCTTTGCCTAGTTGTTTACTGCTGGTAGTTTTAGTAAAACATGCTTTAAATGGCATGTTAGTTCAGATCAGATATTTATGTAACGGTTTTTTTAAGTTTCGGTAAAGCTGTCATTCTACTTTGAAAGCATGTGGAAAACATAAACGTGCTTGACGTTCCAAAACGAAAGTTCTCTGTGCAAAACATACATCCATAGCCCGCGAAAAGAAATAGTCACTTCAAAAAGGAGCGACAGTAACCAGGGAGAAATGCCCTCCCTGACATAAAAATGACTGCGCTAGTCCTGCCCCTGGCGGAGTTAGAGCAAACAAACGTGACGCGAAACGAAAGTTTTCCCTCCCTGAAAAACATACATCCATAGCCCGCCAAAAGAAGTAGTCACTTCAGAAATGAATCTAAGTTAATAGCCAGTATATTCATTTAACTAGTGTAATCCGCACGAATGGAGGGCATTTAAAGCGGTGTTGCCATATCGGTTCTAACTACCAGCTCTTCTTTTTATTTATTTTAATGTACGCGTGTTTACGTTTGCGGTAACAGCTGATCATGTTTTTTTTATTGTAACAACTGTTGAGACGAATCAGAAATTTTCTATACACGTAAAACTGGCAACAGTGTCAGGCGCGGTGTATAGTGGGTGGGTGGATGGGGGATTCAGACGAGCCATCTACCATCCGACTATTTTCGTACAGGTTACACTTAGAAAGTGCTCAAGGACGTATTTTCCATCTGATGCATGAAAATAATCCCAGTTCAAATCAACAATAGGATCATTTTGACTAAAAGAAATAAATCACTAAAGACTACTCTACCTTCTGTCGTTTATTTCGTGCTCGCCGCCAAGATTATCTTCCGTTCCCCAATGTACATGCAGATTGGAAAACTCATACTCTCCATGGCAAGTTAATGGCCCGCCAACCAGTCGGGGTGCCATCACACTTTCATTCGCTATTTCGAATTGCACTGAAAAATAAATCATAAAATAAAAATATAATCGTTTTAGGCAGATTGCGGGTAATATGTAGTAAACCTAACTGGGTTTTCTACAAATAACCAATAATTTGACATAAATAATAATTAGGTGTTAATGAAGTGTTCTGATATTTGAAGAAACTTAAAAAAGAAGGTTGAAAAAGTTGGTTCTCGTGGCAGAAATTCAAATAAGTGTTATAACTTTACTCAATATTTTCTTTGCAATATTAGTGTAAAAAGTAAAAGTTATTTTTACTGGGTTTTATTACTTATTATTTTGTAAGGAACTTCACACAGAGGAGCTACAAAATTAGAGAGCCTCTCATATAAGAAGACGACGTGAGAGTGGGTAGGCGGGAAATGGAGTGGTAGTTAAACGTCTGTATTGACAAATAAATAGTATTGTTATGGAGAAAGGCTATCCATGACTAGTAGAAGAGTTTAGATTTTACATTAACTTCAATCATTTTATAATTTCGAGAAAAAATGTAGTAAAATTGACTATTCACTAGAGTAGTGAATATGAAAATGCAAGAACAAACGTCTTATCTAAAAGATAACGGATAACATTATTAATGTTAATAAAAACATAGCACAATTACCCGTTGTCCCAGTATTTCTCATAATGACTCGCACACCATCGTTTAGCATGTTCTCAAACTTAAGGGGTGGCAGTTTGACCTTGGCGGCTTTGCTGGAGCGGATGTTGATGGGCGATTGTAGGGATGGAGTGTGATAAGGTGGCAAATCTCCTTGGGCTGGATTTGGTTTAAAATTTGGGGGTGGGTGTATTTTAGGCCAACCATTTAGTGCTGAAACAAATGCAAAGTAGTATTTTAAGTGATTTCAAGATTTAAGGAATGTTTTCTCAGGCTTGCCTGAATTATGTATATTTATGAGAATGTCTTTCGAAATACCTCCATTTCAAAATAAGAGAACTAACAATTCTGAGGATCGATGGTTAGTGTGTCTAATGGTATCTAATGTGCAAGATTTGAAGGAAATATTGGATTCCCTTTGGTGGAGTGTAGTTGACATTTCTCAATTCCTATCAAATACTAGTTCATATAATTATAATATTTTGATTTTTTAGTGATATTTTGATTTATATGTAGTGCATTAGTATTGAACTCGCGCATTTTATATTTGAATTTCATCTTTATAAGTTATACTCTTCTATTTGTTTTTGATTTGATTTGGTATTTTTATACCCCAGAGCGGACAAAGCAAGTTTACATTATGGATAGGCTCGTTTCCATGCAAAGTATACCAGACATACTAAGGGTGAATAAGTGCCTGATAATAGTGACGTAATTTAGTTTCAAGGCCAGAAATACCAAGATCTCGGTGGAGATACCAATCAGCAAAACTCTAAAGGTATCTGAAAATTTAGAGAAAGCGAACTGAAGGAAATGTTTATTTTGGTTTGTTTCAATAGTGACGTTTTCCTTAATTCTTAAACACTATATTATAGTAAGATCTCCATTTTTTTAAATCTCACCCCTAAGATAAGGCTTTACCTTTTTCCGTTTTGGAGTTATCTTTGACTCAAAGAAGTAATTTGTTTTCTTCTCCTTACTATGATCACTAATTTTAACTCATACAACAACTCTAAACGTTAAGTTTAAGCTACAGTTCCCCTTCTTCTTAGTGCAGCATCTGGAATGTAACACTGTCTCAGACTTGACTCCCGGTTTCTGGAGTCATGTTCGTCTGAAGAGACACAAAAAGTTCGACAACGAAGAAACTCAAAACGAACTCTTAACATCGTTTCGACATCAGAAACACCTAGACTACAACATATAAAAACATAGTGTAATCTAGGTGAAGAGGCATTCTCATTGACTCATCAGCTGCACAATTCAGTGCACTACGATATTTGTGACACGATCTCCAAGCACGGTGGAACAACAGAGTGTTCTACACTTAAAAATCCAAACTCCAGATGTCAAGTCTGAGACAGCGTCAGATTCTGCACTAAGGGAAAGGTGAACTGAAGCTAAACATAATATTCACATTGAATCAACCCTTCCCATCATTGCTTTTAGCAACTGTACTATTCAATTGATAAAGTTCAGTGAGTGTCCCTACAACAATCAAAAGGAAATGATTTTAAATATTAATAAATGTAAATAATACATATCATTTTCAATTTATTTATTTTTCGTGCTAGGCCTTTCAAAACCGAAGCATTCTTCATCAACCGACTCCACAAATAAATATTTACATAATTTTTATTACAATTAAAATACCATATCATGTAAATATGTAAATACAATGATTTTGGAAATATTTCAGCCAGTATGAAAATTAGATGTGTCACCTAAATATGGGTTAAATAAGGTTGCAACCTTATGGATTTCCAGGAGTGGCACATCACTAACGACAAGTATCGAGATTCTGGTATGCAAGGGTAATTTTATATGTCTAGTCTACTGCGGGAGATGACTTTTGGAGTTGGTAGGGTTCGTTCCCAAAGAGTCAAAGGTTCTTGCCAGCCTAGACATACTGTAAGGATGTGCCAGCCCTGCCTTCTTTGACTGAACAGGCTGGTTCAGAGCTGGCTTTCCCTTCTTCCGAGGGGACATGACTTAACATTAGTGACCTAAATTGTTCCCTCATAAATCTCGACAGGAGGCGGCCCCTATCCCAAACCTGACCCATCCCGAATATCCTAGCACTCCGGAAAGAGTGCTAAGGTCCTTATAGGACTAGGTGCAATATTCTAAGCTTCTTGTCTTAACAGAGCAAAAAATGTAACATGATAAAATCTCATAATGATTGTACTCAGTTTATTTCAAACTGGTTTACTCTGTGATTTTCTCGTTGTCTTTATAGTCACCCATAAAACATTTGGAAATATGTAAGAATTTGTTACTCTTAAATTTGTCCTCTTGATTCTAATACAGTAGAGTACTTAATTGGCCCAAAAGGAATGTAATTACTAGGATTCTAGTTTATAGTAACTGTATAATACGATATCACACGGACGGACAGACATACAGTAAGACAGCGATTTTAAATAGGACGTGCGGGATCTCAATAGTTAGTTGCCTAATGCAGATAGTAGCCTGTACGGCCTTAACACTTTCCGTAGTAACTGAAAAACAGAACGGTGAGTTTTCTATTGACTCCAAAATTTAACCAACTTGATAGGACTCTCTCACAATCAAATGTACGCCGCAATGGGTCATGCACAAGTATACAGTATGAGTTAAAAGTATGGATACACTCTGTTTAGTTTTTGATGGATAAAGATGGAGGGATGGAACTCGGGACACCTTTTCGGAAATAGCAGTGAACTTTTTAGACACTGTTAGGCTACAACTTTGCCCATTTCCCCAAAATGAGATTTGGAGGTGAGGGTGGGGGTAGCTCAAAATTTTTAAATGTAAAGACCCATTAAGTGACACCTTATTTGAAGGAGCAAAGAATGATCAAGAATGTACTGCTTAAATTGTATGCTATATTGTAGTTCATTGCAGTTATGTTATGTTGCTCTTCTATAGTTACATTTTATACTGATGTTTTGACTTGCATAGAAAATCTTTGTGTTATATTGTGTAAATAAATTATTCTTATTCTGTAAGGTTATGATAAAAAAGAACAGTGGAAGCTAGAGCTAAATGACATATAAAGGGTAAAAAGCTCCTCCTTGAAAAACCCAAAATTGTAGATAATGTGAGTACCTTTATATAATTAGGTATCTAATTATAAGGTAAAAATTGTTAATTTTAATACGAGTAATTTAAAAATATTACTAATATACATTTTAAATTATGTCAAATTTTATTGGAAGTAACTAAACATCAAAGTGGTAAGTAGTAAAAAAAAGTTATATTTGTGTTATGATTTGTGCCCAGTATGAAATGGCAGGTTATTGAAATTAATTAAGTTAAAAGCATGGATGGCTCCTGCTCAACCTCCAATGGGCAAAGATAGAAAAATGAAACTTAGTACACTCCTCTAGGAAACAAAAGCGCACCATTTTCCCAGAATGTGCTTTTTAGGGGGAATTTAAATGGAAAGTTACACTAGCATTATAAATATAGTAATTGCAATTACGTTAAGCACATACAACGGCTAAAATACTAACCTCTGTATTTTATGGCAGATGATCAAACTGCTCTCCCAAGACAGTTTGACAATATTCAAGTCTGTTGTAGGAACTTTAATGGCAGATGTATGGATACACGCGGTGTTTTTTTTTTATTTTCGCTACTATTCTGTCCTTAATGCGGTTTCGTTTTATAGAAATTCTTTTTAATATCTATCCCTCTATCGTTATTCATCACACAATAAACAGAGTGTATCCATACTTTCAACTCACACTGTATAGTTTTTATTGCACTGATTACGAGTTTATTACAAAACATACTTGTAGAGTTATTGTATTACGCTTTATAAATGCACTACAGAGAAGTTGAATATATAGCAAGAATGCACTACATTCATTGCTATGTAATTGGAATACAAAATTAAGTTGTCTACAGTTCCAAGTTCACTATAAAATCTTTTCTTTTATGGATAAAAAATAGCAAATTTTTAAACGTTTGAAAAATTAGTAAATTATTCATGTATTTACTAACTATACCCTCAATCCAATTTTATCAAAACTCGTCCATTTAGTCAAATAATGCTTATGTACATTCTCATACATACTCTTATATAGACATTTTCCTAAAACTGACTTGACTTCGGGGAATGTTACTGACACAAATATTAATTGCAAATTAAATTATATGTTTTAAAGATCACAGTACTTTGTTGTATGGGATAGAGTAAAGTGCAAACATATTCTAACTGTTTTAGGACTGGAATAACATTTCAGTTAGACATCCAACAGAAAACTCAAGAATTACTGGTGATTCCAAAATCAGAGTTAAACACTGCAAAGTAATATTCCGTTGTATTTATCTGTTGCAGAATCCTGTCGAATTGACCTCTCCTGTGAGATGGAACCGTTTGCAGATATATGTCATGCCGATTAACCATCTCAATACAACCAGTTTTAATTTTACAATAAATTGATTTTATTTGAATGAATTTTAATTTACCTTTGTCTTATTTACTAACGATTCCACTAACACAGGTGTCTTGTGAAAGAGTATTTTCGAAGTTAAAGTTAATAAAGACGAGATTAAGAGCAACAATGACTGTAGAAAATTTAGAAGCATTTGTTTTGATGCACACGGAGAGAGACATATTGATTAACATTGACTCAAGTGTGGTTATTGATTAACTGTGTGAATCGAGCTCTGAAATGAGAAGACTTTTGATCGTCTAGTTCAGTACTGTATTGAGTCAAGTTTATGCTATATGATTATGATTGTCCCATTATTGAGGATTTTTTATATATTTCAAAGTGAGAATAGTATGTCGGCAAACGCAGTCTATCTACTGTAGACAACACTTTGGGAACTAAAATAGTGAGTCTAGTTTATACAGCAACCTTTTTTGTTAGCAAGTGATATTTTGTTTAAGTTTAGGTTTGTACACTTTTCAGTGATAATTTTAATTTAATGTAAATTTTACGTCAACTCTCCAGTACTACAAACTTAGCGCTAAATGAACGTTTACAGCCGCTCTAACTCTCTCTGTTCCAGAGGAAGGCAAGATTCGTGGTTATTTTGTGCTGAACTCATTGGTAGAAATAAAACAATCAAGAACTATAGAAGTGAATTATTCCACACAAGAACAAATTTGTACATCCCACTTTTCAAATATTTGAAAACTACTGCTAAAAGATTAAAATATGAATGTGTTAGTATCTTAATAAGTTTAATTCAGAAAAGGTTCAGTAAATTGAATTTATATTAAACTGTAAGATCATTTGTTTCGCTAACTGAGCCTGGTAATGGAATATGTACATTTGTTACATTAACTAGTAGACTATCAAGACTATAGGTAGCACTCATTCTGCAAGTCATTCATCTAATGCAAAGTTCAGTTTGGACTACACCATAACAAATCTTTATACTCCTTCCAAAACAAACAAAAATCAAACTAGATAGACATGTAAAAAAAATAGAAGAAACTTAAAAGACTTTGAAGCGTTGTTACCTTAAATTGATAATATAAAACTTTCGGATGCATAATAATAAACTTCAAAATCTGTACAATTTGCGTTTTTATGGTTAGTTAAAGATAACGAACTTCAGAGTAACTCTGGCCTTGTAAATTTCTAGAGTTAACAGAAAATTTTATCATCTTTCAAGATAAGTGCTGAAGGTATTATGATTAATTCAGAGGGAAAAGTAAATTTTAAAAAGAACTGAAAATTCTTAACTTGACGTAAGTCATATTTCACCCATATACTATTGTACAAACAGAGGACTTTACCCTTTGGACAGTTGGTATTCAAGTATGCAGTGGCAAGACTGCAGAATGTCAGCACCACGGCTCCTCGCATCTTCTAGGTCCTTAAGTCCTGGAAAACCAAGTCGAAGCTAGAGCTGAAAAGTCAAAAACCGAGCAAACATAGCTAGAGGTTGAGTGGCCTTGGATATTTACAGATTTAAGCCTTCTCATGTATGACGTAAGTAACATAATGGGAGTAGAAGCCGAGGAAACAGGTCTGCGGTTGATGAGGCTCACCACTAGCACAATTTACCACATCATGGTTTCATTGCGACACAGATACATACGTCGTTAATAACAAAATGGGAGAAGTTGGAGCTGGAAAATGCTCTCAGGTTGTTAAGGCTCTCATATCACCACATAAAAATAACTTTGAAATTATTATGAGGAATCTTTCTTTTAGAATAATAATGTTGCAATAAGTGGGCCATTTTTGTAAAAGTCTTCTAACATTTTTACTATAAACGTAAAAAATATACAAGTAATCAATATTGTATAATTTACATTTTTCTAACACTAATCTTTCTGGTCCAATTTCAAAAGGTCTGGTATGCCAATTAATAAGACGAATGGCAGCAGATGACCTGTATCATGCAACAAATGCAAGACCAGAAATTTGGTTTGATCTAGAAACTATTAATACTAAATTGAAAATAGGCATGGTGTTGGATATTCATGAAACATATTTTTATGTGTGTAACATATCTAACATTTCACTTTAACTATTGCATTCACTCACTTTGGGATATAGGCCTGTCAAAAAATACAGATTTTAGCTTTTTCGTATTAAGTGATGTTTGGAAAACACACACACACACACACACACACACACACACACACACACACACACACACACACACACACACACACACACACACACACATTTTTAAACAATATTTTCAAACAACTGAATCATGTGATTAGTTGAAAATTTAGGCCAAAAGCTAACAACAAATTAATCATATAGTTAAAGGCACTTTATGTCTTACGCCTCAACACTAAAACCATCTACTACTCTCTATAAGCATATGCAGGAATTTCAAATTCTGAAAGGATGTCCTTTTTTAATACAAGTCCTCCAAAACTAAGTTTTCTTGTAAACTGATAGTTCAAATTAAATAAAACCCTGTCTACAATAACAAGTAATAAAAGTAATGTTAAAATAATAATGGAAGTTACGTGGTAAATTAGCTTATATTAAATTAACTTACCCAAAGACAGGGAATATAGTTAATAATGAACGTTTGGTTTTTCTTTGCTTTATGTATACAGATTGCACGTGTTTGTGTAGGTCATATTGATCTATGTCCCATTTACTGCAGTTCATCATCATTTATTCTCATTTTAAATGTTTCATTGCTAAAAAGCTATTGAGAGAATAATTACTACTAAAAGTTGTTCAAGATCGTTAAGTTTATGTTTTTCAATCGCGATCATGTTATTAATTAGTGAAAAATTACTTTTAAATGCCCAGTTAAAGGTGAAACAGCAAATAGATCGTTTCCTTTTCTGAAACAGCTATGAGTAATTAATACAAAGGTTTATTGCTATAAGAGGTGCAGTGGTGGGAAAGATATACTCAATTAAAATATGTCGATGCTCATTTAGGCAGAACGCTTACTGTGCTTATTAAAGTAAGTATACGTGTAAATATTTATTACTGAAACAGGTCTACATATATTTTTAATATTCAAGGTCACATTAAATTTAAAATGTAATATCTTAAAAATGAATAAGTTTTATAATATATATTCAACGTAATTGTATAAAGATAACAGAGCCTAAATTATTCTCCCTTGTAAAAATACAAGGGAAACATTTCACTAAATTTCACATGAAATCGAGTAGTCGATAGCTAAATGAACCGAATATATAAGTGAACCTATTCATCCAAACCCCCATAAATTGGTATAGTTTTATGTGGGGCTAGAAGAGGGACCTGTTTAAACCTATTTTTATATTCTTACATTCTCCAACCCATTTATCGCTTATCCAACATTTTTCCTTGCTCACCGACATATCGTATTTTTTAGAATTGATATATTTTATATCCTTATAAGTGATTAACTATTAATTAAGATTTGCATGTCACTAGCCTGCGTAAAGACTGATTCGCAAAGAGTATTATCTATTACCACTCTACTAATGTACCATATCATTAGATATATATCAATGCAGTAAGGTTTAAATTCTGTAAGCTCAAAACACATTTTGTTTAATTATCAGGTTCCCAAAACGTCAGAAAACTACTTATTAGACAGAACTTATCTATAGATAATGTAACCAAAAATTATTATAAAGAAACTAGCCGTTACCCGAGGTGTCGCACACAATTTACTTGGCTTTGAAAGGGTATGAGCACAGGCTTGAGGGAATTATATTTCCGACGCCACGCAGCGTTTTGTTTGCCTTGTATATATGATCAATAAAATTTGTCAAAAAGTTTATATTTATGGCCACAGTACTTATGACTCCTGTTTTAGTTTGTATAAATTCTATAAATTTGTATAAACTGCATTAGTCTGATTTAATTTTATTGCAATGAATTATAACAAGTACTTGCTCCACATATTTATTAGATTAGAAAATCCTTAAAAAACTCTTCATTGATTGCCTTTTTTATAAATAATGTCTCTAAAACTCATCATCTTTGGGTTTTATATGTGAACAGGAAGCTCTCACAAAGTTCTAGCGGATATGAGGATAAATACTTTTTAGCGGATATAAGGATAAATAGTATTTAGCAGATATGAGAAGAAATAATGTTAACCCAACTATATTACTTATGCTCTATTATTGATATCATGGGGTACTTACAGTATTGAAGATTGGGTGCCTGAAATTGTTACTAGTAGTGTTGCTTCTCAACATCGTTCGTACCTACTTGAAAATAATATTTGAAAATATATCAAATATTTACAGATAGCCTACATTTAATTTGTATTCGTAAAAAAAAAAAAAAAAAAAAAAAAAAACACTTAAGGAAGTTGTAAAATGTTTTCCATTCTGAAGTTAAGGAATTTCTATGCATTGAACAATCAATGTTATTCGTGAGTGCCTTGAACGACGTCGTATTCGTTTTTAATGTGCGAATAGCATTGCATGTTTCCAATCGACGTCCCTTAGTAAGTTTTGTTAATCCATTTCTGTGTATTCGCACGATAAACACTTTACACTGCAGACTCTAAAGAAATAAGATTAAATTCTACAATAGGTACTTTTGTAAATTTTAAACATTATAGGAATTAATTATTGTTTATTTACAAAATTATTACATATTACATGTAACTTCTATGTGAAACCAATACTTGGGTTACAAAAAGATGAAGTGTGACGGTATGAGAACGTGTAACTCCAATTTTGAAAATATAAACTCTAAACAGCTCTAATATAAATAAGAATCTCAATATCGTAAATTTTTAGATGTGGAAACACTAGGTTGCAGTAACGTGTCTTATCGGAAGTAGTTTGTACCAATTCCAAAAATAGGATATTAAAAAAAGAAACATATTTTTACGTAGTGGCTCTATTGTGAAACATTAATACAAAAGTAAAATGTATAACAACCCTGTTACATTTTCTTGTAATACATGGGAGTAAAATTTCCAGGCCCGTGCTGGGTACGTCGAAAGGGCGGGGAACAGGGGTGGTGAGGGCGCTAACCAACTGTGACACCGGGGGGTCTGGGGGGTATGGAATACCCCCCAGGTTGGGGGGGTCCGGGGGTTCCCCCTCGGGAATTTTTGAAAATTTTTAGATCGTTACTCGCAGTCGCGCGCCTGCAAAGTGCAGTTGTTTGAATTCTTCAAGAAATTAAATCCATTTTATACGTGAAGAAATCATTGACGCTCATTGTAACAAAAATAACAAATAGTTTTCTTTACATGTTACTATTTCAATTTATGTTTTCAAATTTGAATTAAACCTTAGCTCAGTCATTATTGAGATTAGTGGTACATTCGTTTCTATATACTGAAAAGAGAGTTGCATTGATGCGTTAATGCCTGTTTCTCGGTGTTTTAGTGACTAGAATATTACAACACGGTTCTGTGTAGTTTAATAGCACAGCCGATTGAAGCAGATTTATACCGAAAACTATATGAGGCTATTCAAACATCGAGACAGTTTAACAAAAATAAATTAATTCAAAATATCCACAGATTGATAAAAATGTCACGTACATGAATTAATGAAATGAATGCAATAATGAATTTATTTCCATTATTTACAATTAATTTACAAGCACATTTTTATCTTGGAAGTTGAAAGACCATCGATTCCAGTAGCGATCGATGGCTTGCAGCAAATTATTGACATTATGGGAATCGTCGTTAAAAAGACCTAAAACACTTATTTAAAATCAGTAATATTTAGCTCATGTCGGTTTACGCCGTGCTACTACCCTACCAGCTGTTCTGCGTTCCGCACGACCCGACGTGACGTGGCAACACTGTCACCGAACGTTGCCAAGAATCTCCCCGAAGACGCAGACTTACTAATCCGCTTCTGGTTTTAATTCTACTTTAGTAACGAATAGAGCAGTTGAGTCTGCACAAATTTCTCTTCACATAACCAACTCAAACTATTAATTAGTCTAAATAATGAGCAGAAGTGATCTTAAAAAATTTAGTATACAACTGTATACGTACTTTAAATATATGCATTTTTATTTATATATTCCTTAAAACTTTTATTCAATTTTACCGTTAATGCTTAGTATTTTTTACAAAAGAATATTTGCTTGCAAATAATTTATGATCATGTGTAGGCAACATTAGCAAATATTGTAGGCTACTAATAAATAAATATAAGACCAATCAATTAAGTCAATGACAGAAAAATGCATTTTCATTATTTAATTAGAAAATAAACCCCCAATTACCGAAAAATGAAACATAAAGCTCCAGTTGATGCGGCTACAATGGCACGAGCGCTCTAGTGACCAGAGATTTGTTACTAATACTAAAGCTGTATTTACACGGGTAGAGTTGTGGGTAATAGTAGAGTATCTAGTAGAGCCACTATCTTGTTCACTCTACCGATTTACAGAAGCCGCTGTTCACACACAGTAGAGTGTTGATGATAGTGAAGTGTGTGCCTCTTTTAAATTCCTCAAAATGAGTTTTGTTGTAAAAAAAGGAAATTAATTAGATCAGTAATTCCTAGGTTTTTAAATGTGCTTCTAAGAGAAGTTGCTGAGGCTATAGATGATGAGGCAAATAGACAACGAACCAGAGGTTTGTGAAGCGATCTCCGAAGTACTTAATGATTCAATAAAGGTAAGTAGCAATACAAGTTTATAGATTTAGTTTATTTCAAAAATAATTAAAATAGTGATAAATATAAGAAAAAAAATTCTGTTAACTCTAGTTACGTCCTCAGGTATTGTAATCCAATAAACTAGGCAACTTAATGAAAATTAAACATGTACCAATTAGGTTAAATAAAAATCTTGTTTTCCAAAATACACTTTTATTGATAATTAATTGACGGTTTGACAATTAATTGAACTGGTAGACGGTACATTTTCAGTTTTCGTTTAATTACATCAGAAGTGGTGTTGTTAATATTACATCCATTTTCAATGGAATCAGTTTGGTCAAATTCCAAAATTACTTCCTGAGGGATACCTCCTTGGTCGATAAACACCAAATCAGAGGCTGTTGAAGGGCGACTATCGTTGACTGAGTCCATGTGTTCTCTTGAGAGATAATACTTAATCTGTGTTTCATTAAAATACCCTGGATTTCACTTTGAGCTAGCAATGCTTTTGCCGTTGGTAATACTTTTAGGCTAGCTGCAACAAAGTTGCCAAATGCGTCATGTTCATTTGTATTGTTTTCGTTTTCATATACAGATTCGGTGACATGACGGAGATTCTGTACTGCATCAGCTAAATGTTCAATCTTTCTCTTCTTAATCTTTTCTTTGGCCTTTTCTGATGCCGATCTCTTGACGGAAAATATATCCCGGATGGGCTGTGCCTGTGTTTGAGTTGTTGACTCCAAATTGGAATCAGGGTCATCGATAATTGGCTCAAGCTCTTTTTCCTCTATGTTTTGGGTCTTCTGTATAACAGATTCCTGAAAAAGAATAAAACGATATAATAATTATAGTCTCATTAATTTCTTGTTTTTGTTACAGGTACCAAATAAAGAAGAATGGCAACATATTGCTGAGGGTTTCGAGAAAAGTTGGAACTTCCCCAACTGTTGTGGGGCTATAGACGGGAAACACATTGTAATTAAAGCTCCTTCCAATTCTGGTAGTGAATACTTTAACTACAAGGGAAGCAATAGCATTGTACTTATGGCTGTAGTTGACCACCGGTACCGCTTTGTATATACGAGCGGTTTTAAAGGGGTTTTAAAGGATCAAACTCTGATGGAGGTGTATTTCAAAATTGTGGACTGTACGAAGCATTAGAAAACAATTTATTACCTGATGGCCTATTTCTTGTCGGGATGACGCTTTTCCGTTGAAAATGTGTTTTATGAAACCTTACACTGTATACAGAAGACGCCTTACTGTTATGGAACAAGTTTACAATTACCGGTTGAGTAGGGCAAGAAGAATTTCTGAAAACGTATTTGGAATACTGGTCAGCCGTTTTCGGGTTTTTGAGTGACCCTTGTCAGTGCATACTACTACGTTAAAAAAGTAGTTAGCGCTTCATGTTGCCTTCATAACTGGCTGACAGTCACGTCCCCTGCGACATATTGTGCCCATGGTTCAGTTTATAGTGAAAATTTGGATACCGGAGTTGTAATTCCTGGCAATTGGCGGCAAGAAATTGGTGAACTACGAAGTCTTGAGCCTTATGGTGGTCCTCAGTCAACAAAAATGGCTAAAAAAATGAGAAACCATTTAAAAGATTACTTTAGCGGCGAAGGAGCTGTACCATGGCAGTATAAAAATGTGTTTTGATCTTGCTTGTTACTAAGTATGCATCAAGAATATTAGTTTATTAATGTATTGTGTAGTATATAATATATTAAAACAATGTTTACTCACCACAGAGTCTTCAGTTTTTTTATTTCCTTTTGCACTTTTAATTATGTTATCCATTACAGGGAACCATTTTAGGTTAGGTACATAAACTTCAGTAGAGCCCGATCCATATTTCTTCGACTTCTGTATTTCAATGCACTCTTGGTTGTAAGTGCATCTGAGGTTTTTTATTTTCTGCTTCAGCTCGTTAACTCCAAAGCCAGCAATTCCCAACCTTTGTACGATTTCCACCTCTGCGGCTTGTCTTTTGTTTCGATTTCTATAATGAATAGTACCGAGATTCCACAGGCAGTCATATTCATGGTACAACTCCATGAGTTTACAAGTTTGCTCTTCAGTAAACTTCATATTCACACAGAACGACAGAACACGCCTGAACACACGAAAGTTAAACAATACAAGTCTCAAATACAGCTTAAGACAGCTTCACTCTACTAGAAACTCTACTCTACTATTGACTAATCACGTTTACACAAGTATAGTGTGGAGGAAAGTGAACATTTGGCCAGTGGTGGGGGAAGTAGAGTAGAGATACTTTGCCACATGTTGCTAGTAACTCTACTCTACCACCTACTAGCTACTTGCCTAGATACTAGCCGCTAGTGAGTGTTTACACGGGTAGAGTTACTCTACTAGATACTCTACTATCACCCTCAACTCTACCCGTGTAAACCAGCCTTGAATGTTAGTGCAGTCTGGCAAGCAGGGGATATCTCGAGAACGAATTGGGTTATAAACATTTAGTTAATTGTTTATAAATAGACAAGATCAAGTTCGATGACAGTGAGTGTCCCTCCACTGGGTATGCCTGAATGTTAGTGCAGTCTGGCAAGCAGGGGATATCTCGAGAACGAATTGTGTTGTAAAAATTTAGTTAATTGTTTATAAATAAACAAGATCAAGTTCGATGATAGTGAGTGTCCCTCCACTGGATATGCCTGAATGTTAGAACAGTCTGCTGATGAGCGGATATCTCGAGAGCGAATTGAATTGTAAGCAATTAGTAAATGTTTTCATAAATAAACAAGATCAAGTTCAATGATAGTGAGTGTCCCTCCACTGGGTATGCCTGAATGTTAGTGAAGCCTGCCAATCAGGGGATATCTCGAGAACGAATTGAACTGTAAGCAATTAGTAAATGTTTCATAAATAAACAAGATCAAGTTCGATGATAGTAAGTGTCCCTCCACAGGGTATGCCTGAATGTTAGAGCAGTCTGCAAATGAGGGGATATCTCGAGAACGAATTGAACTGTAAGCAATTAGTAAATGTTTCATAAATAAACAAGATCAAGTTCAATGATAGTGAGTGTCCCTCCACTGGGTATGCCTGAATGTTAGTGAAGCCTGCAAATCAGGGGATATCTCGAGAACGAATTGAACTGTAAGCAATTAGTAAATGTTTCATAAATAAACAAGATCAAGTTCGATGATAGTGAGTGTCCCTCCACTGGGTATGCCTGAATGTTAGAGGAGTCTGCAAATGGGGGGATATCTCGAGAACGAATTGAATTGTAAGCAATTAGTAAATGTTTCATAAATAAACAAGATCAAGTTTGAAAATAGTGAGTGTCCCTCTAATGGATATGCCTGAATGTTTGAGAAGCCTGCCTATCAGGGGATATCTCGAGAACGAATTAAGTTGTGAATCTTATATAAATAGACAAGATGAAGTTCGATGATGGTGTATATCTCTTAATGGAATTATCTATAAATAGCGAGGCCAGTTTCGCGAATAGGTCTGACGTATATCTTCTTGTTTTAATCATGTTGGCAGTTTTATCCAGTTTGGTGATAATTATTTTGTGTTCTATTATTAGATTGCTATGTTTATATTAATACATGTATTTAATAAAATGTTCTTCCTACATGTTATAATTAGTGGTTATTTAAAAATATTGGGACTGCTACTTTTTATTTGTCTACCAATAGGTTTCAAGTTCTTTTGAGTTGTTAAGTCATCACATAATTTTAGCATCCCGTGAGTTTCGAGATTTAGAAGCTACTATATTGTGGATATTTTTCTTGTCGATTCGGTTGTTTTTTTTGTTGTCCAAGGGACAAATATATAAGTAAATGTTTCCCAGAAATTCTGAGGGTATTACAGTAGATTTTAGTTGTATTCATTACACCCTAGATAAAAAATATTTTTATCAGCGTGAAGTAGTGTAATGTTTAGATTTCAAGTTCTCTAACTGCAAATAATCTATTTTATTTATGTATCAAATTTTTTGTTTGTGTTTTTCAATAAGAAAATTCACATCAAAAAAGCTATCTGATAGCTGCAGGCTATCAAATATTACCGAAACTTTTATGCTAACATAAAAAATTAGTTTATATGGGTTTCATACTACAACAGTCATATTGTTAACAATAGAAAACATAACAATTTATTATAAATAATAGTAAAATATTAGTATAATATTAGAACGTGATGTGCTACTGCAACTTTGGAACGGAGTATATCAGGGGTCTTGAGTTGAAAGGCTGCACTGGTCTGATGTTTTCTCTGTTGACCATGAGATCGTTTGAAAGCAGGTTCCTGAAAGCTTCAACCTACAACAAAAATACATTTGTAACCTGTGAATCGTATATTATATATAATATTTCATTAATAATAATAAGGAGTTTAATACCGAAAATTTGTGTAATGAATATTTTAAATTATATTTCAACTTTAAATTTAATTTACGATTATCATCAAACATAGTTTCTATTGTACCACTCCGAAAGTTTTAGCTTGTTGGGCACATTAAGCGAAAGGAAGTACCTAAACGTGGTATCAGTACTGGCACTTATTAAACGTTACAATGAAAATAATAGTGATAAAATTTATTACCTTAGGGCATTCAAATGTCTATAACAAAGGCCTAGAGAGAAAGAGGAATAGTTCGGGTTCAGGTCGTCCACACACGAATCCCAAGTGAGTTGGGTGAGTCATAAGGAGCGAGTATTGTTACCTGTCTGGATGATACGGACATAGGCCGAGGGTAGACGATCCAGAAAACATTCTCGGTGTAGGGTGGCGTGGTGAGAGAACCGGGGTATGTGAAGTAGTTGAAGGGTTCCGCCAGTTCATCAAACCAGTCCAGACTGTCTCTGGCCGCCAGGGTCACCGAGGAGTTGGGGTACCTGATGCTGGGCAGTAGCTCGACCAACCGTTCGATCTTGGGGTTATCAACGTCTCCAGCCTGCAATATTTTGGCAAACAGGGTGATTTCAATAACAATTTACAGATGCTGCGAAGCTACTATAACCTACTTCTTTGAAAAGAAGTTTTCTGGGTGTTTTCATATTTTGACTATTAAATTTACAAAAGGCATCATCTGGTTAAACTCTATTTATTTCAATTTCTGTGGTATACGAAAGTTGTTTCATGTTGTTTAAATATAAAACGTTCAGCTTGGTAAGGCTACGAGGGTGACCAGGCGCTCTTGTTGGGGTCTCCATATACAGTCTACACGTTAAATTCGTATGCGTATATTAATCATGTAATCACGAAATACCTTTCTATACTGAGCGATAATCGTATAAATCCTATGATCTGGACCTCACTTCATTTAATAAAGCATTACGGTTATTTTAAAGTGATATATTAGAAACCACTGGTGTAGTTCTGGAGAGACCCTCGATAGGTCCAAGCACACCTAGTGTGGAAAGATGAAATGAAAATATAATAATACATTTTTGAATGTTCAATGCTAAGAGACTTTTTATTAGTAACTGGAACATAATTTAAAGAGGCATTGCACTGTTGTGCGGTGTTGATCTCGTAATAGTTCTAAGGTTTTTGAAATTTACACATTATACAAAATGTTATATTACTGTATATCATATTAAGGTTTAAAACACATACATCAACTTTAATTTTTGATATATTTTCATAGAGTAAAATAGAAAAAAAAGAAACAGAGAGGAATGTCAGTGTTGTAAAAAGCCGTTGTTGTATTCACCCTAGCTTCCCGGAAACTGGTGACTATAGTTTCCGGTACCTTAGACGTGGCGCCAATTTCAAATAAACTATTTTAATCTATCAAAAACTAGTAAAATCAAATAAAATAAATTTGGATCGGTCATCATACAAGACATTGTAAAGAACATTTAAGTGTACATAATTCAATGCGTATGCTATAAAAATAAATATAATGTTGTTTTATAATTAAAAACACATCATTGCATACACTTAAATTATTAAAACATTACAAATAAAATATTTGACAGCTGATATTTTGATGCTATTAATGCAACTGCAATGTAAACCCTCAGCCAATGAAAAACGAGGTGCCGCAACTAGCGCTCCTTGCGGTGTACTACCCAATTAGTGTCCATAGCGAAGGAGGACAGACTTGCAATGGTCTCCGCATGTATGTTATCCGGGTCTTATATTTTCATTCTTACTCTATGCATATTTTCACAATATTAATCTCCATAAGTTATTACAGTATTCGTTAAAATAATTACCAGTGAAATAATAATTTTTGTTTTAGCGTCAGCTTAACCGCATATTGATACCGAAGGAATATAACGACACGTTTAAAGTTCTTTCGTGTTTTCCTTCATAAATTGTCTTTTTCTATTTTTTGCCCGTAATTTCTTTTACGACAACTTATATAGACTCCAAAGGATTCAAATGTATTTTTTTTATTATGTAATAAAAATTATGCAATTAATTTAAGACAAGGAGTACGCGCATTCTTTCCATAATGGGCTTCGCAAAATTAAGCGATCAGTATCTGTATAGGCACTCCTAGTTTTAATGATTTACAGAACATTTTCAGTACCATAGTTTAGATTGCCTTGTTTTCGATAAAAAAAAAACATACGTGCGTAGGTCTGAGAAGCTTACTTCGGTAAAAAAACCATAAAAACCATCCCGTCCCTTGTAACTACTTCAAGTGTAAGGGATAGAGTGAAAAATTCCAACTTCCAGCTGTGACTTACTAATAAACATACCAATACTGGTGTTAAATATTTCCACTATACGTCAATTTATGCTAACATAGAAACAAGAAGCTTTTGCACTGACTGAATTATCTTATTCTGAAACAAGAAAATGAGGTTTACCATCAGGTAAACTAACTAAGTCACATTTTATATTTTTAAGTAAATTATTACTTTTGTTACTAAGTTAATTGGGACAGGTTAACAATAAGTTACTTTCAATTTTGGAGACAAATAATATGATGTTATTTAAATTTAAAAGAATGAGAACATAAACAATTTATACGGAATATAACTTGCTTCAATATACTAAAATTAAAATTGACATGGCTTTTAATATTGTAAGTTATAGGCTACTTCCATACTATATACATTTAGTAAACAGGGTTAGTATTTTTATATAAAACTTAATCACCATATTATGTTATCAGTTGATTGCTAAATAATAACACACAAAAGACACTACAGATATGTAATTCGAATGGCAGTTTTTAAGATTTATTTATATTTTCCCTCGCCTTTATTAAAATACTAGCAGTTACTCGCGTCTTTGCACGCAATTTAGCAGGCTTTGCATGTGTTGAACACTCCGGGTTCGCGTGAATTATAATTCCGACGGCAATGCTGAGTTTTCCTTGTGGCCACTATCAAGACAATATGCCCAAAAGTCTGTATTTATAGCCATTGTAATTTACTCCACATTTGTATTTTTGTACCATAGTCGATTTACCTTTTTTCCCAGATCGCGGAAATATATACACAAACACAGGTCTGAGAAGTCTACTTCTATTAAAAGACAACTAAGATGGGTTTAGTAATCGTATTGAAATGTATAATAAGAGTTAGATAGTAATTTTGTCTTTGACATCTGCATTACAGCACTGATAAGGAACTGCATACTTAATATTTACTAAAAAGTACAGAATAAACTTTACATTTTTGTATCCAGATATTGTCTTACTCTGGTCTCAATAGCGGTTTCAGAAAAGGTAAAAATCAGAAGTGTTGTTACTATTACGCTATGCTTTCAAGATTATGTGTGAACAAATTAAAGCTAATGGTTTAATTAACTCGAAATGTGGTTGTGCTGCCATAAAACAATGTTTACACAGAACACTTGATTTCACTGAACAAACTCTTTCAATTAATAATATGTGTTTGCGGTAATGCAACTTTAGAGACCAAGATGGGATTTTTGAAACTTTAGAGACTAGAGGGGTACAGCTCAGAGTGACTTTCAAAATAGGACATGGCCTATATGTTAACCACATTCCTTAAGAATATTCATGTAAAATTTCAGTACAATTGGTCCAGCAATTTTTACGCGATTGAGTAACACACACGCACACGAACACACACTACCACATAGGTAGAAACCGTTAGATTCTTATACAATAGTATAGATTTAAGTGTGAACTATCTCATTAATAAAACAGGTTCAGTAAAACCTAATCAAATTTAATTTGTAATAGTACGATTCTTCAATAGCTTTTATAGCTTTTATTTATTAAAAAGTGTCAATAATTTTATTTACTTTTATTACTGTAATTTTCATTTACTCGTACTGAGTTTATAAGAGCGAAATATGTGTATTTTTGAATTGATCTCTCTATGGACATTCTACCAATATACAGTTTACGAATTATAGAAACAGTAATACGCGTTCCAATTGCAGCAAAGTTCAGGTTATATAAATCAAGTTACATGGGTCAAATTTAGAATTGGAAAGTTTTATGGAAAGTCTTCTTGGCGAATTACACTATAAACAACAATAACTATTACACAACTGAAGCAACTTACTTTGCCAAAAAATGCTACTACTGCCAAGCCATCTGAGTGCTTTTCTGCTTCTTCTATTGTTTGATATTCCTTTTTGAAATGTACACAGTGACCTTCGATTGCAAATCTGTGGATAGAAAAATACTTATACAACTTATAAAATTAATTTTAGTTTTATTGCTGCACACATGATGTATTATCATTAGACATATTTTATTGGCCAAGGTAGTTTGAAAACGTTTTTTTTTAATTATGTTGTTTGTTAGGCTGTATCAGAGAGAAAAAATAAAAATTCTTCATTAACGTTTTTATAACAATTGTATTTAGACGTAAAATTCAAATTCTCACTAACAAGTTTTCAAAACTATTGATCTTAGAAAAGACATTTTTGGAAGTTTATTAAGTTGGTTTTTGTTCTTAATTGGATAAACAGGTTTTTAAGGTTTAATTCTTATAAGTTACAGCCATCTCAGAATTAAAAGTTGATTGTAAAATTGAACTAACTAGTTTAAAGAATTCTACATTCTTATACATGTCTTTCTGTTTTTAGAATTGTATAATATGAGTTTCGGAAAAAACTAGCAGTCGCGGGACCGACTGACAGAAGTGCCTAATTTTTAGAATGGCTTTGATCACATCTTTTTATTTGGTGTTGTGGATGAATCGGAATAATTCTCTTCGTTTTCTTCCATTAGCTGAAAACGAAATAAACGAAATATATTAACAATATATACGCTCCGTCACAGCTGATTACAGACACCATTCTCATTGCTTCGTTGTTGACTTCCGGTAGTTTTAGTAAAACATGCTTTAAATGGCATGTTAGTTCAGATAAGATATGTAACGGTTTGTTTACGTTTCGGTAAAGCTGTCATTATACTTTGAAAGCATGCGGAAAACATAAACATGCTTGACGTTCCGAAACGAAAGTTGTTTCCCTGTGCAAAACATACATCCATAGCCCGCGAAAAGAATTAGTCACTTCAAAAAGTAGCGACAGTAACCTCTTACTAGCACACCTGGATAGTCACTGAACGGAGAAATGCCCATCCTGACATCAAAATGGCCGCGATAGTTCCGCCCCTAGCGGCTTCAGAGCAAACAAGTGTGACGTTGCGTTCCGTGACACGAAAGAGTTTCTCCCATTAAAAACATACATCCACAGCCTGCCAAAAAAGTAGTCATTTCATAAATTAATCTAATAACCAGTATATTCATTTAATAGTGTAACCCGCGCAAAAATAGGGCGTTTAAGGCGGTGTTGCCATATTGCTTCTAACTACCAGCCGTTCTCGTTGCGGTGTCTGAAAACGGATGAATTGATTTAAATGTACTTGTGTTTGATTTTGCGGTAACAGCTGAGCATGTTTTTTTTTAATTGTAACTCTACCTTCTGCCGTTTAGTTCGTGTTCGCCGCCAAGGTAATCTTCAGTTCCCCAATGTACATGGAGATTGGAAAATTCATACTCTCCATGGTAAGTTAATGGGCCGCCAACCAATCGCGGTACCATCACACTTTCGTTCGCTATTTCGAATTGCACTGAAAAATAAATCATAAAGTCAATTTTAAGAAAGCTCCAAACAAATATAACTGTTTTAGACAAATAGGCTATCCATGACTAGTAGAAGAGTTTAGGTTTTACCTTAACTTCAATTATTTTATAATTTCGAGAAAAAATGTAGTAAAATTGACTAATCACTAGAGCAGTGAATATGAAAATGCAAGAACAAACGTCTTATCTAAAAGATAATTGATAAGTTTCATTGCATTACATTAGTAATATTAATGGAAACAGTACACAATTACCCGTTGTCCCAGTATTTCTCATAATGACTCGCACACCATCGTTTAGCATGTCCTCAAACTCAAGGGGTGGCAGGTTGACCGTGGCGGCTTTGATGAAGCGGATGTTGATGGGCGACTGTAGGGATGGAGTGTGATAAGGTGGCAAATCTCCTTGGGGTGGGTTTGGTTTAAAATTTGGGGGTGGGTGTATTTTAGGCCAACCATTTAGTGCTGAAACAAATGCAAAGTAGTTTTTTAAGTGATATCAAGATTGAAGGAATCTCTTTTCAGGCTTGCCTGAATTCTGTATATTCATGTGAATTGTAGTTGGGTCTTTTGAAATACCTCCATTTCAAAATAAGAGAACTAAAAATTCTGAGGATCTATGGTTAGTGTGTCTAATTGTATCTAATGTGCAAGATTTGAAGAAAATATTGGATTCCCGTTGGTGGAGTGTAGTTGATTTCTCAATTCCTATCAAATACAAAAATCCTCAGGTATGTTTTTTTAATACCAATTGTACTTTACGAAAACTAGTTCATATAATTATAATATTTTGATTTTTTAGTGTTATTTTGATTTATTTGTAGTGCATTAGGATTGAACTCACTCATTTTATATTTTAATTTCATTTTTATAAGTTATACTCTTCTATTTGGTATTTTTATACACCAGAGCGGACAAAGCAAGTTTACATTATGGATAGGCTCATTTCCTATCCATAATGGTATGTAAAGTATACCAGACATACTAAGGGTGAATAAGTGCCTGATAATAGTGACGTAATTTAGTTTCAAGACCAGAAATACCAAGATCTCGGTGGAGATACCAATCAGCAAAACTCTAAAGGTATCTGAAAATGTAGAGAAGGCGAACTGAATGAAATGTTTGTTTTGTTTTGTTAGTATAGTGACGTTTTCCTTAATTCTTAAACACTATTATATGGTAAGATCTCCATTTTTTTAACTCACCCCTAAGATAAGGCTTTACCTTTTTCCGTTTTGGAGTTATCTTTGACTCAAAGAAGTAATTTGTTTTCTTCTCCTTACTATGATCACTAATTTTAACTCATACAACAACTTTAAACGTTAAGTTTAAGCTACAGTTCCTCTTCTTCTTATTGAAGCATCTGGAATGTAACACTGTTTCAGACTTGACTCCTGGGTTCTGGAGTCATGTTCGTCTGAAGAGACTCAAAAAGTTCGGCAACGAAGAAACTCAAAACGAACTCTTTACATCGTTTCGACATCAGAAACACCTAGACTACAAAATATAAAAATATAGTGTAGTATAGGTGAAGAGGCATTATCATTGACTCATCAGTTGCACAATTCAGTGTACTACGATGTGTCTGACACGATCTCTAAGCACGGTGGAGCAACAGAGTTTTATAAACTTAAAAATCCAGACTCCAAATTTCAAGTCTGAGACAGCGTCAGATTCTGCACTAAGAGGAAGGTGAACAAGAGCTAAACTCAATATTCACATTGAATCAACCCTTCCCACCATTGCTTTTGTTAGAACATGGACTATACAATTGATAAAGTTGAAATGTGAGTGTGCCTACAATAATCAAAAGGAAAAGATCTACTACGGTGCAAAGGTGACTCCAATGATTTTGTTTAAAACATTTCCTAAGACATATCACAGGGAATGGACATTTCATGTTCTTTGAATAATGGATAATCCTGAAATACATTTGTTTGTTGGTCACTTTAATATAATTGACCTCTTTGGTCTCGATGAATTTATGAGTTTAGAAATGTTTAAGATAATGTGTTCACACACATTTGTGAACTTGGCCTATGAGATATTAAAATACCAGCTAAAAAACTACAAATTATAAATGTTTTCCCACTTCGGCCAATCTTGTCAGTCGGTGGGGAGTCACTCCGTCAGAGTATTGATTTTTCTGCCTGGTTGGAGTGATTGGTTTGAGGTCAGCTGGTTGACCTTGACTAGACTACTGACCAGCTGTTCTCCGGCACCGGCACCGGCACCGGCTACTGTTTCGGAGCGGTCAGACTGTTCGGAGACACGTTTGGAGAAGCTTACTGTGTTCTGGCTGTTCTCTGTTTCTTCACGTTTCTCAATGGCTGGCTAATTCTCCGACTTTCGGCAGGGTCCCCGTGAGTGCCGTCAGATTTTGGTCCGAGTTAGTGAAAAAATACAGGAGGCCTCGGAAGCGTGCCCCTCCCAAACTCGGAGCAAATAAAAAAAAAACAATCACATGCCACTAGTGGGTAAGAGAGACAAAGAGACAAGATTTCGAGTAAAAGAAATATAATTAGTAGGTGGCAAACATTTCCATGTAAAATACAATTATGCAGCACCACGGTGCACCGCGTAACTTAAAAAACTAAATAACAACAATAAATATAATTCCAATAATGACAATAACATAATAAATAAATAATATAATAATAACACAATAAATAGAAATTTGTTTTATAAATAACATATATCAGGTAATGTTTTATGAACTGAGGGGAGGAAAAAGGTTGTAGAATTTCTAGGCCCACTATTTTTGAAAAATAATTTTGTTTCAAGTTTGTAGCCGAAATTTAAAAAAAATATATTTAAAGCCAATTTTCGAAGGAGGCGGGGGCTTAGTTGCCTCCACGAATCCGAATTAAAGATGAAATCCTCCCCTTCAGGTCATGTAACTAACTAAATAAATACTGGCTAGGTACTGATACAAATTCCACGGAACACAGAAGGCCGTGAGGGACGTGATTCCTTCTTCAACGGAATCTGATGATAGGCTTGGTTCAAATCAAAAATAGTGAAAAATTTGGCCTTACCGAACCAATCAAAAGCAGAATGGAGATCGGGGAGAGGCACTGAGTCTATTTCAATTTTGGCATTAAGTTTTCTTAGGTCAACCACCATACGATGTTTTTCCATTAGGCTTTGGAACCAGAACGCTGGACTGGCATACGATGAGTTTTTGAGGGCTCAATAACTCCTTGATCCAAGAGATCCTTGATGATACCACGCATAACCTCCATCTTTGAGGAGCCAACTTGTATGGGTGGGAGCGTACTGGCTGAGTGTCAGTCAGACGAATTTCATATTCAATGAGATGGGTAGAACCGATCTTGGGTGTGAGGACCTCCGGAAATCTTGAGCAAAGCTCACGGAGAACCCCAGCTTGCTCCTCATCCAAGTGACCGAACGGGTCCCCAGGGCAGAACCTTCCTCACACTCCACCTCACCAACCTGCGGCGTCGATTTGCATTTATCAGAAAAGGGGACTGACACTCGCCGATTGAATTTGAAATAAGACTGGCCCGCCTGAAGATCCAGCACCAAACCAGTCTTTTGAATAAAATCCGCCCCCAAAATACAATCCATACTCAGGTCCTGGGCCACAAGGAAGCTCCACACCCATGAAAAACATTCAACCTTAAACTTGATTGAAGCCTTCCTCGAAATTGGAAGAGGGGAATTAGAAGCAGTCCAGCAAGTTAAAGAAGACTCCTCGGTGTGCTTCACCAAACCTAACCTTGAAATTGGCTTCAAAAAGACGGGAAGAGATGAGGCTACAGGCTGACCCCGGAATCAACTAGGGCCTTATGCACTGAGTCTCCCCACTAAGATAATTGATATTACACCCGAAGATGCTGTCCTAAGCCGCAGGTTTCCCTTCTCTGCTAGGCTCATAGTGTCCAAACTATTAATCAAATTTTTCGCACAGGTACTATTTTTTTGAAATTTTTTCTTAGACCTCGGGGGAACTTCAGAGAAAACCCCCCCTTTGATCTAGTTTTTTTGGACCAGTGCGATATCTCCTAGGACACTCCCGACGAGTATGACCTCGTTCACCACAGGCATAGCAGATGGGTGGATGAAGCCCACCAGAGTGATGTGGCCCATCCACGGGATTCTGTACGGCCGTGACAAGCCCTGGAGGGCTGGATGGAACGATGATTGTTCCTCTCCGCCCTCTGCCGGTCAGCAAACTGCACGCTGCGCGAAGCAATGCACAGACGGTCCAGTTCAGAAAAGGTGGAAGGGCGACCAGCAAAAACTAGACGGGACCTCTCTTCAGGATTGAGACCTTCAAGAATGGTGGTGACCACAGTACTTTCGGGGATATTGAGCCTTAACACCCTATCAGTATCCCTCACCTCGGCCACAAACTTAGCCAAACTCTCTCCGTTGCCCTGAGGCCTAAAGAATTTCTCCACACGGAGACGTTCCCCTCAACTGACCAGGAACAAAGAAATCCAATGCCTCCCTATGAAAATCATCCAGGGTACCACCCCTCTGGAGAACTCGAACCAGACAGTCACCCAAAGGTGGCCTACAAAACGGAGAGATGACATGCAGGAAGCTCGCTCCTGAAGACCAGGCAAGTCATGCAGTCGCAGGATCTCAGAAAGAAACCGCAGCAAGGCTTCAGTATCTAGACCATCCACCGTTGGTAGTCGCTGCAGCAACGGGGTAAGTGGGTTTGGAAGCTTGTGATACTGAACAAAGGATCCCGTCATCACAGTCCCCAGTCCTCCAGATCCAGCAGGCATTTGGGTCACAGGCCCCCGGGCCCCGTCCACACCATACACCTCCGCAACGACTGATCCAGGGATCTGGCCTTCACCCTTAACAGCCGCAGCAGAGTCAACCGCAGACACAGTTTTTTCAGGAGCCTTTGCCCCCTCGTCCCTCTCGAGTACAGTCAGCAGGCCGTCCACCAAGGTGATGCGTTCCTCCAACCACTCCCTATCACCAGAACTGGTAAGCTTGGATCTAAGTAGCGACAGCCTCATATGTAGATGGGTAAGCCGGGACAAATACCTAGCCCTCTCTCGGCCAGTAGGCGGCGACTCCAACCAGTCCTCCTGACTATTTTCAAAAGTCTCCAACTTAGCCTCCAAAAATGGGCCTCTGTTTCTGGAACGTCAAATCCCTAGGCCAAGTCGTGTCCAGGTCCATATTATCCCGCAGTTGCTTCCGCATGGACTCGCAGTCGGAACCCGGAGTAAGCCCACGAGCCAACAACTCAAAATGGAGATCCTCCTTCAACAAGTATTCAGGCACCAGAGAGACAGGCATGATAAATAAATAAATGACACAGACTAACAAGTAACACACACTGACTCGAAGTCAACGACTAACAAAGCAATAACTAAGGCGACAAGTGAATAACTTAGTGAGACAACACTCTCAGCAGAGGTCCCCAGAATTCCTGCCGTCCACGAAACACGGCAGCGAATCCAAAATACCACAACAAAACACTACGCCGTAACCAGAACAAAACCAGAAAAAAAAACAATGAAGACAAGATATAACAAAAACACACAAGTAACAATAATCAGAAAATAAATAAACAAGTTCACACACTTCCTGTCGATCGGCGAAAAAATAGCACAGCGAGACGGCACAGGCGCAGGAAGTCAACTAACAACTTCAACTCATCCCTCACCACCAGTGGCAAAACAAAACCCCGGGCCCGCAGAGGGTAAAAACACGTAACCAACGCTCTGCTACCATTTTGTTCCGAGTTAGTGAAAAATACAGGAGGCCTCGGAAGCGTGCCCCTCCCAAACTCGGAGCAAATCAAAAAAAAAAAACAATCACATGCCACTAGTGGGAAGAGAGACCAAAGAGAGACAAGAATTTCGAGTAAATGATATATAATTAATGAGGTGGCAACATTTTCATGCAAAATACAATTATACAGTTAACTGCAGCACCACGGTGCACCGCGTAACTTAAAAACTAAATAACAACAATAAAATAAATTCCAATAATAACAATAACATAATAAATAAATAATATAATATTAATAACACAATAAATAGAAATTTGGTCTATAAATAACATATATCAGGTACGGCATGTAGGAAAAATTATCTTTAACAGGTAAGTGTTATGAACTGAGGGGAGGGAAAAGGTTGTAGAATTTCTAGGCCCCACTATTTTTAAAAAGTAATTTGGTTTCAGGTTTGTAGCCAAAAAATAAAAAAAAAAATTTAAAGCCGATTTTCGAAGGAGGCGGGGGCTTAGTTGCCTCCACGAATCCGAATTAAAGATGAAATCCTCCCCTTCAGTTCATGTAACTAAACTAAATACACACTACTCTTAACACTGGCCCTCCTCCAGATCTAATATCTGGCAGCGCTCGCTGCACCCCAATCCTCGCAAGTTCAGTATTTAGAAAAGTAAAAAAACATTTTGGATCCAACCTTTGTTCCAGATGAAATGAATATGAGCACATGCACTCCGGTTGGATGCCGGTACAGGAGCACTGGCAGGGCGCGGGGCATTCAGTTTTGGTTTCAGTGCTGTGGGCAGACTTCGCCGCATCAGTCCCCCGTGAGTGCCGTCAGCGGGACTGATGCGGCGAGTCTGCCCACAGCACTGAAACCAAAACTGAAATGCCCCGCGCCCTGCCAGTGCTCCTGTACCGGCATCCAACCGGAGTGCATGTGCTCATATTCATTTCATCTGGAACAAGGTTGGATCCAAAATGTTTTTTTACTTTTCTAATACTGAACTTGCGAGGATTGGGGTGCAGCGAGCGCTGCCAGATATTAGATCTGGAGGAGGGCCAGTGTTAAGAGTAGTGTGTATTTAGTTTAGTTACATGAACTGAAGGGGAGGATTTCATCATCTTAATTCGGATTCGTGGAGGCAACTAAGCCCCCGCCTCCTTCGAAAATCGGCTTTAAATTTTTTTTTTATTTTTTGGCTACAAACCTGAAACCAAATTACTTTTTAAAAATAGTGGGCCTAGAAATTCTACAACCTTTTCCCTCCCCTCAGTTCATAACACTTACCTGTTAAAGATAATTTTTTCCTACATGCCGTACCTGATATATGTTATTTATAGACCAAATTTCTATTTATTGTGTTATTAATATTATATTATTTATTTATTATGTTATTGTTATGTATTGGAATTTATTTTATATTGTTGTTATTTAGTTTTTAAGTTACGCGGTGCACCGTGGTGCTGCAGTTAACTGTATATTGTATTTTGCATGAAAATGTTGCCACCTCATTAATTATATATCATTTACTCGAATTCTTGTCTCTCTTTGTCTCTCTTCCCACTAGTGGCATGTGATTGTTTTTTTTTATGATTTGCTCCGAGTTTGGGAGGGGCACGCTTCCGAGGCCTCCTGTATTTTTCACTAACTCGGAACAAAATGGTCTGGTGGTGGCCGAGGTGGGAAAATAAAAGACAAAAAATAAATTGTCCAAACTGAGCCCCGGCTCAATGTTAAATAAAATATAAAATTAAAATAATGACAATAATTAACTGTACCTGTTACATTTATAGGTATAATAATTAAGGATTACTAAGTCTAACGCTGTATTGAATTATAGGAAAACGACAGTTTCTTCAACTCACTGCGGTACACAGCTGATCGCAGTAATTAAAAAAACCGATACAACGGAATATCGAAAGAAGCGATAGAAATGTCAATCCAACAAAGTAATTCTATCACGCGTGTAAGTTACTATGTTACATGATTTCCCCAGAGGGTTCACTTCTGGCTGGTTTATACTTTCCAGTTGAACCCACACTGGTTACAACAGATACCGATGTGTCACTTAAATCTGGGCAACCTTATGGATTTTCAGGAGTGGCACATCACTAACAACAAATATCGAAATTCTGGTATGCAAGGGTAATTTGATACCAGAGTAAAGAGTCAAAGGTTCTTACCAGCCTATACATAAGGATGTGCCAGCCCTGCCTGCTTTGACTGAAGAGGCTGGTTCACAGGTGGCTTTCCCTACTTCCGAGGGGACATGACTTGAGATTAGTGACCTAAATTGTTCCCTCATAAATCTCGACAGGAGGCGGCCCCTATCCCCAACCTTACCCATCCCGAATATCCACCCGAAGGTCCTTATAGGACTAGATGCAATGTTCTAAGCTTCTTGTCTAACAGAGCAAAAAAATGTCACATGATAAAATCTCATATTGATTGTACTTAAACTAGTTTACTCTGTGATTTTCTCGTTGTCTTCATAGTCACCCATAAAACATTTGAAATATGTTAGAATTTGTTACTCTTAAATTTCTCCTCTTGATTCTAATACAGTACTAGGATTCTAGTTTATAGTAATTGTATAATACGATATCACACGGACGGACAGACATACAGTAAGACAGCGATTTTAAAAAGGACATGCAGGATCTCAATAATTAGTTGCCTAATGCAGATAGTAGCCTGTACGGCCTTAACATTTTCCGTAGAAACTGAAAAAAAAAACGGTGAGTTTTCTATTGACTCCAACATTCAACCAACTTGATAGCACTCTCTCCCAATCAGCTGTATGCCGCAATGGGTCATGCACAGTGTGATTAGTTTTTGATGGATAAAGATGGAGGGATGGAACTCGGGACACCTTTTCGGAAATAGCAGTGAACTTTTTAGACACTGTTACAGCTTTGCCCATTTCCCCAAAATGAGATTTGGGGGGGGGGGTAGCTCAAAAATTTTAAATGTAAAGACCCATTAAGTGACACCTTATTTAAAAGAGCAAAGAAAGATCAAGAATGTACTGTGTTTTACATTTAGATTGTATGCTATATTGTAGTTCATTGCAGTTCTGTTCTGTTGCTCTTCTATAATTACTTTTTATAATGATGTTATTTGATGTTTAGACTTGCATAGAAAATCTTTGTGTTATATTGTGTGAATAAATGATTCTTATTCTGAAGGTTCTTGATGAAAAAGAACAGTGGAAGCTAGAGCTAAATGAGATATAAAGGGTAAAAAGCTCCTCCTTGAAAAACCCAAAATTGTAGATAATGTGAGTAACTTTATATAACTTGGTATCTAATTATAAGGTCAACATTGCTAATTTTAATAATTTCAAAATATAACTAATATACATTTTAAATTATGTCAAATTTTATTGGATGTAACAAAACATTAAAGTGGTAAGTAGTAAAAAAATTATATTTGTGTTATGATTTGTGCCCAGTATAAAATGGCAGGTTATTGAAATTAATTAAGTTAAAAGCATGGATGAATCCTGCTTAACCTCCAATGGGCAAAGATAGAAAAATGAAACTTAGTACACCCCTCAAGGAAACAAAAGCGCACCATTTTCCCAGAATGAGCTTTTTAGGCGGAAGTTTAAAATTTTAAATGTAAAGTTAAACTAGCATTAGTAATTGCAATTACGTTAAGCACATACGGCTAAAATACTAACCTCTGTTTTTATGTCGGATGATCAAACTGCTCTCCCAAGACAGTTTGACAATATTCAAGTCTGTTGTAGAAATTTTAATGGCAGCTGTATGGATTCACGCTGTGGTTTTTGTTTTATTTCCGCTACTATTCTGTCCTTAAGGTTAATGCTAGGGTTTTAATGCACTGCGGTTTCGTTTTATATACATTCTTTTTAATATCTATCCCTCTATCGTTATCCATCACACAATAAACAGAACGTATCCATACTTTTAACTCACACTGTATAGTTTTTATTGCACTGATTACGAGTTTATTACAAAACATACTTTTAGAGTTATTGTATTACGCTTTATAAATGCACTACAGAGAAGTTGAATATATAGCAAGAATGCACTACATTCAATACTATGTAATTGGAATACAAAATAAAGTTGTCTACAAATAAAAGTATATAAGGAATCTAACACGTCAGACCTGAACATGGTTTAATGACATAAAGCAGATCCGACTGGCTTCCAGAGTTTTATATTTGGCTTTAAAAAGAACAATGATATTATGGAAACTAAATATATTGTTTGCATCACTTTAAATCGTGAAATAATAAAAAGCACATAATAGATATTCACCCTTAAGTACAGTAAATTGTAAAATACAAACCATCATATGGATTGCGGACAGCGAAACATCCAAATGTACAAAAGCTATATATCATAAGTCGAATCATCTGAAAAGAAATTATTGACATGAGTGAATAAGAGATTGAAATTTAATAATATTAATAATCTGTATGAATAAAATATTCAAGAGAAAAATGTTGTTCTTTAATGTAAGACTACTCTGTACGGAGAGCCGTGGTCCCTAAGGTATTAGGGCTGCGCAGGAAACAAACTTTTCCGGACATTGACCATCGTTCATTGATATAAGAAATCAGCAATGCTTCGTTTCGAGATTTGCAATCTGATGTCTTTTTCAGTTGGAAATTAATCTGCATTATAGTGTTATAAAATAGAGACTGCGGCTGGGGCCCAGGTAGTTTACACCAACACACACGCAGACCCCACACAAAAGTGCAGGGGATTAGGGCTAGCTGCATTTCTGCCCTGTTAGTTACCTAGTGCACCTCGCTACCAAACCCAGACTTTTGTCATTTACAATGTTATCTTAAGGTTGGTACAAAAATTGGTACCAAACAAAGCATCATACACTGAAATTGACACAGAGAATTGCTTGTTCTGGATTCTAAGATGTCACTGAATAACCCGGGGAAGAAACGCCAGGTGCTGGGCTAGCCCCAACCCTCTGCGCTTGCGAGTGTGGGGGTGCGTGTGTGTAAGGCAACTACCTGGTCCTTCACAGCGATATGTGATCTCTGGTCCTTCAACCGTAATCCCTAATTGATAATACTTCATACAACTAGCGGACTAGCTATAATCAGTCAACTATCGCCCATCGGTTGAAATTAAGCCGCCATAGTTGCCAATTCTAAAAAAATTAACTGACAAGGAAAACTAAATGAGACCTAAACAGATTATAGAGATTTCTATTAAACCAATGCGGAGTCACAGTATAGTCTATCTAGAATAAACCAATACCAAATTTAAAGAGGCTATGATGTTCCGCTACTTCTTTCTGCCGTGACGATCGCCATTTAATATTTCGCCTCTGGACGGTTTTCAGTGGTTGGTCGCTAAGTGCAGACCTACCTTCAGTTCGATTTCAGTAATATTTAGAGTTTTTATTAAGTCCATGTTTTAGAGATAGTATGCATTAATTTGACACACAACTTGTTTGTTATGACCTGACTTACGCGTGTCACAACGCTCTGACATGATTTGTTCATTTTAACCTAGACTTAAGTTATGCATTGGGTTAGTTTTCCGGAGGGAGTGGTGTATCTGTTTTTTTTTGTATCACTGAACGATGTCAAGTGTAGGGGAAATCTGGGTTCCTCCACAATGCATCCATCATCAAAAAGAAACTTTAAACAAAGGATTAGGGCTCTTTGACGCACACCGGCAAAATCGGAGCCTGAATGGGAACCTGTACCGGACCAATGTCGTTATTTCTTTTATTATTCACACTAAGAGTGTGTAAGTGTAGTGTAGTGTAGTGCTATAGGTTTACCTGGCCATGGCTCAGTCTGGGCATAGTGAATTCACGTTGAATGTTGACTACGTTAATTAGCGTGATGCGTTGATTGTATAAATCTGCCAAAACCTGTGATGCAATTCAACGCTCACATGAAGGGGTTGCCCGCCTGGACCTAATGATGGCTTACTTATCTTGCAAGTGCAAAACGCTCGGATGGCATAAACTGAATTTTGTCTATTTTCTGTCTACTTACAAATAGTTGTAAATAGTATTTTTCATTTTAGATTTACGTTTTGTATGAACTGGCTACATGCTGTGTGAATTAACTCTACTATCTTAACAAAGACAGCTTCCACCGGGCGGACTACATTAATTAACGTACCGGAAATTACGTCATGATTTTGACCAACATCGATTGATACATAGACGTCTTCTGATGACATTGTAGCAACATTTACGTCATTGTTTACGAGTAATCTAATAAAACACATGTCAGTACTTTACGTACGCAATGTTAAGCATTTTCAGCACTCAACGTCTTAAATTAGATAATCATTGACAAAGCTTATATTACAGAATATTATGAATGTAATCTTGCATTCTACAAAGCGCAAATGTAATTATTACAACATTCTGGTAGTCTGTTATCATTATTGCGCTCTAGGTGCTGCATATAACTTAAAATTTCTAACAAAAATTTCCGTTACATACATGCTTTCAAACCTTTTTTTAGACTATTTATTTTTTTAAGACTGTTCACTAGTTATTAATATATCAGCGTGGCAAAAAAATACTCATCGCTTTGTTTATAAATAAAAAGCTGTAATATTTTAAAAGTATGCATTTATGGTGAATTAAATTTTGAATGTCTATTCCACAACTCATAATACTTACGAAGCAAAACCTTGTGTGTCTGGGAGGAAATAATTAGTGTACGTAAAATGCACGGCGTCCCCCAACCCACCCACACTGACTGGCAGCTTGGTTACACAATGACAGTGATAACTATCAAATCAACGCTGGTAGTCAGCTGCACATCAACCACTTTGATAGTGCCGAATACCTCTATTAGTGCCGAATTTTTAGATTTGTATGCGGACCCCTCTCTTCCTTGCGTTATCGGAGTTTCAAATTATGATTTTCAAAGTATTTAATTAATTTTTGATGACAAATTATTGGATTAACTTTAAATAAAACTTTCAGAATAAATTGTTTGATTTTTTAAAGATCTTTAAAATATACTTTTAGCATATGAACATAAATTTATATTTCCTCCCTGTTTATATTTATAGAGACTATATCGCTAGCAAAGAGTAATAATACTGTTGTTTGTAATTTTTTTGTTATGAGATATTTGAATTTTACTTTTGTTTAATAAACAGTCATATTTTTATGAACGATCTATTTATTTAACATTGGTCATTTTGTCATCATAGATTTAATATTAATTATTCTATAAGAATTTAGAATAAATATATTTAGTGCCCTACGCAGAACCTTTTGTGTTTATGACACAATGCATTATAATTCAACTGAAGAAAGTAACACGATTGTATATTACTTTTTCGTGTGCTTATTGTTACTTACAGCCTCATAACTCAAGCACTGATTTATTTTGGCTCGTAAAATTAACAAATTACGTAACTTTTGATTGCTTGGTGATATGATACAACAAATTACATGACATTAAAAAAGCCAACATTTTTACCATTACTATAAAACCCTTAAGAAAAAAATCTAAAGGTATACAATGTCATTTACTATGTATTTGAGAAGATTGGGAACGCCTTTTTTATTTTTCAAACCATTAATATTTTATGACCCTCTACGAGCCGTCACTCCAATGCCTGTGTGTGATTGTTATTGCCTTATAACTCTATACAAAGTTTATATATTATATCTGCAATGGATTGAAAAATAAAAAGACGTCGCCAAACTTTTAAACGCACTGTACATATATGAATCATGGATATATATACATATAAAACATCTCATACAGTTCCTCCCAGCTGCGGCCCTAGACCGAGGCCTAGTGGTAAATCCTGTATCGATTTACTAGAGAATAGCTTTGCAGTACTTATTCCGTCTGCCTGTTAGAATATTGATATTAGTTTTACTTTAAGATAAGTAACCAACTGATTAAATCATTCGTTTAGCTTGTGTTGTCTAAGAGCTTAGGTACAATTTGCACTGCACAAGCACACAACCTGTTTTTCTTTTTTTTTCTTTTTTTTTTTTTTTTTTTTGTAACGATAGAGGAAGTTTTCCTAAATAAGTAATTTTGATGGTCAAACTAAAGTAATAGTTGAGGACGAAATAGAGAGTATCAAAAAGGTTAAAACATGAAATTTCCACATTAAATCTACGAGAATATTTTAAAAAGGCGTGAAACATACTAAATGTGTTTGTCATATGGAAAAAAGAAATTAATTATAAGAAAGGTGTTCAAAATTATAAATTTTTTAACAAGATTGACTTGGAATATAAATATGTTTACTTACTTCAAAAAGAACCAGTCGTCCATAAAGTTTCCCACAAACATATATTCATCATTTTTACTCGTATATATTTGCGTTACAATATGAGATACTTGGTTTATTTGTATACACACAAGGAAAAGTTCGATGATAGTCAATGTTCCTCCATGAGATTTGTCTGGACGTTAAGGAATCCTAGCTAATATCTCCAGAATGAATTAAGCTATAAACTTGGAATATTGTAGGGTATACTTTAATTAGCTATCACTAAAGGTTCTTGAGAAATTCCTCTTCTGTCCGTATATCTGTTTTCCGCTGGATATCTGAAGAAAAAAATTGAGCTATACGGACTTGCAATTTTGCATGAAACTTCATTTCCACATGTACAATGTCGTGTTTGATGTTGGACATGTCCCTCTATATGAGATGTGGCTGTAGGTTTGCGTAGCCGAACTATCCGCAAATATCTTGAGAAAGTTTTATCTGTTGATTTTAAATGTTGCATGAAATTCATTTCTACATGGAAAATAATGAGTCTGATGATGATGATGATGCACGCTCATTTATGGGATTTGGTTGAAGCCATTTATATCATTCAGTTGGCTGAAAAAATTCCTTCTCTGCCTGCCTGGAGGCTGAAAAATTTATTTTCTGTCTAATACTGAACACCTCGAGGATGAAATAAGCTCATAGGCTTAACTTTTGCATGTCAATTTAGCAAATGTACTAGACATGTGGTATGGCGTACTACTATCTTGTATTTATAGATATCGTTAGAAACAAAACAACACTTTAGGATGTTCTTACCTGAATAAAAGGTTAGTGACAAGAATCGTCACATCCGGCAAGTCGGGATGCTGTATCTGCCGAGAGTTCGCCTTGTGGAGGGCAAGATAGTATCTTCGTACATTGGGCCCAAAAAGTATACTGTATTTCTGTACCACCTATTGTTAAGATGTTGTTTGTTTCTAATGAAAAGAAGATAGCAAGAGGTACTAGTTCTGTATAGTAGCGTGGGAGCTTCTATGATTAATTTGATTAAAATGCCTGAATTAATGTGTAATTGTCATGCATGTAATTCAATTAGCCAGAGACGGAAGACATTACTTATGTTATTACCAAAATATAAAATGAATTGTTGGGGGCGTGGATTTCTCCAGAGAATCTTGACTGAGGGCAGGGATATCTACGAGGAATGCCTGTAGACAGATATTTTTGTAATCAGAATTAAAGTGTTCGGTGATTCGGTGAGTCCACAAAGTTATGGATTTGGTTCAACAAGATAGGATGCAAATTCTTCTGTGTTCTCTGAAATTCTTGGAGATATCACAGTGCCCAAGTAAGGGGCTTGCATTTCTTGCCGAGTCCCAGCACTTCCTTACCTGATAAATTGAGATGGTATGGAAAGAACTGATGGATATTTATTGAACTATCTTCGATGCAATTTGTTGTGTTTAAGAAACATCTGGGTTCGTTGCAATGAGAGAAAATGGTTGCAGAGATGTAAATATGGCCTAATAACTATTACTGGCAATAGAAATGTCTAAGAGCATCTCTACATCCAGCGTACGAATTCTCGTGACATCATTTTTGAAGTTCATCATTTTGCTTTTTTATGCGGAGCAGGTGGTTAAATTCATTCCACCAAACATTATCGGGAAATGATTGTGTGATAAAAGGTGTAATTCTACGACGTTTTGTACCTTACCTCAGGTACGGTATATGTTTGTCATCTAAAACCAACGCTTATAATGCTTTATATTAAACAAACATTTTTATTTATTGTACAGAGAAACTTTGTTGCACTACATCGTTTCGACATTCGAAAAGTATAAACTGTAGGAGAAAGTAAATCGTTTGTAAGCGTAACAATTACATCTTTAAAAGATACATATTCTTCAACTATTTAATAAAAAATGAAAGTGTTTAATTTGTTTTTGGTTAACCATTTTTTTTAATCGTTTAACCAATAAATTGCTCTTATGGGTTAACTGAAAACCGTTTTACTACAGCCGGCTTTTAATAAATTAGTATTTTTAA